>NC_056595.1:4733717-5050969 GCF_018340385.1 Cyprinus carpio | reverse complement strand
TGGTTGGATTGTATAGTTTTGTTTACTAAGAGGGCATGCGCAATCATTCCCCCTAAACACGGAGGTCCGACGAACAGGCGTCAGGCCTGGCTGATGAGGAACACTTGACTAGCTTCTGCTGTGACAAGGTCACCACAGGACTCTCGCAGAGCTGAGTTGACATGTCAGGAAATGACAATCACTCCTGTCCAGTTTGCCTTTAAATTGGCTATTAAATGTGTAATGCCAAGATGATTGATGAAACACTGGTCTTTTTCTCACTACTTGCTGACCAATACATTTCCATGACTCTCACAGTCATTCGTCATTGTGTGATTACTGGACAGAACACACTCACATCAGTGAGAAATATCTATCTATCTATCTATCTATCTATCTATCTATCTATCTATCTATATATATATATAATATAATATATATATATATATATAATATATTTATATTTTTTCTTCTTCTTCTTTTTTTTTTTGAAATATTTTTTATTCCAACCTAAATTCCTTATTATTTCCAGGTTTGCATTGATCATTCAACTTTGATAGCTTTTTGTCACTTCTTGAAGGCCTATAATGAACATAACCAACTAAACATGCCTCCTAAAATATTTTTGTGCACCTTTACTTAATTGAAAGGCAAATTCATCAGTTTGTTATCTTCGTACCCACTTCACACAAACCTGGAGCTTGCCAGGAGCCAGGAGATGTATGAAATATGATATTAGTGAAGTGGAAGGGCATGGTTTTCCTGTCTCAGGTGTCTCAAATCTTTCATTCAGTCTTGTGCTTTCACCACACCGAACTCAGAAGGAGACGGGCCACAGGGCTAACTGGATTGCTCTGAGGAAAAGCCAAGCCCCTTTGGAATCGAAATGTGGTGGTCAGCCCACTGTTTGCCAGGTACAACGGCTTTTCACGTCAACCAAACCCAGAACGGATGTTAGTGGGATTCCAGGCTTGCTTATCCTCCGTTCGAATGGGCCTGCGGGGGCTGTGGGAGACCCCCTGCCCACAGCTCCTAGATAGATTGGGGCAGCCCCAAGATCTGCTGATTATTTCATGCCGCAACCACTGTGGTGGTCTGAAAAAAATTGATGGGTCGCATAGGTCAAAGGGTGGAGCCTTCCAGTATTAGTACAACGTTTGAGCTGCTCCTTCATGTGAAGGACGTGCTGGGATGTTGGTTTGACAGACAGCTGGTATAAATCCCTTCGAAAAAAAAAACAAAACTAAAAAAAAAAACCCCCTTACTACATAATAACAAACAATAAAAAAAAAATTTTTGACACCAAATCCACAAAGAACTAATTGAATTGGGAAAAGTGAGCACTATATATCAAAACAGACATAAAGAGGATGTTTAAAGAGGATGATTGAATAAGTAAAACAGTTTGGTGGAACATTATTTCAGTTCATTTAAATGAAAAATTACAAAGATAAACTTTTAACTTCAGAATAACAATAACAATTAAGTAAAATAGAATAAGGAAGAAAAAATATAGGGTCAACAAGCTAAACAGAAGCTTCTGCCAGGCTGAGAGTTTATCTTAAACTGGCTTAATTTTTCCAGCTTGAAACAGATAAGACCAGAAAACTAGATTTTATTTATTTATTTATTTTTATAATAGTTGAGCATTTCAGTTGTACTTAGTCTAAATTAATATTTAAAATTTTACTGCTGTCATTCTTTCTTTCTTTTTTTTTTTTTTTTTTTTTGTCAGAAAAACGTATGGGTCATATTACATAAGTATATCCTTTTCGTATCGTATACAATTATAATTTTAAATGACAGTACTTGCAGATAACAAAAATAAAATGCCACTTAATATATATATATATATATATATATAGATATATAATAATATATATATATTATATATATATATTATATATTCATATAATATATTTTTTTTTTTTTTTGTTGACTAATGTACTAAACCCAATATAAAAGAACTTGATTATAATTGTAACTATAGTGTGTTATTCAAGATTACTCTAAAATTAATATTTTAAATGGACTAAAATTGCAACTTATCATCACAAATGTTTAGTATATTTTAAAATACATGACATGCAAATTTCAGTAAAAATGACATTAAAGTATAAAAGTTTTTTGCCAGTACTTTTCAATATACTTTAAACCAAATTTCCAAAGACAGAAGTAATTATGGAATTACATATAAAAGGTGTGCTTAAGTCCTAAATAAGCTAATTGCGTTTAATATCAGTTTAAACAAATACATCTTCATTCAATTTAACATCTAATTAAGTATAAGAAAACATTATGTTCACTTTACACAAGTATATTATTTTAAAATTATAATATTTCTGTGATAATTTTTCTTTTTTAAAAGTATGCTAAATTGTACTTCTTTTTTTTAAATGTATTTGCCTCCTAAGTAGCTTACTATTTTTCAAAATGTTAGCTTCACTCTAGTCTAGAAACTTATATGTAATTTAGATGGGAAAGCTTCAGTTTCAACAGCTGACAATAGAGTGTGTAAAAATTTAGCACTTTGTCTAGCGCTTTCCAACTTGTATCATTTGTTGAAATTGTCTCCCTGATCTTTTGTTTTTCGGCAAGGCTGACCAAACATATTGAGGTGTTTCCCACCGTGGCAAACAATCAACACCACCACAGTGCCTTTCATCAAAACTTGGAGCGTGCAGTCAAATCTGTTGGCACTGATTTATTTCATTAGCGTAATAAGAGCACCACAGAGAGCTGTCCTTCACTTTCCTGTTGTGAAAACATCATCATTTATTTCTGCAGTGTGAGCTCCCTTTTGACTGGTCCTCCCCTTCGTAAAACAACTCCCAACGGTTCATCCGTCGGACGGTGAACACTCCTGTGGAGGACTGATCGGTTCAGTGGGCGATCATTCTTGGAAATGTTGAATTACCCTTTGCAAGGCTACTTGCCCCCCCGATCTGTTCTACTTTGCTTTTATAAGCTCTGTGTTTTACTTCATATTAGCACTCTTGTCTTACATGTGTCACATTCGCACGTTCCCTTCCATGTTATGCATTGCTTTGGCTCGTCTGTCTATTACCGCAGCCAAAGGACCGTTGACAAAGGGAATTATGGACTAAAGTCATTATTTTTTATAGTAGCTGACAAAATTTTCATTTTGGGATGGAGTATCCCTTTATTATTCTATTAAGACCTTTATTGTCATGGTCTCCCCCACAAACATTCTGCTGACTATAAGTAACTTTGCAAGTACATGTCAACTTATTCTAACCCTAACAGTCTACTGATAAACTATGACCTAATAGTCTAATGAGATGTAGTAGACATGTAGGTGTTAATTTAGCGTTACCTTATGAAAGTGAAGAACATTGACGTGACATAACAGCCAAGTATGGATCCCATGGAAGACCCATACTCAGGAATTCGTACTCTGACATTTAACCCATCCAAAGTGCACACACACAGCAGTGAACACACACACCGTGGAAACACACACAACCCGAGCAGGTGGGCACCAACTTTATGGCTGCGGTGCCGGGGAGCAGTTGGGGGTTCGGTGCCTTGCTCATAGGGCACCTCAGTCGTGGTATTGAAGGGGAGGAGAGCGCTGTACATGTCACTACGTCCACCCCCACCCTACATTCCTGCTGTGGCCGAGAGACTCGAACTGCCGCAACTCTAGGATTGCAAGTATACACTCTTAACATTAATATTCTTTAAAAAAACAATACAGTTGTAAAGAATTCGAAATGTTGTAAGAAATGTTTTTGTAAACATTTAAATAATGTTATAAAATCCCAACGACAAAAACACAATCACAACAACAAAAACAACTGGACATGTCAACGTTTCACAGACATGTTCCAAAATAATTTTCTCACATAACATTTCCAGTAACAACAACCACCCAGAACACCCTTGAAACATAAAAAATAAAAAAAAAAATAAAAAATAAAAAAAATAACAACCTCACTTAAAACCTAACACAGCACAATAACAAACAGACACCACAAAAAATAAAAAAAAACAAAAAAAAAAAATAAAAAAGAAAAAAAAAAAAGAAAAAAGAAAAAAAAAGGGGTTTAGAGTAGCTCAGTTCTGTTTGAGCTGTTTGAGCTCTTGCACAATTGTTTTCAAATCTGGTAACTTTTAAGCAAGCATTGTTAAGCAGATCTGTTGGATTAAAACTGCCTTTATCCTTCAGTTTTGAGTTGGGGAGACAAGGTTAAGTCGGTTAACATTACACACACACACACACACACACACACACACACACACACACACACACACACACAGGTGTGCTTTCCCAGACCGGGTATTATCAGTCAATATGCCTCTTGTCCAAACAGACCTTAACCAGAGACAGAAGCTTACACAGAATAATGTCCTCCATTAAACAGATGTACGTACAGTATTTGCCAACTGTCTCTCCCCTGTCCACTTCTAAGACAGACAGTGAATACAAATATTAGCATGGTTTGATGGCGCAGCAGAGATCTTGTCATCTAAATGATCTCAACTTTGTAGTTTCTATCTCCCCGTTTTTTTTTTTTTTTTTTTTTTTTTTGTCTTTTGGCATTTACATGTAGTCCACCAAGGTCAAACTATGGTAAACAAAATGAGCACAGTCAGGTCGTGACTGATTGATCTAAATATATGTTTGAGTGATAACTTCTTGTCACATGAGTGAAGCCTCTTTCTCCAACCCTTTTAGGAGGTGGTTTAACGGCCCAAAACTTTTACCCTTCAAAATCCTTCATCAACAAGTTTTTGACCTTTCATTGAGGCAAAAGGGCTACTGAATATAATGAAGAGATGGTAGATGTATGAGTGATAATTGGCTCCATTATTTAAAGAATTGTTCATGGTATCTTGATGATTTTTTTTATATTAATACTCAGACATCCATTAGAATGAAAATGGATTATTCTGACAACTCTTCCCAAGTCAATTTTCCACTAAATATATGTTGAATACAGTGAAAATTAAATAAAATACATGTTGGTTTTATCTCTTATTTATCGTTGCATTGTCAATATTCTCTTTAGTTGTTCATCAATGTAGTATAAGTTGTGCTGAGCAGTGTTTAGTACAAAACCCTGGGTGACATATGCTGGACTTCCAAAAGCGCAAATCATAGAAGCCCATTTAGCATGAGCACCGATAAAACCAATTTAAAAAAAAAAAAAAAAAAAAGCATCCTGCTCTGGCCAGACAAAGTCACCTGACTTGAAAATTTTCAAACCGCTGTGTACAGTGTTGGAGAGAAGAGAGAGACTCAGATTCCATCCTCAAATAGCTGTGATTCAACTGCCAGATGTTTTAATAGCAACATCCAAATGGACACTATTCAAAAAGTTGCATGAGTCTATTCTAAGGTTGGAAGCTGCATTAACGAGTAAATGGTGGTAAACACCTTACTAATGAACTATATAGAAATCCTCATTCTATATATATATAATAGACTATATATACACCAGACCGCGCAGTGCGATATACTATATGATATATGATATATATATCATGTATATAACTACACTTGTTTTGTGTGTATCCCACACAACCTTGAAAACCAATGCAAGTTGAGAAAACCCAAAAAATCTGCTAAGTTTTCTCAACTTCACATATTTTTTACAGTGTACCAGGCAGGGGCTAACAGGCCACGGGGCCACTAGCTTAACACAACGAATGAATGATGGACCTTTCATGTGAATATGACAATTATAATTATTCATGTTTACTCAGCATTAGAAAATAAATGGATCATTCTGAAAATAAATTTAAGGTGCCTTTTCACACTTCATTTTTGCATGTTTTTTTTTTTTATGCAAACCCCATCCTCGTCATTTTGGGTTCGGTTTTGAATTATGAACATCCCAGGCAGACCCTTTAAAAATGATTTTGTGTAAGTGAACTGTAAACTCTAACGTGACTTTATAGCACTGACAAAAAACAGTTTTTGCGTTAGGTCATTATTTTCCTGTTGGTCAGATTATAATTGGGGCCTGTTTTTTGGCAACAGCCAGGCACTGAAAGGGGATGAGGAATGTTATTACCAGCGGTGTTTCTTTCCGGAGTCTAATGCAGGGGAAGTGAAACAGCAATTGACTCATGAAGGAACAATTAACAGTCTCTTTTTGTGGGCAAGGACTGAAACAGCTGAACCTTTTAGGATGAGAGAAAAATTAGAACACAAGAACCTTCTCAAACTGTAACCACTAAACTCCCAGTCTGCGTGACAGCCAGTATGGCGGTTATTGGATTAGACTGATGGGTCAAATGCGCTTTGAAGTGAGCCTGGGGCCCGGGCCCCAGCCGAGGGGGCTGAAATGCAGTAAGAGACGTGTGGAGCTAACTTGATGAAACTGATGCCTGTGACTTAAGCAAAGGGGTGGCGAATTAGAGCATTGGGACCTATCAGCAGCATCAGCTCAGGTCACTCATGACAGCCCCTATTAGACGTACCACTGGCACAAACCGCACATGCAAGCTAGCGTATTGGAAATGCGAGAGAACCTGCCGCTGCTGTGTGGGCCACATGTGCATGAGCTTTCCGTACCACCGTGAACCAGGATCCAAGGCCGCTCTCGACCGGCAGGCCCAGCCCGACCACTTTCTGTCACCTCCATAGTCTCTTTACATGGCATGGCACGGGCGTGCTTTCCATGCCTGCTAAATGAGGTGAAAAGGAAGTCACACACTGACCTTCAGATGAAAGGGTCCCCCGCACTGTAGGTTTCCACCACTTCTCAACAAAATGAACGGACGATGTCAGGAAAAAAAAAGTTTCTAGTTTGTGTTCTGTGTGCTTACATTTAATTCTAATATGTACGTTTTATGAATCAAAACTAAAATCATAGCAGATGGTGGGATTGGATAGAAAAAAAAACACCTTTTGTAAATAATCTTGCATCCTAGACGATATCTATTTTTAAATAGAGCATGCCACTAATTTAACATGCGAACTTATATCACAGTTAATTATACCAAAATAATAATTAGTGCCAAAAAACAGCAATTTTAGTTGTTGTCCATTGCCAGAAATATTACACTGAAATAAATTGAGAAAAATGTCATCAAACATAACTGCATGTTATTGTAAAAAATGTATTATAGTTTCAAATTATAACTGAATTGCACGTTAGCTGACACTTCGAGTGTTTTTTTCTGACCCGACTCAAGTAAGGATCAGACAGCTGATCTCTAATTTCAGATGATATATAATCATTATGATGGGTTATAAAAACACGTGATAGTGGAAAAGGCCAAGCAAAGGAGATTTTTGTCTGGACAAAAGGCATAACTCCTGTTATTATGTATAGTTTTTGAAGATGCACTCCTTATCATAAATTAATCGTATTACTGTTTTCTTCAGATTTTTAACAACAAAGAGTGGTCAAATATCTATTTAGGAGTCTTAGACCTTCCCAACGATATATAGTGTTTTTTCATGATTAGATTAGGACGTTTAATTTGGCCGCCCTCTGACACCAGTCCACGCCACCGCCACTGCCGTTAAGTACATGTACCGCGCACCGCGGTGCACACAGTAATTTAAACTGAAACTTATGTCATTTATTTAAATGATTTGTCAATCAATTTTGTACCTTTACATATACTTTTTTTTTTTTTTTTTTTTTTACACCTTCAAACTACCTAGCTTGCAGTGAAATGAGCCGTTCAAGCATCACATTTAAGTCATGGGGCTATCGGTTTTCTGTTGGGCAATTAGAGCTGTGCCGGCATGCTCATCCATAACAGCGTTCCATTGCCTAGCTGCGCCCCCGTATCATTATGAACGGATTGTCATAAAACAATCCGCCTCTGATAATGTGCCAAAGAAACTGGTGAGGTTGGACGGAACTCAGAAGTGACCTTGTTGTAAAATAAACTTCAGCACTTGTTCTTTATGCAAGCTGGTGGTGGGGTCCCAACAGCCAGGAACACACAATGTTTGGCAAACCTCTCTTCACCATCCTTTCATTAAATTTAGATGATAGTTTAGACTTCATTATTAAAGGCAAAACATTCACTGTGCAGTTTATACTGGCAGAGAAGCACCTACTTGAATTATTTGACTGACTAGTAAAGTGACCGACTACAGTTAATATATATATATATATATATGTTTAATAGTATTTTACAGATATAACTAAGAAAAAAAGTGGAATGTGTACTTTCTAATTGACTTGCTTCTAAGTACCTCAGACAAAATGCTAAATACCTTTAAAGAAACTGATGTCTCCAATTTAACAAATTTTGGCAAATGTATGGCATATGTTTATAATTTAACATCAGGGATTAATGTTGCAAGGCTGTAGTGGTCAGTCACCACATTCCCATCTGTACTTTCTGCTGTCTGTACTTTGATTACTCTGGCCAAATAAAGGAAGATGAAGTCGTGTAAATATTTAGAAGCTTGTAATGTCTGCTCAGTGAACAAAACAATCTTCAGTCACGTTCTTCCCATCTCCGAGAAAAAAAAAAAGAAAAAAAAAAGAAGAAGAAGTTTTATAAAAGCAAACATCCACAGGGACTTTCTGCCTCATCTGTTAGAACCAACCAGCCCCCATTCAGCTAACAAGGAATGTTTTCAGAAATTGCGCTAATATTCGGATTGTTCTTTTCATATCAAGTTATGAACAATTATCCAGGAATGTTCCTTCAACGTTAATCTGGTCTTCATAAGTCTCAAGAACGACATTACAAACAAATACCATAGTAGACCACTCACCGCAATGGAAAGGTGTTCTTCTAAATGTTTGCGAACTTTATTTATTATTTATTTATTGGTACATTGTTTCAGTAATTGCAGGGAACATTCAAAAATGTAAGCATTCCACTAAGCTTGCAATACTCCTCTTGTATTGGAGTGTCCTTTTGGGAAAAAAACAAAAAATAAATAAAAACTGACGGTGTGTAGGCACTATTGTATACATGGGCATTCTTCTTTTATTGATGTATTAGTCCCCTCTCGGAAGTATAGGTCAGCCCAGAGCTACCGCCTGCAGGAAATTTGTGACTTTTGACACACCGATAGTCAGAAGCCATATCATCCCTGCAGTGCCCATGACTGGTTGCCCCCTGAAGCTAAGCAGGGTTGAGCCTGGTCAGTACCTGGAGGGAGACTACTGGGAAAATAGGTTCCGCAAGTCGTGCCATAGGACAGACACTACGGCCTCCTGCTGTCTCCTGGAAGATGTGTTAGTTGAGGCCAGCAGGGGGTGTCTCCACCCTGTGTGTCTCTGTGGGTTTCCTAATGCCCCTATGGTGTAGTGGATGGGGACACTATACTGTCAAAATCCACCGTCTTTCAGATGAGACGTTAAACCGAGGTCCTGACGCTCTTGTGCGTCTTAAAAATCCCAGGATGGTCCTTCGAAAAGAGTAGGGTTGTAATCCCCGACATCCTGGCCAAATTCATACATTGGCCTCTGACTATCATGGCCCAGCTTAACCATCCCCATACACTGCTGGCTTCATCGCTCTGTCTCCTCTCCGACCAATAAGCTGGCCTGGTGGTGGGCGTTCTGGGCGCAATATGGCTGCCTTCACAACATCCAGGTGGATGCTGCAACACTGGTGGGTGTGGTGGTGAGGGATTACCCCCCCTTATATGTAAAGCGATTTGAGTGCCCAGAAAAGCACTATATAAATGTAAGGAATAATTATTAATTATTATTATTATTATTAATAATAATAATACTCCAAATGGAAGTTATGTAACAGATCTGAATAACGTCTCTGTTACGTATGGTAACCCCAGTTCTTCCCTGAAGGAGTGAATGTAGACATCACGTCGGATGACTGATTGAATTGGGGAATAATCGCTTCAATAGAACCAATCTACTTCGACCTCGACGTAAACTAAACGTAGAGCCCCGCCGCAATGTGTGTCACCATTGGCATGGCGCAATTTTATGCATCATCTTGCAGCTGAATCACAGCGTGAACATAAAAAGGCAGCAGGTGCCATGCATACCAGCTTTTCGCTGAAGGAGCACAGCCGGTGACCTGACAGTTACAGGAGCCGTGGACGATGGGGACATGATCTCCGTTCTCCCTCCTTCAGGGAATGAGGGTTTTTACGCATACGTAACCGAGAAATTCCCTTTCAGTGTCGTCACTCTCAACGTCACGTTGGATGAATGACGAATTGGGATTCCTACCAAAAGCACCATGGATGCACTGCCCCTTCCAGTGCCCTGTGCGAGCCACCATGCGCCCCCGTTTTGGTGTAGGATGGGGATCGCAACAAGAAGTGCCATCCACCATTGTTGAAAGCACTACCCACTGCAGTGGAGAATGGATGAACACTGGCGACCTATCCAATCTGTACCCATTCCACTTGGAAAGGGGATGCTGCAGAAGCTCCATCCTTTCCTGAAAGAAGGTCTCGGGAGCAAGTACCCAACATATGAACATCCGTTTAGGTGCATATGGAAAATTGGAGGTGGATTGTAAACGCCATCTTGGAAATGGCAGAAGTCAGCAGGGGAAAAACACAGGCTCTGAGCATATCCAGTGGACTTTACACATATGGAACCCAGGCCTCTTCTTACCGGTTTTTTCAGGTATTCAGCGAGTAAAGGCCTGGCGCATAGACGCGCCCCCCGGACAATTCCGGCCACGTCTGACTGATGACTTCTGATGTGCCGCACGCCCGAGGAGGTCAACCAGGGTCTCGATACTCGGACTCTCTGGAGAGGTTTTTTAACAAGCTTTGGAAAACCGGGGGCCCTCTCATGTGCCACTACCCATCTTGACACATGTGAGAACACAGGCAGGATACCCCGCGTCCACATGAAAGGCTATGGAATGTAGCGAACCTGGGGGGTCGCCCAGCCCGTAGCTATACAAATATCTGTCAGCGAGGCACCACAAGCCGCACTCAGGAGGATGCAACACTCCTAGTTAAGTGAGCTTGCAACCGAGGCAGTGTCAGGGCCACACCCTGCGCCTGATAAGTCAGGGTCATGGCATCAACAATACAGTGGGCCCATCTTCTGCTTAGAGACAGCATTCCCCTGTTCTGCTGGCCTCAGTATAACAGACAAAAGCTGGTCTTAGGTCCTAAAGCTTTGTGTCCTGTCTACATAGCATCTCAGGGCACGGACGGGACAGTGCAAAGCTAGGACTGGGTCTGCCTCCTCCGGGGCAGTGCTTGCAGGTTGCCCCACCTGATCCCTGAAGAGAGTATAGTAACTTTTGTCACATAGCCAGGCCGGGCCTCAGGATTACCTGGGAGATCAGACGGCCCAAAACTCCTAGGCACATATCTCGACCGAAATGCGTGCAGGGTCCCCAGCCCTCTGATGGAGGCCAATGCAAGTCATGAGCAGAGTTAATAATGAAAGAAACCTAGCTTGACTAAGTGCAAGGGCCTCAAATGGGCCCCTGTTGTAGTGTTTTAAGCACTAGAGACAGGTCCAAGAGGGTATGGAAGGGGGGCGTGAAGGATTTAACCTCCTGGCCCCTCTAAGGAACCTGATAACCAGGTCATGCTTACCACGACCTTCCCTTCTGACTACGGGCCTTTCCATGGTAGACAGCAATCGCAGAATATGATCCTTGGCACGCTTTGAGGATGTGGAGGGGAGACAGCCTTCGCTCCAGCCCTTTGCTGCAAAAAGGAAAGCAACGACCTTCTCTGGGGGGTTCTTACTCGAGCGAGAACACCACCACTCGGTGACACAGATTTTTCCACTTCAGGCATAAGCGTGTCTCGTAGACAGTGCTCTCGCCAAGTGTGATGGTGTCCACTACCTCTTGGGATAGGTCAACAAGAACCTCGAATGTCCTGGTCAGTCAGAAGATCCTTCCCAAGAGGACTCTCCCCCCCCCCCCAGGGAGGACGCCTGAAGTTGCCCTCTGAAGAGTTTTGTTCGAGCACTACGTCCCTATGTGTGTGTTGAAACACGCCGTCCAAATGGGGCAGAATACGGCACCACAAGCCAGACCTGCTCCCTCGTCCCTCACCTGACCTTGCACAAGACAAACATCTGTGCTGAGAACCGGCTTACTGGGTGAAAACCATACTTTGTGCAAGGCCTCCCCGCGGCCAGCTGTGGGTGCCATTGTAGAAACAACTTGAGACAGATGAGCAAGTCCTCTGGTGAAGCAAGACAGGTCTACCTGAGCACCTCCGGAACATCTCTAAAAGGTCAGCTGGACCTGTACGGGCATGCGAGTTTCCATTCCCCGGGGAGCGTAGCTTGAGCACAGCTAATCGGCCATAAACGGTTTTGAGCAGGCCCGGACTGTGAATTGGCATGAAGTGACCTCAGAACCTTCCGACTACAAAGGAGGAGATGGCAGGCAAAGTTTGCGGCATGCGACGGGAGTGCAAGACCACCTTGTCCGGTTGAATCTGACCACGGGGTGACAGGAATCGGGCAACACAGGCCCCTGTGTAAACCCTCTTACCTGGTGAGGTGGCATGCGACATCGATGCCCACCTTGGCGACTCCTGGCTCATGAACTCCAGTGCCTCGAAACAGCCTCAGCCTGTCATATAGCAATCTAGCCCTAGCAGTGTGAAGTGCCACTGAGCTGCAAAATGCCCCAGGAGCCTCTGAATACATAGTTTCATTGGGGGACTGCCTTTCCTGCCCTTGAACAAATTCAAGCAGGTCAGCAACCGACCACACACATTCCTCTGTGAGGCAGTGCTGTCTGTATTTCTGCGTCGACATCTTGAATGGTAACCGATGAAGGGTCCAGTTCAAGACTCGCAGGGTACAAGATTGGCCATAACCCACCGCCTTTCTTGGGTACAATGAAGTAAGGGCTGTAAAACCCGTCCTCATATTGGCTGGTGGGACTGGCTCTATCGCCATCCTTCGCCAGTAAGGACTGCGATCTCCGCATGCAAGAAAGGAGCATAGTCGGCTGCCTTAACTGTATTTGACCAATGCTAGTAGTGAAAGTGCGGGTCATGCGCTGCCAACTTGGCTGGGGACGCCGGTGGCGAACTTGAACATTGCCCTGACACCAGACTGACGGGCCTCTGGACATGGTTCTAATCAGAAGCCGGTGTGATCGCTGCCTCACATCCAGCGAGTCACTGGCTCACTCGGAGATAGCTCCCATGGCTGCACCGCAAGAC
This sequence comes from Cyprinus carpio, assembly GCF_018340385.1. Classification (NCBI taxonomy): domain Eukaryota; kingdom Metazoa; phylum Chordata; class Actinopteri; order Cypriniformes; family Cyprinidae; genus Cyprinus; species Cyprinus carpio. Next base: position 5,037,894 of record NC_056595.1, on the reverse strand, counting down.
GAACCCACAGTGCCCCCCCCATTCAGATGTGTGCCACCACGTACCCAGAAGGCGGCGGACCAACGGAAATCCTCCCGTACCCATGCTGCGATCGCCGCCAGTGGTGCACGGCAACGTGGACGCAGGGGACCCAACTCAGGCGTGTTGTGACCGGACTGGTGAGGGGTCGAGTGTTGCGGTGCAACCGCTTACTGGGTTACCACAGGTTTGGAGAGAGGAAGCTAGGGGACCTCTTGTACTGAATGCTCTCGAAAAACCTCTCCCGCTGCTGCCAGCCTGGCATACAAGGAAGAGGCCTGAGTGAAGGTCGGTGTTGGGCCGTTTGCAATTTTCCAATGCCCTCCACTGGGACCTCAGCGGATAGAGAAAACAGCTCTCTCAGACCAGATTTCCGAGATTCTCCACCTGGCCCGTCGCTCCAGGGGAGGGAGAAGGTGGCCCTTCACCATCCCCCAAAAGCAGCTTCCTCTTCTCTCGGGGTCCACCCATCCCAGGCTCTTCTGCTCTTTTGTCTTTCCGTTCATGCCAGGTTTGATGGGGCCAACTGTGGGTGGGGCGGCCTGCCTACGCCCAGCTTCACAGCACCACTTGCTGGAGGCAGATTCCGCGCGGGGAGGGAGGATGCAGCAGCTGGCGCCATGCAGAAGTTGGACCGCCTCATTCTGCTACCCGTGGCAGCTGAAACTGTTGGTCCAGGTTCTCGCCCGCGTCGCCGAAGAGGCTTGTCTGGGACACAGGGGCATTAAGCACCGAATCTTTGTCGCATCCCCATATCAACCATACACAGCCAAGATGGTGCTCCTGGACCACAAGTGTGACTCAACCAACCCATAAACTCGGGGTGACTCACAGAACTCGCAGTTTATGCCATCAGGACTACCGAAGCCGCCTTACCAGATGGCAGCAAAGTGAAAAGACAATTACAAGGGTGGTTTGAGGGCCTTGATGATTTTAACAGCTCTGTGCTTTTGCCACTGTTTGAGGTTATGTCCTGCCAGCAGAGGCATGAGGAAGCAGCAGCACCCTGAAAGATGCGGCACTACAGCACTAAGCGCACGAACTCTCTGCAGGGCCTTTGCCAGTCTTGACTGGAGCTCGTTCCTACAACCACACTGAGATACACTGAGTTAATACAACGTTCTATGATCCCTGAATAGAAAGTTGTCCTGATTGCTGGTGAGACCCTGAAATTTCCTCAGCTGTCGCAGATGATACAAGTTCCTTTGCCTGGCTTTATTAACCTTGTAGATTTAAATGTTGGGTAGTCCCACAAGTCAGCAGTCCTCGGGAGATGATGTACCACTTCAGGTACTTTGAAGTATCTAACCATCTCCACAGGTTTGGTGGCCATCCCATACTGATCTTGAGCAGGAGTGTGGAGCGGCCCTGCTGTCAATCTTAGCCAAGTCAACAATCAGCCTCTTTAAGTTTTGCTTACATTCAGAGAGAGACAATTGTCCTGGCCACCATGATGTAAGCGGCTCCTACATTCAGGGTGATGGAGCTTGGCAGGATGAACTGGGCCTACTTTCAACCACTTGCGGTCTGCCGAGTGAGCGAAGTCTTGAATCCAGTCCACAGAGTTGAAGAGTTCAGACCGAGGTCTATGGAGTTTAAAGAAGTTAGGTTGCCCCTGAAGACTATAGTATTGGAAGCTGAGCCATATAGCCTTGATAAATAGCAGCCTATACATGGTTTCCGTTGTCTGCTGTCGAATCGTGCGTGAAGAGCAAGAGTGCAGGATGTGAGAGATGCCAGCATCTTCAGCTGGGATCTATTGGGCATGATAGGCAAAATTGAATGAAAGAAAAAAAAAAAAAGGTCCAAAGTATCAGGGTATGGAGGAGGACAAATGTAGCCATATTTTACATAATTCCAAACCAGAACCCCCCCCCCCCCCCAAAAAAAATACAACATTTAATTTTATGTTAATACAACAACTCTTAAGTAAAGGTCGCCCTCAAACACCTTTCATGACTCATTGGCGACCCCATGAGCACCGCACCTGGGCAAGAGTCATTCAGACATGAGAGGTTTATGTGTTCCTTAGGCACAGGGGATGAATTACAGATTTTTTAAAGGAGGTGGGAACCAATGTTTTTGCCATCTAACTTTTTTTCTGCTTGCTGAGCAAAACTGTTCTCTATGGGGCAGACATTTCGGCCCATCTGAGCAAAAAACATTATTTATACCAGACCTAGCCTACAGCACGCACACACAAAAAAAGTGTATAACTTAACTTTAATGTGCTATTTGTATTTATTTTGACCTGTGACTAAATTAGGTACATTTTAGATTACCTTAGAAAACTGAGGAATAATATTAATAATATTAAGCAGCATACTTGTGCTGCTTAATATTTTTTGTTGGGGGGACCCTCTGATATTTTTTTCAGGATTCTTGATAATAAAAGTTAAAAAGAACAAGTGTTTATTCAAAATAGAAGTTCTGTGTTACAATATACACTACTAAAAGTTTGTGGGTCAGTATTTAAGAAATTAACACTTTTATACAGTATATACAGTATATAATATTAAGGCAGCACACACAGTAATAATAAATCAGCATATTATAATTGATTTATGAAAGGATTATTGTACACTGAAGGCTGGAGTAAATGATGCGGAAAATTTGCGCTTGTGCTCCACGGGGGAAAAATGATATTTTAAAGTATATTAAAACAGGAAACCACTATTAGAAATTGCAATATGTTTCACAATTTTGTTTTTTCTGTATTTGTCGATAAATAAAAACTCTTGATGAGCCCATAAGAAGGTTTATAATATAGCGCCCTAACATAATATAATAATCAAAAACAAAACTGAAGCATTTAAACTGATAGAATAGAATAGAATAGAATAGAATAGAATAGAAGAGAATAGAAAAGAATAAATAAATAGTAAACAAACTAAAGCCATTTAAACTGAGATCTGTAAGTTTAATTATAAAAAAAAAAACGTGAATGTCAATTCTTCTAACGCCTATCTAAACATCCCTATAAAGTACAGTTTGCACACTAAACCTGTGTCGGCTCTCAATTTGAGCTATTTTTAAATCCACAACCATCAAAATATTCGGTTTCTAGCAACTCACTTCCCCCAACTCATTTGGTGAACACTCATTCTCTTCTATTACACCTGTAAACCATTCTAACGCTATCGTGATATCACTCTATAGCAGTTTAACCCAGGGCCCATTGCAATTCATTCGCTTTCACAAATGGCTTGCTAGTCCCAAATGGCTTCCCATTCCATTTTTATTTGTGAGCGGCACATTATTCAAATAAAAAAAAAAAAATCTTCTGCCCAGGGCTGATGATGGAACATTGGTGATGCGGAAGCCGAGGTAGCAAGGGACTCATCTAAGATGTAAGTAAACACCCAGTTGATCAGCGCAGGATCTCAGAACTGCCGTAGAAAGAGTGTAACCTCATCAGCCAACAAACGGATCTAACTCCCACCTCTGCAGAGGATTTATTTCCAAAGGCACAGATGGTCTCCAGTCACTGGGAGTCATTGAGCCCCTGAAAATGAGACCTCTATTCATTCCCTGTATTGGAGTTTGGCGGATCTTACTGCCAGTGTCAGAGAGCATAGCACGATGCTTTCATACTCACTCATGTTCCCCGAAAAGAGACTGGCATGCGTGTTGCGGGCAATGCGTTTGTTTAACCGCAGAACGGATGAATCTGTCCATCTCATTGAGTCCTATAAGGACCTTCTCTGATTTGTAGAAGGTAGTCTTATAGTGGCTTTCAGTTGCTTGCTTGGCTAGCGTGCTTATAAAGCTTAATGCTACATCTCTGTGAACCTGCTGACGTCAGATGAACTCACCCTAAAAAAAGAAACATGTCCAGTCTACGTCATCAAGAGCCACCTGTAGCACATAGCTTCTGAGATGGAGGACCAGCCACGTCACTCACTCTCTGCAACCGTGGTTCTTGAACGAGCCGTTTGTTTATATTCCGGTGTGAGAAAAAGGGGGCATGGTCTGATTTGCCAAAAGCTGGTAGTGAGAGGGCTTTGTAGGCATTCTTAAACTGAGGTAGCAATTGATCCAGTGTATTCAGGTCCTCTGGTTGGGCAGGATACATGCTGATAAAATGTGTCGGCATGACCGGCCTGAGGTTGGCTTGTTTAAAGTCCCCAGCGATGATAAGAGCATGTCCGGATTTTTGGTTTGATGTAGTGCCCGCTGAGTGCACCTTGAAGCTTAGACAAAAGCCAAGCCGTGTCTGCTTGCGGTGGGATAGTAAAAGCTGTAAACAATGATCGTATGAAAAATCCTGGGGTTGATAGAATAGAGCGGCAAATAATGAATAGATGTTCCAGATGAGGTGAGCATGGAGTGTGACAGTGTTTCTTGATCTGTCGCCTCGCGTGTGGCTTATTAAAGTGGCCATGTGTTCATCACCTGCTTTGTCGAAGAATCGCAGATGTCCCATGATGGGTTGGAGGATAAAGTGTCCTGAAACAGGTTAGTGTAGTCCAATGTCCAAAAGTGTTCCTTTGTCGTAAATGATCAGTGCAGACGCTATGTTGGTAAAAAGAGAAAGCAAAAGTCAAGTAAAAAAGTAAATAAAAGCACAATCTAAGCGGAGCGACCTGGACTGCGTCAGAACTTGGCCGGCACCATCTTGGAAAAAAATAAAAAATAAAAAAATAAATACGATAAATCGAAGTGATATCCCAATCTGTCGGTCATCCGACGTGACATCGCGGTGGATGGTTGAAATGGAGAACTACTAGCCTTCACATTTATTTATTTTCACGTTTATTTAAATCAGGTCTCTAGTCTTAAAACTGGCATAAAGTCGATGAGATAGCTCAATTAGAAAGCATGTTTAAACATGGCTAGTGAGACACTATTAAAGACCCCCCCCCCCCAATGGCTGAACGATGTTTTGCATGGCAGGATCCTGTTGGAAGTCGTCTCATAAATAACTAAGCCTCTTTGCCCAGCCTTTAAACTGGCTACCCCTCCTTAATGGCCTGGCTGTTAGCAAAGTATGTGTGGTCTGTTTAGCTACTGGCGTACGTTTGGAGAGAAGAAAATGCTGTCTGCATCACACGAGGCGAAAATCACCCAGGCTGTTAAATTGAGGTATATTTGAACAGAAAATAAGCAAATTGCTGTTAAAGATTTCAATATTAATAATTTTGGCTCCTTGGAATCCATTGATGGCACAGGGTGGGGCATGACATGTCAGGGGCTAGGAGAAAGACTCGTCTACGGGCACTAACGCAGAGTGATATTTTTATTTATTTATTTTTTGCTGGAATACCCTATAACCTTAACCTGCTTAATTGGCTATCCTTTAGTGAATATATATCATACTGAAGTCATTTATAATAATTGAATGTATTTAATTATACACGATGCTGAAGGGGACTTTTTATACATGATTGTGCTATGTTTATAAGAGAACTAAAATGCTGGTGTAATTAATGTCTGCAGATCTTTTCCTTCTTTTTATTTTTTATTTTTATTGTAGTTTAGTTTAGTGATCAGGGTCACCAGCATGAACCATAGCAATAATGGGACATAGCAACAATAAACAATATGGGACTAATGTACACATATTTTTATTATTTTTATTATTATTATTATATTTATTATTATTATTATTATTATATATATATTATATATATATATACTGGTAACAATAAAATATATATATCATACATGTAATAATATTTATATTAATAATTTTGTAGGCTTCTGTGTCGTGGCCTAATTTAGAGGGTTTGACTCCTATAATGTGGGTTTTCGTCACCATTTATTTGCTCTGCTGCAGCATAAATGGCTTTGTGTGTTCATTTTATTTGGATTTTGCAGAGAATGATTATGATTATTCATATATACATTATAATTATTACATTTATTTATCAATATCATATAACTATATATACACTGCCAGCATATATTGGTAAGAAGTTCAGGGCCATATATAGATATTTATGGTTTATCCTCCGGACATACATACATTTCACACGCAATAGAGTGCAGTCGGGACGACATATATATATCTTAAGAGAGACTATAGCTGATGACCAGAAGTGCTATATATCCATATATACCATTGTGACAAACGATATTAGGTGAATATACAGACGTGTTGCGTCTACAGTATATATATCTATATTGAGTCTCTTGGTTGCATCTTGAAGCTGATATTCATATCGGTTCTAAAATACTATCATATATATATTTCATGTGCTTATATATATATATATATCATTTCATATTTCTGATGATAATAAGACTGGCTGATGTGCATTAATATTTTTTTTTTTTTTTTTTTTGGCCAACTTCTGCAATGCCATTAAACAGATGTAACCCAAAAGTGGATTTTTTATTTGCCAGAAAATTCAAAAGTGGACGTATATATGTTGAGCAGGGATTAGCAACATCAGTCTAGGGGTTTGAAAATTAGAATTAAGAAATCTTCAGGGCGCGGCCGGCTTGATGTTCAATCAGTGCGTGGCCTAATGGTTAGAGGGTTTGACTCCTAACCCTAAGGTTGTGGGTTCGAGCCAACAACATGCAATACCATGACTGAGGTGCCCTTTGAGCAAGGCACCGAACCCCCAAATGCTCCCCGGGTGCTGCAGCATAAATCCAAGGCTGCCCACTGATCCGGGTGCCACCAGTGTGTGTTCAAACACTTACTGTTGTGTGTGTGCACTTTATCTATTCCTATTAAAAGATGGGCCAAATGCAGCAGATTAATGAATTCTGAGTATGGGTCGGACCATACTTGGCTGTATGTCACATCACTTCATTAAGGTGTAATTGTAATTATTTAATTCTAATTATTTCATTGTACTACAAGGTACAATACAGGGCAAACATCGGTATTTAGACGAGGTTTTGCCTTATCATTGGAATGGAACACCCTCCTCATCACTGGTCCTTTGCCAGCACTTCAGCTTCGCCCCAGGACACGCCAGCAAGCTTAAGATCATGTCAATTTTGGGTAAAGGTTCAGGGCCAGATGCATCTTGAGAATGTTACAGAGGAGACTTCGCTGGTTTGAATGTGTTTATCCTCCGGACATTGTTCACTGTTAGCTTCCACATTTAAGAGACACACGACATAGAGTGCAAAAAAGAAACGCTGCAGGACATGGACGGGACGACAGATGAGAAGGAGTTCATAGTCATAACTTGATCTCTAAGAGCTGACAAGACTATAGCTGATGACCAGAAGTAGAGCATGGCTCCGTGCTGTCCTGTGCTGTATGTTTGGACCCAGCAGCCTACACAAATATCTGATGCCATCACCTGAAAATCTGTACCTCTCAGTCAGATATTCATCTGAAAAGGCCAATGGGTCTGCCCTATCTCGGAAGACTCTTTCATGCCTGAATGCTCGTCTGAGTATTAAAACTTCCTCATCAACTACATCATCCAACAAAGGGCAAGCCATTGTGAATAGGAAACACACAAATCTTTAGTCTATATATACTACATATTGACCTCGTTACAGACTTAATTGAAACCACATTTGCAAATTCATGAGCCATTTCTTATTATCTCATCAACTGCAATAAAATATAATCTATTGATATTTTTTCTCATTCAACAGTACATTTCTACTCTATACTTGCATATATAGATATACATAGTCTATATTCTATTTCTCATGTTGTATAGTATAGTTCTTTTGCACTGTGTTGCCATTCATTGTGGACAGCAAAGTAATAATTGCTCAGGAAAAATCTGCTTTCCTCACTGGGTGTATGACAATAAACACTTTAAATTTCAAATAATATATATATATCATCAAACCTCTGACAGTGAAATGAACAGCAGTTTTCAATAATAACTAAAATAACAGTACACATACTTAGATGAATGACAGTATATCTAGTATTTTAAATGCAGGACCATGAAGTGGACTAAAACACATTAATATCTAGAAGAATTTTAATGAGGAAACTAGCCGATAAATCACTAGGATTAATCTTAGCCTGGTTGTTAGCCTGCTCCGGAGCAGGCTAGCTGCAAAGTGTAAATCTCCATAGTAACTTAATGTAGATTAATTTAGCCTCCCTTCATGCAACCGAGTCAGGGCTAAATTCAGCCAGGATAACTGGAAAATCCCAACTTAATCCCTTATCTTGCTTTTGTGCAATACCCCCCTGGAGTGCCGCTTTCCTGCAGAGTTTAGCTCTAACCCTAATCAAACACACCTGAACAAGTAATCAAGGTATTTTTAATTACTAAAGCTACAGACAAGTGAGGTTTTTTTCAGGGTTGGAGCTAAACTCCGCAGGACATCGGCACTCCAGAACCGACATTGCCTACCCCTGGTATAGAGCGACCAGATGGAGAAAAAACTGACAGATATGGTATGACTGGGACAACCTTTAGCATCCCCCCGCAATAAAGCTGAGGCCCTGCTCTGGTGACCTTCAGTCAGGCCCAGGCCTAAGCACATAGTCAACAAGTGCCCTGTAAATGCTTTATGAGTGCAGGCATACTTTCCAGCACATTCCCCTCATTAGATAATGGGCTCACTCTGCAAATTCCCCTGATGACATGGGCCATGAGAAGTTGATGGCTGCAATGATATCTGGAACAAGGTACAGCAACCAAAGAATGCCTGACTGTAGTTGAAGGTTTCTCTCGCTCACCAAATAAGGAACAATCCTTTTTCATTGCTGTCTCAGTCTTATCTACAAGTCTGACAAGTCAGCTTAGATGCCATCAACCATTCATCTTGCTCATGGTTATCTTTTCATTGGCTGTGTCCAATCTGAACACCCTCTTCTAAATGAGAGTGATTCCACTTTTGGATTTTGATGTTAATTTACTCAGTGATACAGTGAAAGAAAAAGTCCTTCAAAAAATGCAAAAGGTAATGTTAAGTTTTCTGCCAGGACATTTTCCATCACATTTTCCTTTCAAACTTAAAACACAAGCACTTGAGGAAAAAACAAACAAACAAACAAACAAACAAACAAAAAACATGGGAAATTTCTACATTGTTTTTGCAGGCTTTTCTTAGAGTGTAGTATCAATCACTTCAGCACTTCAGTGGATGGTCTCTGGCCTTTTAAAGTGACATTATATGATTTTTACATTGTCTACTTTTTTTTTCTTCTTCAGAATTTAGCAATAGGACATTACTAGTCTTTCTATTTTTTCTATCAGCTAGGCATTCTGTTTCATCAGTTTTGTTTATTTGTATTTTTCAACTGGACATGAAGAAATATAGAGCTGAGTATCATCAGCATAACAGTGGAAGCTAACATCATGTTTCCTGATGATATCTCTCAAGGGTAGCATGTTAAGGGTGAAAAGCAACGCTCCTAGTATTGAGCCTTGTGGTACTCCATACTGCACTTGTGAATGATATGATACTTCTTCATTCACAGCTATGAACTGATGATGGTCAGATAAGTATGATTTAACCATGCCAATGCAATTCCACTAATGCCAACATAATTTTCTAGTCTATTCAAAAGAATGTTGTAGTTGATATTGTCGAACACAGTGCTAAGATCTAGTAACACTAATAGAGAGATATAACCACGATCGAATGATGAGAGCAGGTCATTTGTAAATCTGATGAAAGCAGTCTCTATACTATGATACGGGCCAAATCCTGACTTGAAATTCTCACAGACTACCTTTTCTAGTATATTTGACAGAAAAGGTAGATTTGAGATTGGTCTGTAATTAACTATTTCTCCAGGATCAAGTTGTGATCCAGTGATGTTCAGAAGAGGGTGTATGACTTGTAGGGTGTATGACTTGATGGTTAGATACATGTTGTTGGTTTCAGATGATATAACAAGTTTATACATACATTATTTCTGTACTATAGCAAAAATGAGTGGAATTGTTCCCCAGGGAATCTATAGTGCACTGTCTGATGCAATACTGTAGCTGACGGCTACACGTTTATAATTTTATCTCTAATAGTATCGATCTTGGAAGTAAAGAAGTTTATAAAGTCAGTACTGTTGTTCTTTTGGGAAATGTCTGTGCCTCCTAATGCTTTATTTATTTATTTATTTATTTATTTGTTAATTTAGCCGCTGTATTTAAAGGGGTCATATGATGCGATTTCTATTTTTCCTTTTCTTTAGTGTGTTATGTAGCTATTTGTCCATATATAAGATTTACAGAGTTGCAAAACTCAAAGTCTCCCACCAAAAGGATTTATTCTATCTAAACGAGAAGGCTGATCCAGACCAGGCTAAAACGCCTCATTCAAACATGCCCCCACATGACTACATTATGATGTGGAAATATTTGCGTAATGCCGCCCAAATGTTCATACAGAGAAAGAAGGCGTGGTTTCAGGTACCGCAGTAGTGTTGATGCAGCCATGTCAGGGAGACACTGTATGTTTCTGTGTGAAAACAAAAGCACTTTATGTGGCCTTCCAAAAGCAGATGCAATGAGGAATCATTGGTTAAGATTTATTTACAACAGAACAGCACAACCCAGATGTTCTAATTTGTGCAGCACATTTTATGGACAACAGTTTTGTGAACCTAGAGTAGCCTAAAAGGTGGGCTGGTCAAAGGCTACCCTTACGAAAAATTAGTTTATTTAAGTGTGCTATTAGTATACTTCTTTTAAGCTAAAAATATGAAAATAATCATTCAGTATACTATTTATGTACTTCTCAGAAATATACTTAAAATGACATTTAAGTATCCTTATACTTACAAAAAGTCTAAATATATTTGAACTATACTTGTGCTCCTAGAATCCGTGTTTTCATTATTATGCGGTAGAGGACGCTAGTACACATCTTCTGTACAGAATTTCCAAGAAAACGCAAGTGAAGAAGAAAAAGAAAGAACAGATACTAACACATGTAACACGATCATCTGACATGAAACAACATCAAACCTGTAACGTTATGGAATAAAATGTCGACCGATGAAGAGGTAATAATTACAGTCAAGCTTTGGGGTGTTGAGTAGGGAACGAGACACTGCGTCCTCTAGGGGTCGCTATGGGGAACACCTCGTCGTGACCCGTGTCTGAAGCATACAAATGAAAAAACACCAACGAGTTGGCCGGCGACAGCCTCTGACGTCACTACCGGTGCGACTATAAAACAGGCACCGGGAAACACGTCATTTACTTCTTCGTCTGAAGCTTGCGTCCGAAGCATGGCAGGGAGCTAGAGGACGCAGTGTCTCGTTCCCTACTCAGGGAACCATGGTTACATTCGTAACCTGAGAACATCACACCCAAGCCAACATCCAAATGGGGTCCTCTAGTGGTCGCTATGGGGAACAGTATACCCACGCTGCCATGCTGAGGGGAGTGCAGGCCAGAATCATAGCGAACACTAAGTACCAACTCTACCATTTCCATGGGAGTTCCCCCTGGGACGTTTAGACAGCTGTCTGTGACAATACCCCTTACGGCCAAAGGCCTAAGCTACATACCCAACTTAATTGTTAGGGCTTCGGCCCGGTGGTAGAGCTAAAGGCTTGGAATCAGGAAAAATTCCTTTAAAGGGATACAGCTAGGAACCTAGCATTTTATACTAAGTCTAGCCTGTCACACAGGGGCTACAGCTTGCTTCCGCAAAAGCTTGCTGAAGGAGCTGTCTCAACAGATCTCCAGTAGCAACACCCTGTTTAGATAGGTATCCGAGGATACATGGGTGGAGTGGCGCCCAAGATGAACGGGGCTTTTACCAGCTCAAGAAAGGGCACGAAGCAAACCCGCGCGAAGCCCTCACCATATAGGATTTTATAAAGAACGCAGAGTACTAGCGTGCGAACTTACCACCGTGTGGATTTCAGAAAGTGTGCAAAGACTTCACGTGCACACTTACCATATCATGGATTTTCAAATACTGTTCTAAGGAAGGGCTCTCGTGGCACTCTGATAGAGCAGCTCATAGATGGAATGGTGCATCTCAAAAAAGTGTTTGAGAGTCATCAACTCGATCTTTGGAAATAATGCTGGAGCGCTCTGGGAAAAACAGTGAACTCAGTCTCATATGAGAGGAGAACTCCTGAATACAGAGAAGCACGCTCATAGGCGACCCTTCTTGGAAAAGGGGAGCGCTGCTAAACTACCACGAGAATCGTCCGAATAGCCCTTCATGTTGAGGGAAGCGATGCTTGAGGTGTATAAACAAATACACACTGGCTGAATGGAGCCCAAGGAACCAAGGTCTAATCATCTCAAGAAAGGGAACGAGGCGGAGCGCGTAACCCTTACCATACAGGATTTCAGAAAGTGCGCAGAGTCTTGCGTGCACACTTACCAATACGTGGATTTTTAGAAAGTGCGCAAAGTGTTCACGTGCACACTGACCACCATGTGGCTTTCAGAAAGTACACAGAGCTTAGCGTGTGTACCTAAAGGTTCCTAAGCATCGCAGAGGCGCTGAACCTCACGGGAGAGGCAAGCTCGAATTTTATAAACCTCTAGCGAGGGGAGCATCACCTGAGGCAGCATATACAAGAAGACTTCTGTAACTGCCACCTTCACTTCCCGCTGGATGCGACAGCACCTAAGCGGCCAGGAGACCCCTCAGGGTGACCTGGCCGGACATCCATGAAATTCCCTGCAGTGCTGTGCCAGGCCTGATGATCAAGGAGTCTCCCGCAGAAACCTGTGATCTCAGCCGCCTAAAACCGGAACATGAAGCCGGATGGCTGGTGCTGACGAGTGTTTAGTAAACACTGTAACTGAGCACTGCAAAGGAAACTCACAGAGTTTATTAGTAGACACATAACCACCAGCAATTTACACATAAGTATATACAGAAAGGGTTATTTTTATACTCCCACCCTCCTGCGCTGGAGCCCCTCTCAAGGGGCGCCTCCTTTTAGTCCGGACCATCAGTAAGGTGGTTGCTATGAACATAGAACCAGCCAAAAAACATTATAGGTCCAGCATAGGAGACTGTTATGCGTTAGAGGTTTCCACCTAACCTCGATCAGGTGGAGAGCTGGTGGTTACAGGGGAATTTGGAAGGGTAGGATAAAAGCAGAAGTTAAAAATCCCTAAATGGAACGAGTAGAAACCTCAGTATCACTCTGACTCAGACGAGAACGCTGCCTCGTCTGGATCACATCCCTTAGGTTCTGCTTACCCCCTTGTGACCCACAATTCCTCTTAACCCTGCCCGCAGGTGGGGGAGGAGCGTGAGTCGCGACACTAGCCTCCTGTGCCCGTCTTTGATCCTCAGATCGAGACAGGCCAGGACCCCTGTGTTGTTCGGGCTCAGACGTGGACCTTCGTGGAACGAAGGATCTGAAAGCAGCGGAGTGCGCCTTCGTCTCCCCGAACTTCTCGATCACCGTCTCAACGGAAATACCGAAAAATTCAGAAGGCGAAACCTGAGGATCGAGAAGAAAGCCTTTTCTTTCTTCCCGACGTCTGCCAGGTTCATCCACAGAAGTCTCTCCGCCACCACCATGGCCGCCATAGTCCTGCGCTTGGCAGAGACGGCCTGCTTGGTAGCCCGGAGAGAGGCCTGTGGTGCAGCGCAGCTCAGCTACCTGATCAGGAAAAAGCCTTCGCCTCTATCCAGGTCTTTCAGCAGATCAGTCTGATATGCTTGAAGCATTTATTTTGTAATAAAGCCACAGCCTGACCTGCTGCTGCGTATGCCTTGCCCTTTAAGCAAGATGCATTGCTTGAAGGGGCTTAGATAGCAAGGAGGGAGATTAAGAGAGGATGTCTCCCCCGCAGAATGAAAGCTCTTTCTGCAGGGGGCATCCTCTCATAGCCGTTTTCGCGCATCGCCTCGATGTCGGCAAAAACTCTTATGCTGAAACCGATGGATGCGAGAAGAAAACGGCCTCTTTCATTTCCTTTCGATCTCTGTACGGAGATCAGGCAGAAATGGAAGGCTCACCTGAGCTGGAGGGCCATGGTCGGAAAGATAACGCTCATCGAGGTGCGATCCATAAACTCCAACAGCTCTACATACGCAGGGCAGGAGAATTGAGAAGGCTCAGCCTCAGCTTCTTCACCATCCTCAAATATCTCCTGCTTTTCACTGGGTAAAAAACCCAGCAGAGCACTAACCTCAGTATCAAAAAGTGTTAAAGATATAACATCATCCTCCCGAGGCTCTCTCTCGTCCGCCGCCATTATGAGCGCGAAAGGGAAAGTCCCTCTTTAAACCATTCAGACAGATCCACCTGAAATTCTCACGAGCTCATTCTCCTCCGTGCCTCAGCAACGGCGGGTCCTGAACCGCGGGAAGCAGATGGCTGCCTTTTTTTTCGGAAAGAGAGACGAACGAGAGCGGAGCTTTTTCCTTGAAAAAATGCTCACAATGCACGCAGATTGCCTCCTCAAAGACATCGCGTGCGTGCTCTTTACCCAAAAACAAATCACGTAAAGATCGTGTGTGTCATCAGGTGTCAAATAACGCCGACACAGATGCATACATTGTCTAAACGCTTGCTAGTAGTCACCATGATAGATAGAGAAAGAGCACTCTTACCGGTTCTTTCAGATGCACGCTTCAAACAAAACAGTCAGTGAAGACGAAGAAGATGAATGACGTGTTTCCCGGTGCCTGTTTTATAGTCGCACCGGTAATGACATCAGAGGCTGTCGCCGGCCAACTCGTTGGTGTTTTTTCATTTGTATGCTTCAGACACGGGTCACGACGAGGTGTTCCCCATAGCGACCCCTAGAGGACGCAGTTCGAAGTTCCCTTGAAAGGGAACTTATGAGTATACTTGCAGTATAACACTACTAAACTAGTATTTTACTAAAACTATACTTCAAAGTGTACAAAGTCTTTAATTAGTAAACTGTCAGTATACCTATAAGTTCACTTTCAGTATAATTGCAGTACAAACTACAAACATAGAGGTAAACTAGTTGTGTACTCAAAGTTTGCGACTGTTATACTTAAAGTATACTTAAAAGGATCACATCACAGTGGAGTCACCTTCCTTAATCGTGGCTTGTGTACTGGAAATACATATGAGCATCATCACTGTGTCTGTCACGTGACTCCATTCCCCTTTCGGGCTTGAACTGATGGTAAAATTAATGACTTTAGGTACTGTCTTTACATTTATGTTGAAAGCTGAAGCTGGCGATTATGGAAGGGGGTGTTAAATTTCTGACCAGTGCTTGTGGTGTTCGGCCAATAACAATGCACTGGGTCAGCTGGCCATTCGGAGCTGACTGTGCTGGTCAGAAGGAGGGGCTTTGTAGAAAATGACTCGTTTGAGAGAGGCAGGGCATAGAGGAACTATAATAATGTACAGTATTTGAAAAATAATGTGTTTTTGAACATTAAAGCATGTCAACAAATACACAAAATAATGATCTTTAATATAGCATCATATGACCCCTTTAATAAATACCTGGGGTTGTTTTTGCAGTTTTTAAGGCTTTTCTGTGTGTAGCAGTACTCTCTCTCCATGCAATACAAAATACCTCTTTGTTTGTACCTTGTACCTTTGTTTGTACCTCTTTCAAAATATATTTTGTTTTCTTCCAGCTGCACTCCATTTTCCAGGCTGCTCTCTTTAGGGCGCAAATGTGCTTGTTATACCACGGTATCAGACTGTTTTCTTTAATCTTCCTTAAATGTAAAGGAGCAACCGTGTCTAAAGCGCTATAAAAGAGAGAGTCAATAGTTTCCGTTTTTCTGAGCTATTGGATATGCTGAGGAATTTAAACAAATTGGGAAGATTATATACAAAGCAGTCTTTTGTTGTAGAAGTGATGGTTTTACTATATTTGTAACAAGGAGTTTGCAGCTTTAGCTCTATGGAGTATACACAAGACTAGATCATGATCTGAGATATCATCACTGCTGCAGAAATTCAATGCTTTTGACATCAATTCCATGTGATAGTATTAAACACAACGTATGATTATATGACAATGAGTAGGTCCTGACATGTGTTGTCTAACCACAGTAGAGGTTAGAATGTCTATAAATGCTGATCCCAATGCATCTTTTTCATTATCTACTACATGGATAATAAAATCGCCAAAAAAAAAGACTTTATTTGCAGACACAACAATATCACATATAAAAAAAAAAAATCACTCTCTCCTTCCTGCCTCAATCATCTATCATATAAAAAACAAAATAGTTAGCAACCTCCACCACCACCAGAAATTATTATTATTAATACATTATTAACCAGGAATGAATGCAGGGCTGCTTTCCCTGTTCCTCTACTGAAAGAAAGAGATCACAGAGATGTCCTGCTGAAAAACATGTGATGGATACCATTGTGAACTGGCTGGTCTGAGCACTGTGACCATACCTTGAACACATGTTTTTGCTTAGGAGCTGAAAGATGGCACTCTCAGGGCCAGAGTTGACTTTTTTAACCTTGAGCAAATAAAAAAAACTGATTTACCTCCACTACTCCTGTTCACGCATAAGAAAAGGACACAAAAGAGACATTGAGGCAGCAGCAATTGTTTATTTTCTTTGGAAAATTCCAGCCGTTGATAGATATTCCTCTCACCCAAATTACCTGTAACATTTCTCCACACTTTGTTTTCTGAGTCCATACTTTTAAATTATGCTTTTTCACTTTTTCAGCTTTAGCTATTGTGCAATAAAAAAGCAGGGTTACAAAGCTCAAAGTCCACTTTAAAAGGATATTCTCTTTATCTCTCTCCATCAGCATTTTTATTTATTTATTTTTTTAATTTAGCTTTTGTTTGATTTATTCTATTTTCATTCGATTTTTTATCAACACTTGAATGTGGGTAAGTTTCACAAAACAGTAACATTTTGAAAAAAAATCTGAGAAAATCAAATTTTTCCAAAGACTATGTCTGGATCGGATTCAAATTGATTATCACAACATAGATGAAGTAGATTGCTTCCATCAATACCTCCAAAGCTTGCACAATCCTAAACCACTTCCTGAGTCAACATTTCATTTGGTAACCTTAGGCAATTTTGATTTATATGCCGATTAATGTTTGATGATTGCATTATTTCAATTATATGGATCTGCGTATATACCCAATCGCTTGTTTCTGACTTTACAGTCTGTTAAATACAATAGGCAATTGCAAATTAGTTGGCAGACTTTGAGAACTGCTGGTCTACACAGAAGAAAGCCCTGTATGCTTTGCCGCTGTACAGATTGTCAAGCTAGTAGTTAGTCAGCTTGTTTGATGAGAAAAAGATTAAATGTATTTGGAATAAACACGTGAATCCGTACACCTGCAGTAGCAGAGGACTATTATTCTATATTATTTTATTCTACCAGTCAACAGAAAGGGGCGTTTCATTCCCACCCACGTGCATAAAATAAAAGTTTCAATTATTAATTTTTTCCACCTCTGAACAAAAAAATTACAAATTCTTGTTTTTCGTTTTGTTGTTTGGGAAATAATGTAAAAAAAAAAGGAGCCGTTTTCTAATTTTTCTACTTTCAATATGAAATTATATATATCAAATATATATATATATATATATATATATATATATATATATATATATATATATATATATATATATATATATATATATATATATATATATATTAAAACAAAAAAACAAATGAACGTAAGGTCTGTGTACGGACGGATTGTGTACTTTTGCGTCCATTCGTTTTTCGTTTTTTAACCATGACAGAAAAAAAGAAAAAAGAATGGTTGTGTTTTTAAATGCTATGCTGAAAACCAAAATTGAAATTAGAACCATATATAGAAAATGCAGACAGAAAAAGTTAAATATTGACTTCTTTTCAGATTTTTGTTAATACATTTTTGCACTTTTAACAAACATCTGAAAAGCTTATGTGGGCAGCTGTGGCCTAATGGTTAGAGAATTGGACTTGTAACCCGAAGGTCGCAGGTTCGAGTCTTGGTGCTGGCAGGAGTTGTAGGTGGGTGGGGAGTGAATGAATAGCGCTCTCTTCCACCCTCAATACTCATGGCTGAAGTGCCCTTGAGCAAGGCACTGAACCCCCAGTTGCTCCCCGGGCACTGAAAATATAGCTGCCCACTGCTCCGGGTGTGTGTTCATGGTGTGTTCACTTCTCACTGCTGTGTGTGTGCACTTGGATGGGTTAAATGCAGAGCACCAATTCCAAGTATGGGTTACCATACTTGGCAAATGTCACGACTTTCATTTTTTTACTTTCACTAATTTTGTCATAACTGTGTTTGCTATACAGGTACGTTATTGGAGAGGACCATGCATGGTCACTCAATGCACGTATAGGCTACATTGTGTTGGCTACACATGCTTTATACATTTTGACATTTTTGCCCTGTTCACTGATAGTAGCATTCGCATAATGTTTGTTAAACCTTCTGTAATTTAGCCTATTAGTCGGTGTATATAATAGCATGTAGAGCCATGCCTCATCTTATTAGTTTTTGTTAATAAACATCATCTAGTTTGTCATTATAGCCTACTGTTTTATTGTTGTTGTGCTTTTTAATTAAGTATAACAATAAATCTATATTTTGATTTAGTGTTAAAAAGTGAACAGTGTATATAAGCAAAACAAAGACAATTATCTTTTTTTTGTAAAACATGACACTAAGATCATAAATTCGAAGTTAAAGCATCCAAAGTCTGGCTTATAACACAGCAAAAGAGGAATTCCCATTCACAAAATTTAAATCACAAATAATACTGATGAAAAAGAATGGGTTGAATGTTGAACACTCGTTACCAAATAACTATAAACTATGATAAATGTTCATCAGCATGCACTCTATTTGTAATGATGATCATTGTTGCTTTTGGTAAACACACCCCAAAGTGTTTGTCACAGACTGGGAAGTGAGGTGCTGTAATATATAAATATAAATATAAATGTGTGTGTGTAAATAAAATGAAATAAATTAAAACAAAACACCCTAAACTTCTATTTTATTTCATATATATATATATATATATATATATATATATATATATATATATATATTATATATATTTTTTTTTTTTTTTTTTTTTTTTTTTTTTTTTCGGATGAATTGTCATCAAGCATAAAAACACCCCCAAACGAAATCATGCTTTGTAAAAGGGCATAATAAGACCTCTTTAACATGTCCACTTCAGTGGGCATCCATTGGGTGTACAGTGGTGGAAATGAAAAAAAAAAAATCACAGTTTTTCTGCAGTTATTTGTAAAAGTTTCAAAAAGGTTTGTAAATCTATTTTTAAAAATGGCTGAGATTTTCACTTTCAGTAACTAAGGCTTTACAACTCTATATTGGCATAGAGAGCTTCTCAACAAAATGCCAGAGTAACAAGTTCTTTGCATACACGAGTCCTGTTACAACTCCATTAATGACACCAAATGACCCATGTGCTGCTCTCAAGAGAAGATTCCAGCGAAACTTGTCTGCAAGCATTATGTCATTTCAACATTAGACTAAACTAGACTGTCTAAGATTGCTCTGGTTCTGTAACCTGAGCTGTATTTTTACAGTTAGATTTGTTTTGCATTGTAATTCTTCTAGTCTAAGACACTCAGTTGAGTACTGAGAATTCAGACTATTTTGGCATTGATCTTGGTGCCGTAAAACTGATCCATATTGGAATGGACTTGTCACTCAGAAATTCCAAGAGGCGATAAAGAACTGTGCAGGTCCCAGAAGGCAATATTTCAGTCATTGACCCTCTCTGGAAGGAGGAAAGGGATTTATCCGGTGGGAGTGGTGGCCAGAATGAATTTCCACCTTTCTTGAACCCCTGGCTTAGAAATGATTTGTTAGAATGCTAGAATGTTTGCTGGGTTTAAGGGAGTTTTTTTTTTTTTTACACAGTTTTTTTTTTTTTTTACACAGTGGGTGGGTGTTAAGGCATTGGCAGTTTAGATTAGATTAGATTAGATTAAACTTTATTGTCATTGCACATGTAAGGTGCAAGGCAACAAAATGCATCTAGCCAGAAGGGCAATAAGCAGTAAGTACAGGATATACAGTGTCTACAATATGTTACAAATTTACAATAAATATACAGATAAGGCAGTACTATGGACATAATTTACAGATTTTTAAATACTATCAGAATGATATACAGAAAGGTGTACTATGAACATACTATACAGATGGATTATGTAATAAGTGTATGCACACTATAAGCAGAAACTATGAGCATATGAACATTATTTACACTAGTGCAATGGACAGTAAAAAAGTGTATAGAAAATATAAAATATTCCAGTGTTGAGTTGAGTTGAGTTGGTCAGCGGGCAGAATTCAGTAAGGAGACAGCTGTAGGGAAAAAGCTGTTTCGGAGTCTGCTAGTCCTTGTCCGGAGGCTCCCGAAGTGCCTCCCAGAGGGCAGGAGGTTAAACAGTCTGTGGTCAGGGTGAGAGGAGTCCTTAAGAATGTTGCGAGCTCGACGTAGACAGCGTTTTCTCTGGATGTCCTTAGTAGCAGGGAGTGGTGTCCCTGTGATTTCACCACCTTATGCAGTGCCCTGCAAGTGCCTCTGCAGTGGGTGCTCAGATGTTTTGGAAGGTTGCTAATGAGTTGCTATGTGGTTACAAATGAGTTGCTAAGGTATTTTGGCTGTGTGTTAGTCAGTTGTTAGTTAGTTTTATTTTTTACAACTGTTGGCTGGCTGCTAAGGCATTTTCACTTCAGTGGGTGTTTTGGAATGTTGCTAATGTGTTGCTACATGGTTGCCCTGGCTAGTTGCTAGGGTGTTGCTAAGGTGTTCTAGCTAATTGCTAGGTGGTTTTTGCTGGTTGCTATGGTGCAGTCAGGCAGATACTTGGATGTTTCGGATGGTTTCTAATCATTTAAGGGGTATTTTTACAACTGTTTTTGGATGTCTGCTAAGGCATTGCCAGTTGGGTGCTAAGGTGATTTAGGAGGTTGCTAGGGTGTAGCTAAGTGGTTGCCAAGGTGTTCTGACTGGTTTCTAGTCTTGCTGGCTAGGGAGTTTTTTTTTTTTTTTTCATTATTTTTGGGTGGCTACTAAGGCATTGTCAGTTGGTTGCTAGGTTGTTTTGGAAGCCTGCTAAAGTTACATGCTACATGTTTGTTAGAGTGTTCTGGCTTGTTTTTAGTATGTTATTAAGGTGTTGTAGCTGGTTGCTATGGAGTATTCAGGCAGTTACTAGGATGTTTCGGATTAATTTTAGGCAGTTGTTAGGGCGTTTTTTGTTTGTTATGATTTTTTTTTTTTAAGGCATTGTCAATTAAGTTCTATAGTGTTTTGGAATGTTGCTAAAGTGTTGCTAAGTGGTGGCTAAGGTGTTCTGGCTGGCTGGTTTCTGGTCTAGCTGGCTAGAGAGTTTTTTTTTTTTTTGGGGGGGGGTGGTGGATACTAGCTGGCATTGTCAGTTGGGGGGGGCTAGGTTTTCATTTTTGCTAGGAAGGCTGCTAAGGTGTTACATGCTACATGTTTGTTAGAGTGTTCTGGCTTGTTTTTATTAAGTTATTAAAGCTTTTTACCATGTAGCAATCAAGCATTCACTAAGATACTAGCAACTTTCGACTGAATTTTAGGCAGTTGTTAGGGAGATTTTCTTACAAGTATTTTTGTATGGCTAATAAAGCATTGCCAGTTAAGTTCTATATTATTTTGGAATGTTGCTAATGTGTTGCTATGTGGTTGCTTGGGTGTTTGGGCCGGTTTCTAGGCAGTTGTTAGGGAGTGTTTTTTTTTTTTTGTTTTTTTTTTTTGGCTGCTAAGGCATTGTCAGTTTGGTTCTAGGGTGTTGCTACATGATGGCTAGAGTTTTGCTAAGGTGTTGCTAGGTGGTTCTGGCTAGTTGCTATAGTGCAATCAGGCAGTTACTATGATGTTCTGGTCGATTGGTATGCAGTTGTTAGGGAGTTCGGATTGGTTGCAAGATTTTATAGGGGTATTTTTTATAAACTTTTTTGGGCAGTTGCTACGGCATTGTTCGATATGTGCTAGGGTGTTCTGGGAAAATGACAAGATGTTGAAATGTGTTTGCTAGTGTGTTGCTAAGATGTTGTAGCTGGTTGCTAGATGGTTAATAAAGAGATCTGTGTTGTTTTGCTGGTGTTTGTTGGTGGTGGTTGATTGGATGCTTTGGTTGATTCTTCTGTGTGGGTAGGCTGAAAGATTGTGCACAATAAGACCTGCAACATATATTAACATAAGGTCAAATTTGATTTCATGTTGACTTGTGGTATTGCATGAGAGAAACTGTCTCTAATGTTTTACGTCATTTACTAGATCATGTTTGCCTGGGAAATAAAATTTTTTCCACTGAACTCTGACCCCCTCAATTCATTTTATCCTTGCCCCGGGTGCAAAATAAGAACATGTACTGGAAGTCATAGATGTTAATCATATCTCTACACAGCTAGATGAATGTGTATACCATACTAACTCTGTACACATGGGCCAAAATCATGAAAATGGAACAAAATCAGTCCTCTGTAAGGAATGCATTGGTCCTGTTGAAATATAGGAAAGTAAATGTATCAAATGAAAAGCAAATAGCACACTGCTGAAATAAAGAAGTGGGATAAGGTAAGAAAGAGAAAAATAAACCTGGGCCACGGAGAAAAAAACATGAAGAAACATTTCATGGGGCCAGCTGGATGTGGGGGGCTGGCCCCTGCTGGGGCCTGTTCGCGTACAGTGTGTTAATTTGTATGTTTGACAGACTCAGAGAACAGCCTGCTGTAAATCTGCCCAAACTGCTCAACTATTTCCTGAATGGGACTCCCTCCTGGCCACTTCACCTCCTCATCTCTCTCTCTATCTCTAGATCTCTCTCTGTCCTACCCTCGGTTCTATCTAGCCTGCCTATTTGAAGAAGTTTAAAACCTTTTGTCGTGTTTTGCTTTGACAACATGATTAAAATGTACACATTTTTTTATTTATTTTTTGTAGGCTTATTTTATTGTTTTATATTCCTGTATCACTAATTAGTACTAACAAATGCATGTATAACAGAGTATAACTGGTTAATCATCAGAGTACATACTGTAGTCTATACTAACTGAAATTGTTTTTATTCCAGTGCAGTTGCTATAAGATATTCCAAGTAGCTGCTTGGGTGTTGCTATGATCATCTATGTGGTTACTTTTTACTACAAAAATTCTAAAACCTGTAAATTCTGGCCTCACACTAATGCATATTGAAGATATTATTTTGTTTACTTTATCATCTGCCAGGCAAAAAAATCGCCAAGCCTCAGGAGTTCAGGTATAATTCGTATCTGTAGCACAAATGGTGATCAATTTCATAACCCTAAAGGAGCGGTCACATTAAAGGGGTCATATGACGTTGCTAAAAAGAACATTATTGTATTTGATGTAATGCAATGAGTTATGTGTTTAAGGTACAAAAAAAAAAAACACATTATTTTCCACATACTGTACTGAAAAGCGAGGTGTGCTCTGATTGGCCAACTATCCAGTGCATTGTGATTGGCCAAATATCTCAAGCGTGTGACGGAAATGTTACGCCCCACACCATACTGTGATGCCGTGTCCTGGCACGACCACAAAACAACAATAAAACCCATTACAAACAAGGCATTTTGTTGCATCCAGTGGAGACATAATTACTGATTATAATGACTTATACTGTCTTTTTATGCGTTGCGTATCGAGCCACAAATCATAAATAATTTTGAAGGTCTTTTAATGGAGAATTCCATTTTTTCCCCCAATTTTTTTTTTTTTTTAATTGCTCATTGTGACTCATTTTGTCAGCACAAATCACATTATTCCTCATGAGAAAGCACATGTGGAGGCGGTAAATGACAACAATGCATGCGCGATGTTTCAGATGGAATGGCAAGTGTAAACACATAAATTGGATATGGGTCACAATTGAAAGAACGTGTAAATGGACAGCCAAAAAAAAATAAAAAATCGGATATAGGTAACAAATCAGAATTGGGCATCAAGACCTGCAGTGTAAACGAGGCCCATTTGTCTGCATTTGTGATCGGAGAAACGACAAACAACAAACGCTACTCTACACTGCTCAAAACTTGCGTTTGAACCATCAGTGGCAAATTCTTTAAATTTGAAAACATACTTACAGGTTGTGAGTCAGAACAGCCGGCATTGTAAATTCAGGAAACAGTCCTCCGTTAAATGCGTTGCACACATACGAATATTTGGTTTGAACTGTTCTGGAACACTGTTGTAAATACAACTTTACCACTGATTTCTAGTTGTGCCCTCTTTTTGAAAGGCCAAACAAAGTAGTATCGCTTTCACAATGAAACACACAGCGTCTCCATGATATGGCGGCATCAGGAACAAAACTACTGCGAGAATCAAAGTTACTCCTTCTTTCTTTGAGTGAACATTTGGGCGGTGTTATGCAAATTTTCCCACGAAGTGAGGTAGACATGTGATGGTGTGTTTAAACAAGGCGTTTTAGGAGGGTGTGGACAAGTCTAAATAAAAGTCCCGCCTCGAACACATTGGCCAAGCAGAAAAACTTATCGGCAGATGCCGATATTTGCAAAATGCCAAATATCGGCCAAAAAACCGCCCATATATATATATTGCCAACAAACATACCCACCAACAAAATTAACAAAAAAACAGGGGCCAAAAAGGTCCATGGTCTATTGTAAATATTTTAGCAATGCAAAAACCATAACTCATGCAGAGGTTACTTTCAAACCAAGCAACTATCTGCTGGTCAACACAGAAAATGTGTGTGATCATCTTGAACTTGATTTGTGCAATCGTAATCAAGAACATCACTAACTTTATAGCAATCCATCCAATAACCAAAAGCCTAGACCAGTGGTTCCCAGTCCTGGTCCGGGAGAACCCCCAACACTGCACGGTTTTGGTGTCTCTTTTATCTGACACACACATTTGAGGTACTGGAGTCTCCACTAATGAGCTGATGAGTTGAATCAGGTGTGTTTGAATAGGCAGATGTCTAAAATGTGCAAACCACTGGCCTAGGCCATTATTCCGAATTCACATATTCACATTCCCAAGGTTAAGAGCTTAAATTTCAGCCTGAGCAACCTTCCAGCTCCAATCACAAGTACAAGTACCTAATCAAAATTTCAGACTCATCAGTAAACAACCGGTACATCTCAGAAGCATCGTGAAAATTATTGAGGAACCTTGAAAGATCCCTTAAGATAGTCCATCTAAAGCCTGCATGAATGATGAGCACCTAAATAAATTGGTACAGCGCCTAAATAAAATTTCACAGGAATCTCATTTTTTGTGATATTAACTTCACATTTGGAACATATGTTGTTTAAACACATGGCTTTCAAGAGGGTGACAGTTAAGAGGTTAAAGGGTTAGTTCACCCAAAAATGAGAATGTGATTTTAATTTACTCACCAAGCCATCCATGATGCAGGTGACTTCTTGTCATTTTTAGGTGCAACTGTTGTCCTTGGTAATTCATATACTGCACGCCTGTGTCTGTCGGTTTTTGAGAAAAGAAATAAAAAATTAAATCATATACAGATAAGACCAATCAAAACCCATGGCTCCTGATGATTCTTTGAGGTCTTATGAAGTTAAACGTTTGGTCTGTGTAAGAAAATGAACATTATTTACAATATTATTACCTTTAATCCACAGCCTAGGCAAATGGTTCTCAGCACGTTCATAACTGTTCCCAGCTTCCAACTGGACATGCTGGTCCACCAGATAGACTAGCACCGAACCAGCAGAAAATGGTCTGCATCAAACTGAAAATTCACACTGGTCTTTACAGCAAGACACAACCCTAGCGGGAATTTCCTGCTCCATAACACCACTTCAGACATGTCACTACACATTTGGACACTTGACAATTTGGCAGTTTGGCAATTTGGGTAATGTACGTTCATTTTCATAAAATGTTCATTTTGTTTGGGTAATGAACACTTCTTGTGGCAGTAGAGACTATGAGGAAATACGGGGTCAGGGGAGTATTTGAGGGTCTCAACATCTGCCATCTCTTAGCATCTATGAAATAAGGAATAGTACATGATACTTTATAAAGCAGAAGGAAATTGTCTGGCGACTAAGATACTGCAACTGCATTCCCTGAAGTCTGGTGTAATGCCTTTGGAACACCCCACTACACATTCATACCCACATCAAGTGTCTTTCCCCTCACAGGAGAGACTGCTGCTCACTGCTTAATGACCACAGGATTGACAGTGTGTCTAGGTACACCCACGGGGGTCATCTAATGAAACCCAGCTGACCACCAGTGGGATTTACTGAGGGGGCAGCAGGTGCTAGATGATCTATGAAGCCCAGCTGACCACCAGACGCCAATTAAAACTTCTTAAAATTATACTCCAACTGACACAGCTCTTACCCCCCCCAGACTGCACTGCATGGTAACAGTTTGTGATTAGAGCTCAGTTAATAAATAAAACACTATTACATAATTTAAATAAATTATGGATAATACAAATATTACCAGAGGTTAAATAAAGGTGAATATGGTTGGCAATTGTGCCCAGTGCAGTTTTACAAGACAGGATGTGTCTTAGTGAGTGAAATTTGACCTAGTGCCAAGTTATGGTGAGGTTTAATGTGATTTTTGCCAGGATCTAACTTCATTCATAACACATCACTGTTGAGTTTTTTGAAGTAAGTGATTTAAGCTTAGAACTGAGAGGAAAGCAGCAGGTTGCTAGATGATGATGATGATAATAATAATAATATTAATTATAATAATAATAAATAATAATAACTTTTTAAATACATTTCCTTGTACATCTCTGTCACAAATCTCTCATAATTTTTAATCTTCCATTCCAACCATCTGACTTCATTCCTCATTTAACACTCACTTTTCATGATCAAATTAATTCCTCATTGGGTAAAATCATGTCCAATCCCACATTAATCTTGTTGAATATCCTGTTTCAATCAATAAAACTTAAAACAATAAAACAGAAAAACAAGCAAAATTATATGGCATCAGCCAATTGGATTACAAAGAGTTCTTCATTTTTTTTTTTTTGCTAGATGATTTTCAGCCCCGAATGAATCATGAAATCATCCGACAGAAAATCTAACAGGTTATGGTTGTTGACAGAATAATGATATTTATATCACACATGCATTAAATAAAGTTGCCATTTTCCCCTGATGTTGTTAGTTACTAATGTAAATATTAAAATAAGTATAAAAAATAATAATCTATAATATAAACATATCACTAATCAGTCAGTACTGCTGGAAAGAGTTCAAATATGTAAAGAGGACCTGGAGGATTTTCTAAAAAATGTGGGAAACAAACAAACAAAAACAAACAAGAAACTAATGAACAACAAACAAATGGTGGGCAGTTTACTGTTCACAACAAACAAGAGACTCATGAACAACCATCAAGAAAACAAACAAACAGAATTTTTGGGGAATCTAGGGAATGACACACATTTTTTTTTTTTTTTTTTTTTTTTTTTTTTTTTTTTTTTTTTTTTTTTTTTTTTGTATGATCTCTCTTGTTTTGGTAAAATAATTAACATTTTGCAGATTCTGTAAACCTTTGACCACAACTGTATATTAATTTATCTGTATGAAGTATAGATCATTTTGAGGGAATGATAATGACAAAATGAAGCAAAAATGCAAATGAAATAGTCAGTTTCGGTTAGGGACATAGTCCTTTTTGAATGATTCGAACACTGAAAAGTTGCTATTTTCACAAATATTGACAGGTAAAGTTGCAGGACACATTTTGTCCCATGTCTCAAGAATCATTCTGCTATTTCTGTTTGCTATTCTTGTCACGTGTGCAGTATTCTCTATTTCACACAACCATCTCTGTTTATGACCCCCTGTCAACACAAGCAACTGTCTGCTTTCAAGCATTCACACACACCAAAATAATTCCACACACGCCCATAAAGATCAGCACTGTCAAACACACACACACCACTCCTGAACGGTGAGCGGTTGGACGCAGATGTCAGCTGAGGTTAGCAGAGAGCCCGAGGCAAGGTGACGTAGTGAAACACAGAAACACAGCCTGGTGAGATGTGGACATACAAGTACAAACACACACACACGCACCAGTTCAACAGCAGTTGTTTCCAATAGCTCTGGATTCTACTCATGGTCAAGGACATGGTGGAAAGCGATGCCATGAATAAATGATTAGCGGTTAACACACACTTGCACCTTCTGGTTTTTAAATGAACAGCTCACCCCAAAATGAAAATTTGCTTTAAAACAACATCATCGGGCCATCCAAGATGTTGGTGTGTTTGTTTCTTTGTTTTTGAATTTGTATGTGATTGTTTATGCATATTCTTTTGTTAGTGAAAAAATACATTTGGCTGGTTTGGATCAGCATTAATTTATTTTTTTTTCCAATAAACAATAATCTGTTATTAAAATACACAGCATGAAAATGTGCTCCACTAGGTTTGATTCTCAGCACAAATGGTTCTCACATGTCATTTGGAGTCCACGGGAAACCAGAGTAATTTATATTGGAAACCAATACAGTGTCCTTTTAATCTGGGCTCCAACTGAACCTGCTTAGCAGGGATAACCGTCATAGAATCATTTGAAACCTGTGTGTGTTTATCCATTACATGTATTCGATGTCAGAATGAACTCAGATTCAATAGTATGTTAACTTACCTGAACTCATTTAAAAGAGCCAGAGGCCACTTTACACTAAACACTTCCTCTTCACACAATATACCATTCACATGAAGCACATCCCCACGGTGTAAAACCCCACATCCACCCATACAAACACTGACCTCATATCCAGGTCAGCCTCATACCTAACTCCAGTTTCATTCTAGTGCCTGCCACATCAAAAAGGCAATGAGTGAAAAGAGGCAATATCCGCCCTTTAGAAATCAACATCATTATACACGGAAAAGACATGATAGTCCATGATAGTTTTTCCATCATGATGTTCTTTGGATTCTGATGTTCTTTTGGTTTAACCATGATTCATTTGCTTGTCTGATTGTATATGAAGACTGTATTGTCTGCCAAATGTGACACTTGACAATGAAAGTGTTGACTGAAACTTCTTTGATGACTCAAGATGTCCTATAGCAGCAAGGTACTGATAGATTAAACTGGTACCTGGATTTAAAGTTTTGATTTAAAGATTGAATTTTAAAGAAAAAATAAAAGTTAACTTTTACCTCATGAATCCTAGAATTCTCACAATCTCACAATATAACACAAAAACACAAAAAAATGAGAAAATAAGTCAAGATTTTGTGTAATATGAACTCACAAGCTCAAAAAAAAAAAAAAAAAAAAAACGACACAGAAAAAAGATTGAATTGCAAGATATAAACTCACAACTGCATGAACAAAGTCAGACTATAAACTTGGGACTGTGTAAAGTAAACTTGGAATTGCAAGGAAAAAGCATAAATCTTTTTTTTTTCACTCACAATTGAAGGAAAAATAAATAATTGTGAGATATAAACTTAGAACTACAAGGAAAAAAGTCACAATTATTATTATTATTATTATTATTATTATTATGTATTTATTTATTCATTTATTTTGATTTACATAGGCTTCCATAGTTAAAGAGATACTTTGAGTTTGGGGTCGTTCACACAGAATGTAAATGTAAAAATAAAAATAATTTTAAAGAGCCTAGTACATGGGGTTAATCAAAATGTTGTTGCTGAAAATACAATAAATACAATAAGCCTGAAAGATAAAATATGCAATAATGCATTTTGACATTATTTTCATTAATACAAAATACAGTAAAATAAATACAGTAAAATAAATACAGTAAAAAATAATTTAATTTAATTTAATTTAATTTAATTTAATTTAATTTAATTTAATTTAATTTAATTTAATTTAATTTAATTATTTTTACATCATGACAAAAGTCCAGTTGAGATCAGGAGAACACATTTCAGGCCAACTACTTTTTCCACCATGTTAAATCTTGTATTGCTGCTTGCAATATATTTTATATATTTACAGGAGTACACAATGTGGTCATACTATAAATTTCCATAAAGTGGGATCTGTTTTTGATTACACTGCACAGCACTGCAAATGAACACATTTTGTCAAGAGAGCAGTAAACACTGCATTTGGGCCCAGGGAATTGTAATACAGACGTTGACATTGCTTTTCTCCTTCCACAGAGCCATTCACAGGGGAAAGCCAGTCAAAAGGCATCAATGGAATGAATCACGCAGAGTGAGTGTATATGTTCTTGTTGTTGTCACTCTCTTTAAATTAAGGCACTTAGTGCAGTTGGTCCACACTTGTCCTTTATTTCCTCATGGACGTAAAGGTTGGCTTGGAATTAGATAAGGGGTTTCCAGTCCCCTTCACACCCTACCCATGTCCTGAGTTGGATTTGGAGAAGGAGTGGTTCTGGCAGTGAGAAAAAGCCCAATTCCAGCTGGGGTCAACTGTTAATGAGCTCGACTCTCACTGCAGACTTTCTGCCCACAGGAATAGTGTTGATTGAGGGAAAAAAGTTTAACTGAGCAAAAGCAGTCTCTGTTTTTGCTATTAACTTCTCAAGGTCGCATTCTATCCATGTTTCATGCCAAGAAGACTGATTTCTGAGATAGCAATACATATTTAAAACGAGATAATGGTGTTTAGCATATTAAAGATAACCCTAAAAACCCAAACACTGCTTGGTTTTGTCATGAGGTTTACTTACCAAGAGAGAAAAAAAATAAAAAATGAAAAAAACACTGGAAGTGGGTTTTAATCTTGCATCCAATCTGTGCATTTTAACAAGAAAACAGCCCCAGTGTGTTTTCTTTGCCTCCCCCTTTTTTTTGACTCCAGCAACCAGCATTGGCTAATGGAGCCAAGAGGAAAATATCTGGGACAAATGTTTCTATGGGCAATTAAGAATGAATTAACATTTATACAATTCAGCCATTCTGAGAGATACCTGCTGTGATAGGGCAGAGTGTGTGTGTGTGTGTGTGTGTGTGTGTGTGTGTGTGTGTGTGTGTGTGTGTGTGTGTGTGTGTGTCATGTCTGCCAGAGTCAGTGAGTGTAATGACAGCTCCGGTTAGGCCCCATTTAGGTAACTGTAGATATTTGTATATTTCTTCTTGTCCTTGGGGTTTCTAATGAGACTGCTTATTATTATTAGTAGAGGAATGTATCTGAATTGGTAATTGTTTTCTTAAGCTAGAGAGAGAAGGAGACAAAGGGATGGAGACAGAAAAATGAAAGCAAGCAACAGGCTGCTGATAGTAATGGATATGAATACATGATGAAGCGATTCTCACGCACTACTAGTTTTGTTCTGCACTCCTTCCTGCCGACAGTATTTAGGTATCTCATAAATGTTGGTGTCATATTTCACCCTAAAAAAAATAAAATAAAATTATTGATTACACTTTACAATAAGGTTCCATTTGTTAAAATTAGTTAACCACATTAATTGAAATAAACTAACAATAAAAAAGGGTCCCACTTTGTGTCCCTAATACCTGTGTACTTACATAGTAACTAGATGTGTACATAGTATGTAACCACAGTGTAAGTACACCTTGCTACATAGTATCTACAGCTGTAATATTTCTGTAACTACACACATGTAACAACCCTCCAAATGGTTTGTGTAAGTACAAATGTGTAACAGGACATAACTACATTTTGTACATTTGATCCAGGGGGTGGAGATGGGTAGGTTTAGAGATATGTAAAGTGGGATGAGCTGGATCTTGAGTTGAAGTTGGTACAGCACTGTAGTACCAGTGTACTTACATGGTAACTCCTCAGGAACTGTCCACTTAATATAAAGTGTAACATTCTGGACACCCACCACAATGTATATGTAAAGCCTAACTTACTCGCCGCTGCTGTGTAACATCAGAGAAATTACGTGATAAATGTAATATAAAGTGTAACACTTTCTTTATCAAAAAGTGCTGTTAGTCCTGTTACACATTTGTACTTTCATTACCAAAAAGTGTTGTTACCAATGTCCTGTTACACATTTGTACTTACACATACCATTCAGTGGGTTGTTACATATGTGTAGTTACACAAACATTAGCACTGTAGAGACTCTGTACCAATGTGTACTTACACTGTGGTTACATACTATGTACACATCTAGTTACTATGTAAGTACACAGTTATTAAGGACACTTAATATAAAGTGGGACCCAAATATTATTAAATACTTTGACAAATGTATTGCTCATTGCTAGCTAATGTTAGTGAAAAATGCATTAAATATAGTAAACAAATGGAACCTTATTGTAAAGTGTTACTGATATATTTTACATAAAGTAACTACATTGTTCTGCCAAAAATATGATAAAAGGCTGATTTTCCGCCGGAAAGAGAAAATATACAATAATCCCCTGTGACATATAATATATAACATATAACATATAATAATTATTCAATTTGCCCTAATCCTAATTACTGTAATGCAATTCAAATAATTGTAATAATAATAATAAAGGTAATGAAAAGTAGTTTGTCAATAACACAATGCTTGTATAAAACAATCTATTATAATTATATAATTATTATAATTATATATTTTTTTTCCATTTGTGAAAAAAATGGCCTAACCTTTTTTTTTTTTTTTTTTTTTTTTCAAAAACTGTACTTGCAGAAAATATAAAATTAATGAAATAAAAGACCACTTAAGTGTACTTGGAGAGAGTACACTTTAATACGTATGTTTTAATACTCTGTATGCTTTAAAATTGCACTTTGTTATAAAATCAAATTAAGTTACTTTAAAGTACATTTTAAATCATTGTTTTATATATATATATATATATATATATTACACTTTATATATATATATATATATATATATATATATATATATATATATAATTACACTTACAGTATTTTTATGTTGACTAACATGAAGCATATAGTATAATTAATTTTAAATTTATTTTATATTGCATTTAAAGTTAATGTATTTTGTATGTATCAAATTGCTTATTCATTATGAATGTATAATATATGAATGTATATACAATATATTTAAATACATGAAATACAAGTTTCAGTAGAAATTACATTACAAGTATATATTTCAGTTACCCATAACTGCTAATCAGCTAATTGGCAATACACTTTAACCATAATAAAAAAAATAAAAACAATAATAACATATTTAAGTGATAAAGTGATAAAATAATAATAATAATAATAATAATAATAATAATAATAATAATAATAATAATAATAATAAACCTCCAAACCTTTAAATTTCTCAATATTTAGGAGGACTTTTTTTTTTTTTTTTTTTTTTTTTTGTGTGGCATTCAACCAGATTAACCCCATTTCGGTTCAATTATGATGAGCACTTTAAAATCTAGTTCTCTATTTAGTATTCATGATTTGTAGAGGATGCTGTTTACCACAGATAACATCTTGTAATACTGGAATACAAGGAATATTTAATTACCTCACTTGGGTGCTCTTTGAGCACTTTTCAATTTCAGGGGCCAAAACAAACAGCTTTAGGCATCATATCTCCTGAATTGTGCCACAAAGTGACCATGCTGAAACTGAGATTGCAAGCAATGTCAAGATCACTTTAGTTTCCAGAAGATCGATTCTCCTCAGCTGCAGCCGGACTCTTAGCAGGGATTAAAGGACATCATTAAAGCCCTCTGTCCTGTCCGAAACTGATACCAGGATTTAATCTAAAGTCTCCATGCTCAGAAAATGATGATGATGATGATGATGATGATGATGATGATGATATGATGGAATACTAAAGCTATATTACCTTCTGCTGCCTTATCTAATTAGATTATTTTAATTTTAGAATATGTGAGTAGTAGTTTTTGCCGATAATACTGATACATGAAGCTTCTTTCATCTTTCCTCATGGAAAAAGGGCCTCCTTGGTGTCTCAGTGACATGAAACTTGTAGCAGTGCCCAAGCGCCATGAGTGTCAAAATCCATACAGGTCAAAGTAAATAAACAATTATTAGATATTTTTTTAAAAGACTGAACAATTCTGACAAAGCACATGCTTATACTGTAGATAGAGATCATTGTATGAGAGAACAAACAATTCTCTGAACAATACCAAGTAAATAAATAGCAACATAAATAAAACCTAAATAAATAAGAATGTTTTATATTTATAAAAGGTTTGTTCATGTGACTTTCTTTTTTGAAGAATGTTGGTAACCAAACAGTTGATGGTAGCCAATAAGTTCCTAGTATTTCAGATGTGGCTGCCATCAACAGTTTGGTTACCCACATTCTTCAAAATATCTTATTTTGTGTTCAACAGAAAAACAAAACTCAGGTTTAAACCAAATGGAGTTTGAAGAAATGATAACAGAATTCTCATTATTGGGCATACCGTCCCATTAACACTCTGCACATTTCTGCAAATGCATGCAAGGTATTTGGTGTTACTTCCTGCAAACCCTGAACATAACAGTAGCACTTCAAAATAACAGCGTTAGCCATCTCTCCTGATTCATTCTCATGTTTCATGGTCATGTTCACAAACTATAGTGTCTTTTGTGTAATCGGTGTATAATATGTGTGTAATCTGTGTAAATCTGTGTAAAAAAAATCTAGGAAAATGCTTTTTTTTTTTTTTTTTTTTTTTGACCCTGAGCAATTCCAAGAACAGCTGAGCATCCAGTATTCCCACAGTTGTAGTAGATTTCTTTGTGTGATGTCTGGACTTCCTTTCTTTCCAGCAGTTTCTATCAAGTTTGTGACATTATGAATGGACAATGATGTTCCATAAAAGGCTGATCATATTGCTTCTAAAATAGCTAGGTTTCTTTGCCTAATTTTTGTTCCTTTTATTGCTTCCAGAAAACGGATATTGTAAAAGGAAACTGTGTGATTAGGCTTTTGTTTAGCAAAACTCAAGGAACAATAATCTAATTTTTGTTCCTTTTACTCTTTTTTTTTTTTTTTTTTTTGTACAACATGTTTGTCCACAATGATACCTGAATAACCAGGTAGAATGAGGTCATACTACTGGTAAGGATTTTGTCATTTGTCTATAAAAATTAAGAATTGCTGTCACAACAGTGTGAATAACATTTGGGATACACTTCCTATCCTTGAATAAGAAAAATGAAAAAGGTTAAACTATTCCCGATCCTGAGATGTGTAAAGGAAAAAAGGCTAAGCTGGCAATGGAATACTATACTGCATAGTAAATACTGCCTACTATTTTTAGTATGAAAAATAGTACAGTTAATGAAATTGTATAACAGGTAATGTATTTAATATGCAATGATAAATAATAAACAATAAAAAAGTAGTATGCTAAATTGTTGTCACATGACCTCAGCATGTAGCATTCACTTATGATCTTGGAAATAAAATTTGTTTAGCAAATTTTCTTTAATTGTAAAGTAAACATTTCTTAATCCAGAATCGTGATATGTATTACTGGATTATTTATCACATTAAGGAAGGAAATAAATACATTTTAAATCGGACAGAACACATAAAAAATCTCAAGACACAACTTAAGATAATTTACATTTTATATACATTCAGTATACATCAGGTGTTTATTTATTTATTGCTATATGGGAAAGTCAAGTGAAGCTCAAAGATACAATATTTGGCTCAGTCATTGTATACTGCATATTTCTGTAATACTAATATTTCTGATCCTGGTGTCATATAGAAAATGTGCACAGTACACACACATTATACTATAAAGAAACAAGTATTATGATACTATGCAATTTCCAACAAAACTAATCTCAGCTGTGTTGACACTTCCTGAGAGCACAAAAGCCATCCCAAAGGTAACATAACCAGCATTTGGGGAAGCCCTGTGGATAAACAGGCACACAGGGATTGAGAAGACTTTAAGTGTCAATGTAGCTGAAGCTTCTGAGACATATGTTCTCAAATGTCATCTGAGGAGACTTTTAGTTGTTTGCTATACATGCTCAGTCATTTTCCCACAAAAAGACAGCCACACGAACGCATACAATTTAAAACCAAATGCAGGTCCTGTTAGCATTACATTAGCTCACTTTACGAAAATCCAAAAACGTACCTATACATACCTTTTACTACGGTTTCCAGGTGAAATGAACACTAGTGGTAGTAAAACACCAACCGCTTTTATTTCTGTGTAGACAAATTATTATTACGGGGCAGATTAGTGATTGATAAAGACTTACTTTCACACAGTTCCTTACACAATACTATGTTATGACCTAAAACCCTTTTACTATTTTACTATAGTGCATTATTTGCCTTTAACCATAGTGCTCCATATGTAGGGTTTTCTGACATAGTAAACTTACTCAGTAGCGCACCTGGTACCTTTGATGTAAAGCATTCAAATATGAGTCCCATGAAAAACAACTGATGATAAAAAAAAATATAAATAAAAGATGTGTCGAAATAAGCTAAAATGGAATGATTGCTTCAGCAAATGTATTTGGCTGCATTTACACTGCAGGTCTTGATGCCCAAATCCGATTTTCTGACTATATCCGATTTTTTTGATCCCGCTTACATCATCTTTTAAAAGTGACCCTTATCCGATTTTTGCATTTACACTATACACTGCTGAAACTACCAAACTTAGCACGTTCTGGATGCACCCAGTGTTTTGCTTTCCACAAAGGAAGTAAAAAATCCGCACAAAATACAATGTCAGTGTGTATCCTTTGTCCTCCATCGTGCCTATAAAAAGTCATGTGATCTCAGTTGGTGGTGTCCACCAGAGTTGACGTCACTTTTTTAATGACGTACGACTCGCATTTACTGGGGAATATCCGATTTGTCTGCTTACATGGCACGCGCAAATACACGTATCCGATTCATATCCGATTTATTACCACATATGAATGAGGCCTCAATCCGATCTGAGAAAATCGGAATCCATGCGGTTTTTTCCTACTTACACGTTCACCGGTCATATCCGATCTGTGCCACATGAGAGGAAAAAATCGGAATTGGGTCACTTGAACCATGCAGTGTAAATGGGGCCTTGTTAACACTATTGGTTAGGTTTAGGTGATATTTTATCAGAGCATTAACTTTATAGAGCATTCACTTTTAGCACTGGACATTTCATTTCTGAGCTGCTGCGATTACTACAACAACCAGCATAATCAAGCATTGCCACATTCATGTTCATCTGTTTCAGATATAACTAAAATTGCTTTTATCGCCACTCACTGGACATTTCACTTTGAAAGTGTCGTAAACATGCAAAAAGCAACATAACATAATTTTGCAGAAATAAAAACCAGATGCACTTTTTTGCTATGAGCCCTGGTTGATTTTATCACATTGCCATGATGTTGTTAGTAGGTTCTGGTAGGTTTCTATGGCATAAATAGATGGTTGCTAGGATGATCAGTTTATTAGATCCATGTTCTCAGTGTCAGGTCTGACCTTTTAAACTGAAAGGTTAAAACCTTTTTATGGCATCTTAAATGCAGAGAATTAGCCACAAATCAAGATCAGCCACTCTTTCTGGGCAGATAATTCATAGCATGTGGTTTGAGATAACACTTCTAAATGGTACATCAAAGAAGTGGCAAAGGGCACAGGTGGGAATTTTCGAAGCAAACCTACAATCAAGACCAAAACAAAATCCCTCAGGATCCCCTCGCATGGCAGGCACTTCAAAACTACACAAGCCATGCAGAGAATGCACAATGAGCTTCCCTCTGCTGTTTCTGTCTCAACCCTTATTGTTTCACTCTCTAGTCACGTGTATATCAGAGCTGACCTCATTCTACCAGACTCCGGCTCCTTGTGGTATCTCACAGCCTGCGGGCCACAGACATGTGGTGCTGATACAACCCAAACCAGCATCCTCAGAGTCCCGCCGCACGAACCCCGGGTCGTTCGCTTCATATCGCCTGCAGGGGACCAGCTTGCTTGTTACAAAGAGGATTGTGAAAACTAACCCCTTTAACGTGGCTCTGATGTGGCCATTTACACAGGTGCAGCCCCACGGCGTCTAATCACTTTTAATAGAGGAAGTAAGGAAGTTATATGAAATGGAAATGGCTTTTTTATTTTAATTTTTATTCCTTTTTCTCATTTTCTGTACCCAAACACTCACAGCTGTGAGATTACATCACCGGCAGGCACAGCATGACTTGTGAGCCAGTAAAACTCAAGGTCCTTCATCATAAATTTAACTGTTTGTGTTGGCATGCTTGCTCACAGTGAAGTGAAGTGAGGCTTTACATGTTGATTGTGGTGTTCCAGTTGGTAAACAGGACTTTATGAGTTTGAACAGTCAAACTCATAGTAATTAGTATTTAATGGATGATTTAAACACTGTTTTACAGCTTCAAAGAAACAGACACCCTAAGTGCAACAAATATAGTCATAACTTATCATTAGCTATGCAAACAAGCTAACACAATGTTGTTCTTTCCACCAGAGTATGCAAGCTAAGTTCCAATTAGATTCCGGAAACACTTTTGGAAGACTGACTAAAGTAGCTAGTTAGAGGTTAAGCTGCTATGAGCTGTTAGCACTGATCTTCTACATCAGGCATGTCTAAATACAGTTTTAATATTGAGATATGTGTTATTTTGAGCAATGCACATTAAAAAGACATCAACATTAAGTAGACAAGCTGTCAGTTAAATACAACATTACAATAGGTTACATATATACAAAATTATGGTGCATTCAAGTCCTCCTGGGAAGTTTGTATTTATGAGTTGTAATTATGAAGTCACATGTGCTCAATAAACTACTGTAATTGGACAAAATGACAAATGTGAATCAGTGTTTTTGCTTTCTATGTGTTTTATTCAATTTAAGAAGGTGCTATGAATTGAATCATTATACATTATATTGTAAATTTACAATAGTAGCATAGTTGTAGATGCAATTTCCATACTTATGGAATTTTAACAAATTTACTGATAAAAGAGACCCTGTGCTCACTGCGTCCAACATGTTTTCTCCCAACTCGGAAACTTTTCCATTTGTAATTACGAGTTAATTACGGTGATATTCATACACACCCACACACACACACACCCACACACACACACACACATATATATATATATATATATATATATATATATATATATATATCATTAACCTAGGGTAATGTTTAACAAGCTAGCATTTATTTATTTATTTGCAACAAGACTTGAAAGCAACATTAGACTAGGGTAATGTTTAACAAGCTAGCATTTGGCCAGCAAACAATTAGCTAGCTAGTATGTAGCCAGTTGTTGTAGTTATTTATATGTTATTTTGTTGTTGTTGTTGTTTGGCCGTAGCAGGCTTACTGTTACAATTCTATTTATTTTTACAAAGTCTGAGGTTAATAAGCATCCTGCCTCTCAGTTCACATACTCCATTCCCTCAGATCTTGTAAATGTGGCTGAAATTTATGTCCCCAACCTCAGCTCCCTCAGCTGGGCCAGAGAGAAAGCTTTGCACTACTCATTTGCCATTTAAGAAAAATAAGGAAAAAAAAAAAAACTTATTTAAAACCAAATAACTGAACTAAACGCACATCCTTTACCTCCATACCCCTGATCTGATCCTATCTGTTGTACTCATACCACTCTTATTGGACCCTTTTCTATAGAACTTTGAACTTAGTAAAAGCTCCAACATATTTGTGAGAGACAGTTGGATTTTATTCTCTGTGCTCATTGACATTATGCTTATGGTCAAAATACAGCACTTTAACATATTCCTGGACTTTTGTGCAGGAATCATTGGCAAATGAAAAATAATCCAAATAAAAAAATAGAAGTATTAATACCTATATATTTGCACTGCAGTCAACAGCACATGCTTTTGCAACCTTCCTTAAGCCAGTCAAATACTGAGAGACTGGGGGTCATTAGTTTGAGCTCTAGGAAAGTTTTCAAATATGCGTCATGCTGTGAAATGGCCTGATTAAATGCAACTCAGAGTATCCTTTTCTTCCCACCTTCAAATTGCACAGTATAACATTTTGAAAGATTAAATATTGTACTTTATTTTGGCTCTAGCACTCAAAATACAACAGATTTTGACAAGTTATTTCATGGAGTCATTTAAATGCAGATGAGAGAACCCCACCTTTTGATGCGTAAAAACAACAGTATTACAATTTCATTAAATAAACAACTACTGGTAAGTATTAAACATTTTCATGTAACATATAGGCCTGTGACACACTCCTCGTGACTAAACAAAGGGCGCCAATGTGAATGTGCACACCGACGCGAAAAACGCCACGCGTAAAAGCGTCATTTTTTAAAAAAAACGCCTCGGGTTCGTTTTTTTGGTTTGACGCACCGCGTCAAAAACTATACGACCAATGAGAATGGCGCTTTTGCACACGTGTCTGGAGCTTCTGAAGTTCCAGTAAAACACAACTTGGGGGCGCTCAACACAAAACTGTCTTGTTGAGCACACATACGTAACGGCGAAGAAGATATACGCCAAGTAGCGTCTACACTGCCGGGAATTAATAAGACGAAGAAGATGCAAGGCAAGATGAATGTAGAGTTGCTGGTCTCGTTGGTGTCGGAACACAAAGAACTATATGACAAACGCGACAGCGATTACAAAAATCTTGATAAAAGAGAACTAGTATTTCTAGTATTTCTGTTTTACATTATAGCGCCATCTAATGTCAGGGAATTAATTTGCATGTTCACTCGGCTCATCGTCAGCGAAAATCGCTTGGGTGTGAACACAAAAAACGCGTTGAAAAACGCTGGCGAATAACGCGCGCCGATAAAAAAAAACTACCTTACTGCAATTATCTTAATTAATTATTGGGATTTGAGATTTAAAGAAACCACTACTGGTAAGTATTAAACATTTTCATGTAACATATTCTGGACCTCAAACTGTGTGGCTATAAAGTTGAGCTTAATTAATTAATTAATTAATATTATATATAATATTATTATACATACTATTTATTAATTAATTAATTAAAACATTAACATGTTTTAACACATGGAAACAAATAAAATAAAGTAAAATACTATTTATTAAATAATAAAATTTAATTAACATGTTTTAACACATGGAAACAAATAAAATAAAGTAAAATAAAATAAAATAAAAAGATGTGAACACATAAAATAATTTAACAAACAAACTCAACATAACAACCATAAACCAAATAAACCACCACAAAAACTGTTGGTTGAGTTTTTCTTAGTATATTGTACAAATCGAGCTGAATTTACTCTCCAAAACCCAGTTATATTTCCACATCAACTTTTTTTTTATAGGCAGCTGATTTGTTTTAATAATGCTGACAGCACATTTCTCTGTTTCACACTTATACGTTCCAAGTCCTTGTTTACACTGGTGTAGCATGAAATCTCCAAAAAAAAAAAAAAAAATGATGTGTTATTTTGCTGGCAGACTCTAGATTACTAATCTGCTGACTGGGTATGCAATTGATTCGGTGCAGTCTTTAGAAGGAATGAATGTGGGGCACAGCTCACAGTAATGAGTAATGTGCTTGGAGATAAGACTTGGAGAGTAAAACATGGACACACCACTCGAACACAATCCCACCAATCACTCAAACCAGAGTGGGAATTGTGAGGCTGTCACATACAGGAAGTAGTTAGTGCGTTATCTGCGGTTTGAATGGTGACCTCTGGAAAAAAGGCTAAAAGCTCATTCCTTGTTCCCCTGCCTGCTCCTGTTCTTATCTTTGGGAATTGCATTTGCAATTAACCTTAGAGACACCTGTCACTTCATGACAGCACAAATGATCTTTGAGAAAATTAACTGAGGATCATCTGGCAGGCGCTTCACACTAAAACTTATAACTAAAGCAGATATAGAGAGAGTTTGACTTCAGCCAATATCAAATATAGATAAAGATCATGTTGCACTTGTACCCTCTATTAAGAGCTCCAAATCATAACCAGTCAGTTTTGGAAAGCAGGGAAGTGTAAGATTGCTTCTTGAATATTAAAATATCAAAGGTATTCAACTCTATTCCCTTTTGAACAGTTTGAACACTATTAAACTGTTAACCATTCCTTTTTCTCTATGTTGGCTAAAGACAGACTCATTGGTTTGAATGTCAAAAGTCAAAAGCAATTTTGGGAGAAATGGTATAGGGAAAAAGACAGCTAACTTTAGCTTAGTATTAGAGACTCTGTTTGTTTTAGAGGCTCCTTTTATTGTCAGTGTTTTTCCTAAATTTCCACAAGACCTTGTTTTCAACCAGAGACTCCTATGGGTCCATAAATACTGCCGGTGCATGAAGACAGACCTACAGGATACATATGGGAAATATAGGATCGCTAAGACAAATATTCTGTATATTTAAATCTATATTATATTTAAAAAGTGTTACATTGTGAGCATAAAATTGTACCAGGGATATATATTTGTTTTATTTAATAATGGTAATCTGAGCACAGTTTTGACACATTGTTAAGATATTTGGAAACTCTAACAGATATATATGTGTAATTCCCTGTGTCTTTTTCTCAACTACAAGTAAACTATTTGAAGGTTGTTTCCATCTGAAAAGTGTATACACTATAGCAACAGCTCAACCAATGGTGTAAGTGGGTGGGCTATCTGTTTGACCAATGACAGATGTGTGGATTATTTGGGAAACCTGTCTGATAACAATTAAGTTTTAGCAATTCAATCAACTTTCAACCAAAATCTCACTTGGCTCTCCATTTTGTCAATTTTCTTTGTTGCAAGCTTAGAATGTTTTGCAGAAGTAAAATAAGCTTTATATGCCAATTCAAGTTTGGGAATAGCTAAGTAAATATCTGAGTTGTCCAAATGGAGAAGACCTCTGGCCGCTCCCACTTGGTGTAAGCTCAGAAATGATGCTGCTCTCTCTCACTCTTTCTCCTGTCTGGAAAAGTGTTCTTTCCTCAACATCTCTGAAAGTCATTGTCTCTATTCCAGAACTGTTCCATGGGCAAAAAAAAAAAAAGTGGGAGATAAATATCAATGGATTCAGTCCACACATGCAAAAAAATAAAAAAAACAAAAGATAACAGTTTATCTCAATGATTTATGGATTGCTAAGGCAATGGATTCAGATCTGTCCACACATGCAAAATCAGTGTTGACCTTGTAGTCTAGCTAAACATTCCATGCAGTTAAGTTGACCTTGGAAGCTGTGAGGTTGGGCAGGATTGTATGAACGATATGTGATGGATGAGATTAAATAAGCCAGAGTGAAGGAGAGACAAAGACATCACCTGAGAGAAGTGCTACTAAAACTGGAGATAATAACTGTACAGTATATTTCTGTTGTCAGAATTTCTTCATTCTCTCCTGGGAATTGCAAAAATAAATGCAAATTTGCCCAATCTATGTATTTGCTACAGTGGGTTTTTAGAAAATAATCGACCCCCTTAAAAAAATAAAAAAAACCTAACATTATATACCCACTCAACCTTAAATAAATATGTACTTGTTTTTTGTTAGCTATAGTGCAACTTAACATCCAAGTGAAAAATATAACACCAGTATGTCAAAAAAAAGAAGGGAAAAAACACAGAATCACCTGTGTGCAAAAGTATCACCTCTTATGTCAGAATTTTGTTGAAATACCTTTTGCTTTATTTACAGATTTTAGTCTGTTGGGATTTGTCTCTACTAACTTTGACATCTAGACTTTGCAATATTTGCCCACTCTACTTTGCAGAACTGCTCAAGTTCAGTTCAATTTGATGGTGAGCATTTGTGGACTGCAGTCTTCAAGTCACACAAAATACTTCAAATGCTTATAAATTCTCAGATCTGACTAGTCCATTCAATCACATTCACCTTTTAATCTACACCAACAACCCATTGCTCAGTTTTGCTGTGTGCTTTGGGTCATTGTCATGTTGGAAGGTAAACCTTCTTCCCATTGACACAGATTTTCCTCAAGAATTTGACAGTTTTTTGCCCATTCCATCCTGACAAGTGCTCCAGTCCCTGCTGCAGGGAAACACCCCATAACAGGATATCAACACCTCCATGATTTACTGTAGGAATACCCCCCCCCAATAGATAGATAGATAGATAGATAGATAGATAGATAGATAGATAGATAGATAGATAGATAGATAGATAGATAGATAGATAGATAGATAATGAACTGCAACTGAATATTCAATCAAACACAAGTCTGAAATA
Organism: Cyprinus carpio; assembly: GCF_018340385.1. NCBI lineage: Eukaryota > Metazoa > Chordata > Actinopteri > Cypriniformes > Cyprinidae > Cyprinus > Cyprinus carpio. The sequence goes on along the minus strand of NC_056595.1, from coordinate 4,993,926 downwards.
TGGAATCACAATAATGGATGCAAAATTTCCTAGTTCCTAAGCTTGTAATAAATAAATAGTTTACACACTATTTTCAAGATAATTGCAAATTTGAGGACAAACATGTCAGCTATCTAATGTCAATGTTCAATTCTACATGTCCAAATACTTATCTTTCATAAAAAAAATAAATAATAAAAAAAGCATCTAGATTGTAGATATATTTTTTATATAATTTATGTGAGGTTCAAAAAGTCCTCACTATTCAAAATTGTCTTCGTTAATATAATGAAAACCATTGAACTCAATATGGCTTACAAATGTTAGAACATATACAATACTCAATAATACCAAAAAAAAAACACTACAAATCACTACAAATGCATCTACTTTTGGGTACTTCAGTCTTTTCTAGAAGTGTCTTCTACTTCTCGGTATCCCGACTTAATCCCTGGGCCCTAAGCAGTGCTTGAGCTAGTCAAAATGTAGCCATCAGCCACTTGTTATGTTGAGGTTGGGTCCCGTCAGAAGCGGTTGACAGCCCCCCTGGGTCTTGCGGTCTCTGCCACACTATGATTCATGACTGACTGGGAGACGGGGGAAGATCAAGTCTGCCCTAATCCAAACACTGAGAAAATGGAACAGAGGAAGCAGGGTTGAAAAGAAAACAGCGAGAAAGAGAGAGAGAGAGAATGTGGAGGGATACAGTGAACTTGTACAATGTCTGAAAAAGCTTTGAGTGGCTTGAGCAAGTGATAAATTCTGTTATACATATATAGTGCTACAATCAAAATGAGACTAATTCGCCATGGGTTTCCTCAAGATTTTTCTGTGAGATTTTATAATGTTTTTTTTTTTTTTTTTTTTTTTCAGATAATGAGTTAAATAAGGTCTGCTGTAAACAGAACTTGATGATACTTGAACGTTTTGCTCTACAACGTAAACTGCACACACTCACACTGTACACACACAGTTCAGTATTTATGAAAGTGACAACTGCACTCTACACAGGGGCAGAGGTGGACAGTAACGAAGTACAGTTACTTGAGTACTGTATTTAAGTACACTTTTCGAGTATCTGTACTTTACTTGAGTATTTTTTTTTTTTTCTGGAAACTTGCTCCTGTCACAATTACATTCAGTTTAGTTAAAGGTCTTGTCTGTTGAGCTCTCATTAGTTTCCATGGTTTCTGATTAGTTAATCCTCGTCCAGCTGTTCCTTCTTACTTTTCTCATTTACCATGTGTGTACTTATAGTCCTGTTTCTGTTCTAACGTTTGTCGGTTATTAGCGTATGTTATGAGTTGTACCAAGTCCGAAGTCTCAGTAAAGTCTGTTTGGAATATAAATCTTCGTCTGCTGTTCTCTTTCCGTGACGACCCGTGACAGCTCCTTCAACTTCATTACATTTAAAAGACAAATATCATACTTTTTACTCCGCTACATTTAAATCAAGGTCCCCAAGTAGAAAGTCTTTATATGTAGCAGTTTTTCCAGTGTGTGTATTTTTAGATTCACTGAACCCTTTTTTCTGCAAAAATCCGATCTGCCAGGACCTTCCAGTGTTGCAATGTCTTGAATTTTTGTATTTTTTATAACTCATCCATTTAAATTATACTAAGCCTTAAAGTTCTGCATAATTAAGGGAGTGGACACTTGAGTGACAGGTGGATTGCCGCTGCTGACACTGCAGTTGAGCTAGGTGGGCGTGGCTTCAGCAACCAGCTCCCGCCTTTTTGCCCATTTTGCCAAGATGGTGATGGCCGGCTCCACCCACTTTGAGCTTCAAAAATGCTCTTCAGAAAACTACGGGTGACACCACAGACACTACGTCCATGTTTTTATACAGTCTATGCTTTGAATGGCTGATTTTTTAATGCAAATCTGGCAACCTCGGGACCTTCCCCGCTAAACTAAATGTCTGCACTACTGCACAGCGTGCTCTAAAAAGGCAAATAAGATTAAAAAAAGATGAAAAAGGCACATATTTATAGTGTGGTGTGATCTTCTCTGTGTTCATCACATTGATTTTAAAGAGACAACTGTATGTAGGCCGAGCGCTACGATCAAAGATCATAGAAGATAATGATCGGTATACGGTAAATAAAAATTACCTACACCTTGATCTACATGACAAAGAAAATGTATTGTTTTTATTCTGTGTGAACTCACATGTGTATGTGTTAACCCATTAAAGCTCTTTGGAAAATGAACCATGTTTTTACTATAGTCGCTAGTTTAACTATGGTATTTGTGGTAAAATCACAGTTTTCAAAAATGCACTATTCTCTCACTATAGTAACCATAATTATGCTATTTGTATAAAACTACAGTAACCACAAATTTAACAGTTTTATTATAGTAACTATAATTTAATATTTGTAGTTTAACTATGGCAATACAAATGGTAGGCTAATATATCCGTCAAAAATGGCTGCTATCACCATATATAAAAAAAACTTACTACACAAGCCTACTAGTAAATTGCTGCTAAAAACTGGTCAAGGAAGTTTATAAATGTCAAAACACTGCATATATAGATCAGTAAGTAGGCTAAATGATCACACAGGTCAAAGTGTTTTATTTCACTTTTTTATGACTTTGGAATCTAAACTGGTAATCATTAAGAATTTAAATCAATAAGCAGAATCAGAATCGGAATGGATAAAATTCAAATAATACCCAACCATAGCCACATGTTGTAAAGTTCACAGATTTATGAGCATTTTATGAACACTGGTCAGTTGATGGCAAAATTCAAATAGACAGTTATTTGGCGCAACGTGCATACCCATGGTCATACTGAGAGAGTATGTTCCAGTTTTCTGAAAAGACTAAAGATTTGTTTTCTTTTTAATGTTTGATTTGTTTGCCTAAAATGAACCATATCATATCCTTCATATCCTTTGTAACTTTTAAACAAGTTAAAATGAGTTCAGTGTAGCTGTAGGGGTGCTAAATAAAAAATAAAGATGATATCTTCATTCAGTTGTTCCATTTCTATAGGTTTGGTAACATAAAAGCTCTTAATTCCAAAGATAATACAAGCTAATCAGTGTAATTCAGTAGGTTGCATTAGTGGCATAAGGTATTATTATTGTATTAAGTATACAACAATATGACAATAAAACAATGCATTTACTTTTTTTACTTTTGATTCTTTACTTAAGTTCTTTTAAAGGCATGTACTTTGATACTTTTACTTAAGTAAAAACCTGTTTTTTCGACTTTCACTTGTAGTGGAGTAGTATTTGACCAGTAGTATCTGTACTTTCACTCAAGTAATGAAGTTGTGTACTTTGTCTGCCTCTGCACAGGCGGGCATGTTTAGAGTTTTGGAGCCCCTAAGGAAGCGGTCCTTGGGGGCCCCCCTCAGTAGAATTTGCATTCCTCCGGGGCATGTGAGTCATGCATTTAGAATTTTTGATAGAGAGCACCAGTCGTGGTGTAGGTCTATTGGTTATATTTCATTTATCCTTTTTTATTTGGAATATTCCCATACTCGTTAACTATAACATGAAATATGTTGCTTTTCAAATATGTGTAAGTAAATGAATTTTGCATCTATAACAGGTGATGGGCTAGCAGCCTAATGTAAGTGTAATCTATTAGCTACACATAAAACCCATCTTGTTACTTAAGTACTTTACTTATGGGTGTCATGTAATAAAATATTTTTAGTTTTAATGGTTTTGTATTTAATGTGAATTTAATAAAAACATTGTAAGTTACTACTTATAATGCTTTCCTTGTACAGAAAGTAAGACAAGAACATTTACATTATCAAATAACATTTTCATTGATTTAAATCTAGCCTGAGTTTAAGCACTCTCAAAAAACTACCGTTGCCTATACTCAGTTAAACTGTTTACATTGTGAAATGAATCCCTTATTTACATTGTACGTACATTTGCACTGAACACATCTGAATGCTTCTGATTAGACATTGCATTCATAAGCTCAACAGAATCGTCTGTGATTGGTTTAAACACGCAACTCTGCAAAAATGCATTAAAAGAAGATATGATGCAACATGAACAGATATAAATTTAATGCCGCAATTGACACTTTTCTTTTCATTTTTCACTTTATTTGTGACAGTGTGAGGAACATAAAATAAACATTATATGGTTGAACACACTGAAAAGTTTTGATAAATGACAAGTGAGACCACGGGGCCCCACACAATTGCGTGGTTTTCTACACCGAATTAACTCCCAAAAAATTCAGGTAGTGACAACCGCATTTACAAAAATTCTATGCAGTATGAAGAACCGAACTGAACACCTGGTTGTTAATTATGTATTTAAATGAATATTAGAGTTGTGTTTCTCTCCTGAATGTGCGTTGTGCAAGCAAAGGGAACAAGGTACTCATTAGCCATTAGCTATTACCAGATCATGCTAGGAAAAGAAGAAGAAGAAGAAGAAGAAGAAGAAGAAGAAGAAGAAGAAGAAGAATTAGCCCATAATAAACTTAAATCCAAATGCTTTATCACTGAAATAAACTAAATAATATTGCAACATGCACCTGCCTACTTTATTACCTCTATAAAATGGATAGCTTTATGAGTCGAGCCCAATCAATAAGCCCAAAGATGCTTAATAAATGTTGCTTACAATAAGTTGACATGGCAACCATCCAAGGTGTTCTCAGAAGCAGAATTTCAAACATAAAACAAGACGACTCTTTCAACAGAGGTTTAGTTTAAATCAACGAACAAAATTAGTCATTTGTTGCTGTAATATTACTTTGGTGAAAAAATAGCAGATACCAAACGCACGAGATGCTAGAAAGTTGCTCAATCATCAGAATTGTTCTGTTCTGTACAAACACAGAATTATAATTTATGGGATTTACACCTGTATGCAGTTGTCACTCATTAAACTTTGTGATTTTGAGTTCAAACTGTAGTATGTTTGCATTATCAGTGTGAGATTACTAGCAATAGTTGTTCACCACTAGCCAGCTATGGATTGAAAACAGGGTTTTGCATCATTGAAAACTGAGAATTAAGTGGTAATTAATTTACTGTCAATTACATTCAAATTGTAAGTCAAATAAATACAAATATATTTAAGTGATAAAAGCAAAATATGTCAACACAAACTTTGAATGTTGCCCTTACAAAATCTTGTTGAAACGTTTAAAAACAAGTTTAAAATGAACCAAACTCTGGCGCGAATCAGACTAACATGTGTGAGAGAGACTACTTGAAACTGATAATTAAATGTCTACACAAATTACAGAGGTTCAGTCTGACATCTCTGGTTAAATATCATTTTAGTTAAAGCCAAGCCGATTTCTTAACATCCAGGGACCTGAACTCAATAACACTGCATCTGTATTTTCTTTTCCCTTCATTTTAGGAGTTATGTCTTTCTCTGTTTAAGTTAATAGTTTAGGAGATCACTTGATATTAATAGGAACTGATTTTAAATATCTGCTTCGCCCTAGAGCTCTTGTGTATGTTGGTGCCAAGCTTGCTGTTCAGCAGTGAGAAGTTGCTAAGAGATCTAACTTCTAAACAGACTGTGAATTCTAATGAAGTCTGGTGCTTGTTTGGGCACATCATTTCACTGCGATGCTGATTGTGCAGTTGTTGTTTCCACTGAGGAGGACTGAAAAATGTTTGAAGGTATTAAAGACCCTAAATGGAATGGTCTGACAAACAGTTTTCTTCCTGTGTTGCCGTATTTCCTTTTGAAACAGTAAGTTTTGTGGGCATATGGGACAATTTTCAAATGTTTCTAGATCAGTGAATGCACAGCTTTTAGGTGCTCAAGTAATAATCTTTTAATAATCTCTTAAAATTATCTTGCCCCCTCTCTCTCTCTCTCTCTCTCTCTCTCTCTCTCTCTCTCTCTCTATATATATATATATATATATATATATATATATATATATATATATATATATATATATATATATGGCATTTATATCAGTAGAGGATGTTGTCAGTTCCTCCTTAGCTCAATTTTTAGGAACAAAATAACTGTAGAGTTTATATATTCAAAGTTCAATCAATTTAATTATTTATTTTATAACAAACTGATATGAAGCAAAGACATGAAACACCAATGGCCTGTTTAGGTCTTCCAGTCTACAGGATCAAAAACGTCCTTAGCTTTGTTATTATCTAATGCATTCTTTCAGGAGACCATCATTATTTTCACTGCAATCTTGATATGCATCTATGACATATGTTCTTCAAAGCCACAGAGACACTCAAGGTCTATTTTCAAAATGACCCACATTACAACCACTCTAATTGAAGCTTTAAGAGCCATTTTGATGGTATTGAAATGATGGCCATAAATTACCATACAAGATCACCTTGCATGATATCAGCAATGCAAAGATGCATGTCATAGTGCATTATCGCGGGATTGATGGGGATTGGGGGAAAAAAAAGACCCTGCCTGTAAAACAAGGGGGAACTGAAGAAGTCCTTGTGACTACAAACACCTTAAACACAATAAACACATAACAACTAACCACACATGTCTACTGGAAAACAGCCAGGGAAGCCAGGACAACATATTTCAGCCACTGGAAACACCGGAAACACCAGAAACACAGCCCATCTCACCAGACATGTTAACCCTCTCTCCAGCATCTCCACTTCTATGGTTCTCACAGAAAATGGAGGAACTGGTGTATGCTGGGACCAAACTCTCCCACTCTTTTGCTGCAAGCCCCCAGATATCAACTAAAAAACGGCGGGCCCCCCAACCACCAAAGCCTGTGGGCCCTGCCCCTGTGAGAGCTCTCCAACTGCTACCACAACACCAGAGCCCAAACCCTTCATCTGCTGTAGGTGAATCAAAAAACAACTGATAGAATGTTATTGATGATATTGCTCCTGTAATAGTCAGTAAGAAAAAAAAGCAGACAGAAATCATCTTGGAGAAAATCAACAGAAGTACAGAATATGAAAAGGCAATGCAGAAGAGCTGAGCGGATATGGCGGAAGACGAAACTTGAAATTCACTAAAGCATCTATAAAGACAGCCTCCATGCTTTTAATGTGAAAGTAACCACAGCTAGACAGAATTTCTTCTCAAACCTTATAAACAGTAACTTAAACAACACTCACACTCTTTTTGCTACTGTTGAGAGACTGACAACCCCACCCCCCCCCCCCAAGTCAAATTCCCAGTGAAATGCTGTCAGACAACAAATGCAATGAGAAGATCATTAATATCAGGAAGGCGATTAGCACATCCTCAAGTAATGCAGAGGTCAGACAGATCTGGACGCAATATCAAAAAGATACTATGTCTATTTTTGAAGCAACTGATAGCAAAATTTTGAAAGAAATAGTGTAGCACCTAAAATCGTCAAGCTGCTATCTTGACACACTTCCCACATATTTTTTTCAAAAGTGTGCTAAACTGTTTAGAAGCAGATCTCTTAGAAGTGGTAAACACCTCACTTCTTTCTGGGACTTTTCCAAACTCCCTGAAAACTGCAGTTGTCAAGCGCCTTCTGAAAAAGAGCAATCTTGATAACACAATTTTGAGCAATTACAGACCAATATCAAATCTTCCTTTTATAGGCAAAATTATAGAAAAGGTAGTTTTTAATCAGCTGAACAAATGCTTAAACTGAAATGGATACCTGGACAATTTTCAATCTAGTTTCTGACAGCATTACACCACAGAGACAGCTTTCATTAAGATAATAAATGATATTCGCTTAAATTCTGATTCTGGCAAAATATAAGTGCTGGTATTACTAGATCTCAGTGGTGCGTTTGACACTGTCGATCATAATATACTTCTACAGAGACTGGAAAACTGGGTCGGGCTTTCTGGGATGGTACTCAAATGGTTCAGGTCATACTTAGAAGGGAAAGGTTCATAAGTCCAAGAGAAAGAGCATAAGTCTAAGTGAACGTCCATGACATGTGGGGTCCCACAAGGCTCAATTCTTGCACTGCTCTTGTTTAGCTTGTACATGCTCCAACTAAGTCAAAAAATGAGAAAGAACCAAATTGCCTATCACAGCTATGCTGATGATACCCAGATTTACCTAGCATTATCGTCAAATGACTACAGCCCCACTGACTCCCTCTGCCAATGTATTGATGAAATTAACAGTTGGATGTGCCAGAATGTTCTTCAGTTAAACAAGAGAAAAAAAAAAAAAAAAAAAAAATGAAGTCATTGCATTTGGAAACAATTATGAAGTTTTCAAGGTGAATGTATACCTTGACTCTAGGGGTCAAACAACTAAAAATCAAATCAGGAATCTTGGTGTGATTCTGGAGACAGACCTTAGTTTCAGTAGTCATGTCAAAGCAGTAACTAAATCAGCATACTATCATCTAAAAAACATTGCAAGAATTAGATGTTTTGTTTCCAGTCGAGACTTGGAGAAACTTGCTCATGTCTTTATCACCAGCAGGGTGGACTATTGTAATGGTCTCCTCAATGGCCTTCCCAAGAAGACCATTAGACAGCTGCAGCTCATCCAGAACGCTGCTGCCAGGATTCTGACTAGAACCAGAAAATCTTAGCATATCACACCTGTCCTCAGGTCCTTACACTGGCTTCCAGTTACATTAAGGGATTGATTCTAAAGTACCTAGTTTAATGACCTAGGACCGAAATACATTGCAGATATGCTCACTGAATATAAACCTAATAGACCACTCAGATCGTTAGGATTGAGTCAGTTAGAAATACCAAGGGTTCACACAAAACAAGGGGAGTCCGCGTTTAGTTACTTTGCCGCCTGCAGTTGGAATCAGCTTCCAGAAGAGATCAGATGTGCTAAAACTTTAGACACTTTTAAATCTAGACTCAAAACTCATCTGTTTAACTGCATTTATTGAATGAGCACTGTGTGATGTCCAAAACTGATTGCACTCACTGTATTTTATGTAAAATCATTTTCTATTTTTAACTGTCTTTAATTTAAAATCAATTTTTAAATAATTTGCAAAGCTTTTAAATTCCTTGTTTTATTTTTGATTTTTTTTTTTCATGACTATTTTACTTTCTTTTATGTAAAGCACTTTGAATTACCATTGTGTACGAAATGTGCTATATAAATAAACTTGCCTTGCCTTGCCTTATGAATAGATTTTTTTTTTTTTAAATAGAATAGAAAAAAAATAATGCTATTATTCTTTTGTTTATGTGTTCTAATATGTAACTTACGTTGTAAGTTATAAGTATAATTATTTACAAATGAAAGGGACTTGTGCTTTGTAAGACAAAAACAAAACTGCAAACCAGTAAAAGGGTAAAACCCTGTAATCTGAAAGGGGGCCCTAATGGTCATCTTACAACATATGTGCAGAAAGGCCAAAGGCCCCTAGTTATCTGTGCTGTTCTTGCAGAGAGGCCGGGGACACTTGTCATCATTTGGAACAGAGCCCTGGTCTTCAGCTTCATCTGGCAGGCTTGGGAGGCCCTGGGCCCTCTGGTCCAGTCTATAATCCAGCCCTGCTGTGTCCACACATCCATTAAATGCTATATTAATCTGTCAACTTTTGATGTTGCTAGGCAACTATAAACAATGACGTTACACCCATTAATAACAAGTTTCCCATCTTGAGGTGTTTTGGTTACACTCTGTATATAACAAAGCAGTTCTGACCATATATACAGTGTGTGTGTGTGTGTGTGTGTGTGTGTGTGTGTGTGTGTGTGTGTATACCAATGCACAGTAGCTACCATATATAAAGGACCATCATTCCACCAAACCTATAGTGTTCTGTAGAGTCACTGTTGGCCTACTTGTCTTCAACTCATCAAAAGTGTACAGTAAAGTGAAAAAAGTACATGTATCTTAATGTGCTTAAACACAAACCATCCATTAAGCAACCAATATGAAAATAATGTTTTCCTTTTTTAAAGATAACTTAGCAGAAAATTTGACAAATATCAGGAGACAATGACTTGTTTTCTTTCCCTGACACAGCTAATGCTTACTATTTCCCTTTCTTCTGTAAGGTTGCTCTGCTTTTCTGTGTAAAAACAGTAGAGGAATAAATTTGGAATAATTGCAGCCAAAGTGCCTGCCGTAGCCTACTCCGCTGCAGCTTTAGGGAACGAGAAGAAATCATCTGCAGCCTTTTTCCTCCTCCAACTCTTTGCGCACTCGTTCCCTTGTCATTGCAGAGCAGAAGACTTGCCTGTTTAAAACAGACGTAATTAAACCTCTCTGCTCTCATTAAATATACAGCTGTCTGCAGCAGAGCTCCCCTGCACCTCTAAGTGAATGTAAATTTCCATTTCATGGTGCGCGCGAAGGGAGCGAGAGAGGAGAGTAATTCTAGCAAGCCCAACTATCCTGCACTGCTGGCTGCACGTAAAAATTACCGCACCCCTTAAATAATTGCCCCTTTGTTTCCATTGAAGCCATGTATGGAACAGCCCAACCATTATATAATTCATGCGTTAGGTAGACTCACAGGTCTCATAGTCGTAGGAAAATATGGAGCTTTGCGATATGAATAAAAGTGCACAGAATTTGGTAGAGGGGTGAAATTTAACAGACTTCATAATGACTCAAATTTGAATGCTTATGCAAAATCCCCACCAGATGAAGGGACACTGGAGGAATTGCAAGGTTAATCAGAGACTTAATGAACTTTCTTTGTTATATACGTAGCTCAATTCAGGGACAGAATATAATTGAATATGAATATTCTCCGAATTTAAAATTAAAGAGTGTAATATTAGCACCACCGGCAGCTCTGTTAACCCCTGCAGTAAAGTCTGTGTTATAGTTTCCGCATGAGCAATCTGGATGCATACACGGACAGCGTGGATGCGGAATACTTGTATTTATACTATCGAAAGCGTACGCTGATGGTCGCTCCTCAACAAACATGTGAACAAACCATTGCCCAGAATTATTGCACATCTGGCTGTCTTTATATTGTTTTATTGACTGAATGTATAGGTTCGAGTAGCAACGCATGTGCAATACGTGCTTTTGAAGTCTACTGTCAAAAAATGGGAGGCACGCGGATGTCCGCTCAGAGCCTCCGCGCATACTCTCCGATGATGTCACGTGCACCATAGCGGACACTAGTGGACGTGGAAAGTATAACGCAGGCTTAACTCTTCCAGTCTGCCACTGGTCATCCAAACAGAAAGACCCTCCCCTAAATTCACACCATTAGTTGAGCTGTTGCTGTGTAAACTGCAATGGCTGGTTGGCAGATCAAAACATCCCGAGTACTGTTATAATGATTGTTCACAAATAGTTTCCCCAAATATGCTGCCTGTCAGCTATTGGTGGGACAAACAGATAGCCCCACCTCCAAACGAAAGCCATTGGTACAGACAAAGTTGCTATGTCAGAAAACTCAAACAAACAGAGCAATGTTGAAAATCTATGAATGGTTTATTTATCAAATCGTCTTTGCATGTTCAACTGAAGACAGTAATGTAACTTCAAATAAAATGAAATTTTATTAGTCGCAGAAAAAGCAAAAAAAAATACACAGGAGGTGGTGAGGTCACGCAGATCATGACGGACAAATCATTAACGGCTGGTTTATTTTAAAGGATTAGTTCACTTCCAGAATAAAAATTTCCTGATAATTTACTCATGCCCATGTCATCCAAGATGTTCATGTCTTTCTGTCTTCAGACGCAAAGAAATTAATGTTTTTGAGGAAAACATTCCATGTTTTTTCTCCATATAATGGACTTAAATGGTGGCCAAAGTGTTGAAGGTCCAAACTGCAGTTTCAGTGCAGCTTCAAAGGGCTCTACACGATCCCAGCTGAAGAATAGGAGTCTTATCTAGTGAAACAATTGGAAAAAAATGTTTATCTTATTTATCCACATATGAACGTCTTGCACTAGCTCTGAAATGCACGTCCGCAAATTCATTCATAACATAATCACGTTGGAAAGGTTGGTTAGTGGTTAGTTCACTGCAATTTGGACCATTATATGGAGGAAAATCCTGGAATGTTTTCCTCAAAAAACTTAATTTCTTTGTAGGTTTATCTGTTTGCGAGAGCAGTTTGAAAAATATGTTTGAAAACAAATGTTTGGAAATACACAGTCAAATCAAAGGATTCCGATCAATTCACTAGAAATTTACAAAGTGTCAGGCTCTTTTTTTTATCCCTGGTTCACATACTCTTACACAGATGGTACTCTGCAGTGAAAATGGTCTAGATAGTTATTACATCAACATACATCATTCTAACAGCAACTAACACACAGTAGGGATGACTGACAACCCGAATTGAAGAGAATGGCCATATCACCACTCCCTGGAGCCCTGCAGTTCAACACTGAGGGGATACTGGGACTTGAAGCATTTCTGACAAATAAGGGAATGCAGTGCAATACTGTGGACAAACATATTTCTGTATGGGGGAAAACGTGGAGGTGACCAATCGTAGACACTCTTGAGCCTTATAAAAATGCTCATTGCTGAAACCCTAGGTCTCAAGATCTCACTGCCAGTCACTCACCCTGCCAAAAAACATCTATAATTCAACCACATAAGCCCTCAGACAATTCACAGAGCTGGTGTGTGGAATGGGGGTAGTCATCCTGTCCTTAATATTTGGTATCCCTTCGTTCACCTGATCCTGTTGTGTTTACTTTTTAATTACACGGCTGAGGCCAGTGTCATCTTTACCACCCACCGTGCCCTCAGCATGAAAGGTCACATCACCCTCACTCACAAATTCAATTACTTCAGTCAGCCATATGTAACAGAGGTCAGCGGTTAGGTGCTGTGCAGGTAAAAGCTCACTCCCCTCATCTCAAGAGACGCACTAGCGACAGACACTAGTGGCTGCAGTCATTTAGCATCCTTGTTAGTGCATCCGCCTCCCATGCCGGAGACCCGGGTTCGAGGCCCACTCGGAGCAAGGACGAGGTGCGGCAGCGAGGACCCGGGAGAGAGGGGTTACAGATACGTCGCTCTGCAATGCCCTCTGCTTGATGCGGCTGTCCACACTTTGCCCACTTCACTCTTCATTTTCACTAATATCGTCCACACATAGGACATTTCATGCCTATCAGTGGATTTTCTGCACTATAAAGATGTCAGTGAAAACCAGTCATAAATCAAATGGCCACACTGCTATAGTAGTGCATTCTCTCTGAGTTATGTACATGGCTCAGGAGAACCTTATAGGAAGACACTCGGGTGGAAATCTGCTGTTTTTGCCAATCACTTTCCGCATCTTCAGTTTCATTACATTGTTAAATTATTAGAGGCATCTGCTAAAACAAACATCTATTAATATTGCTAATACTAAACATAAGGGATTTGCCTTTTCTCAGTATGCATATCCAAACATTTTCAAAGAAAGCATTTTCCTGTCAAATCTATCTATCATATACACACTGTTTGTTCTACAGAGATGAATAATATTATTTATTTATGTATGTATTTATTTTTCCTAAAAACAATCACAAACACCAAGATTGGGGGAGGAAGCCGATATCATATCTGGAGACCAGAATATCATAGAGGCAACAATTCCTTAGAAGTCACTCAGGGGACATTTTCCTCAAAATAAATAAAGTAAATAAAAGTACAAATTTTAGTTCTGTCTAATGTAGATTTGTTGGCATAAGCCATCCTGTGCAATATAAAAACCCTCCCCAATGTTAAAAACAACCTAAGTATTTTTGAGTAGTGTTAGCTAGTATTCCTAGCTTTCCATAGCCTTGCTATTTGATATGCAGTATGCAAATATGATTCATAAACAGATAAATAATTCTGAAAAAATGAAACATGAGTCAGGTCCAGCAGTCAGCAGGAGGTTCCATGCCTAAATACACATCAGCTCTTGAGGAAGAGTGGTCCAACAGGGCTCAGCAGGGATGGCCACAAACAGGAAAACATCTCTTCACCTTCTCGTCTGAATAACGACTGTCACTCTTCCTGGACAGAGCTGCACAAGCTGGAAATCTGGAGCTCTGTCCCAGTATGTGGACTTGCTCTGAGAGTTCCTGGAAGTTCTGCCATACCTACCACAGCTGGATATTTAAAGAGCCCTAAACCAATGTTTTAATGTCACTGTGTTCAGGCAGTAGACCACAGAACCGGGCTTTTCAAACCAAACCAAGCTGCTATTCTGTGTGTTGTCATGGCAGGCAAACTGGCTTACAGTAGAAACCTCCCTCTTTCCGTTCTTCCAGCTCTCTGTGTTTTACTAAATCTCTGTCTGGAAAAAGCATGTATTCTTGTAAGTCTTGTGGTGAATGAGCTGTGATGCAGGTACACACAGGTCTCTTCATTATATATCATCATGTCGGGGCCCTGCCCCCATACATGTGGGTTTGAATGTTTAGAAAGTCTTGTTGCCATATGTTGTCTCCATAAAAAAACACAATCCACTGAAGTGTGAAGTAATGTCATCAGAAGAATGAATGAGGAGCAGTTAAATACCAAGAACCAAAATAGTAAATGTAGTTGTAGTAATACAGATAGCATTTCTCACATACTTACTGAAGAAAATAACTAAAAAATAGTTTGACTAATAATGTGCAGGCATTGTACATAATCGACCAACTGTGGCATGTGAAAATGTGGGATCTACAGATAATAGTCAAAACAATTCAAATACACATACATATAATGTATGTTACATCCAAGATAGCAACGCGGTCGGACACAGCGGCTACTCCAGGTCCCAAAAACAGTGTTTTTATGTCTGTTAGTCTTGTTTCCTTGTCTTCGAACAGTCGCACCTTATCACAAAATCATCAGATGAACACCCAGAAACACAACTATGATCGGCAGTGTGTACAAACATCAGCCTTTGCCGGTGACCACTGAGAAGCTATGAGGCCTCTGTCTGCTGCTGAAGCCAAACCCCAAGACCGCAGCCTCGCCTACTGACTCTGCCCGCACAAAAAGGCGACGCCGGCAGTGTGAGAGAGGACAGAAGCGTGGTACGCGTGGAGGCACACGAGCTAGGCTAAGGGCTAACCCCACTAGACCAGCGATTCCATCACTCATGCTCTCAAACGTTTGCTCTCTGGAAAATAATCTGGATTTAGTTCAACTCAGCCGATCTACACAGCATGAGACAAGGGATTGTTGTGTGTTTGTTTTCACTGAAACATGGCTAAACGTCAATATCCTAGACTCCGCTATTCAGCTGCACAGACTTGCCTGCTACCGAGCGGGCCGAGATACAGCACTGTCTGATAAGGCTTGTGGGGGTGGCTTTTGTGTGTACATCAACAAAGAGTGGTGTAACAATGCTTTGGTAATGACAAAACACTGTTCATCGCTGGTGGAGTTTATGTTTGTGAAGTGTCGACCATTCTATCTGCTGCGGTAGTTCATGGCCATTGTTATTGTCACAGTTTACATTCCCCAGTGTGCTAATGCGAAGGACACGCTTCGCGAGCTGTACAGCGCCATCAGCGAACAACAAACAAATAACCCCAACGGCTTTTTCATAATAGCCAGTGACTTCAACCATGCAAACTTAAAGACAGTTTTGCCAAAGTTGTACTAACATGTGAACTTTGCAACAAGGGGAAAAAAAAAAACACACTCAACTTTGTTTACAAGTTAACAGAAAAGACTGCGTACACAAGGCTGTACCCCGCCCCAACCTAGGGTACTCTGGTCACATCTCTGTTATGCTATTTCCAGCATACAGACCACTTCTGAAACTCGCCAAACCGGTTCAAAAACTCATAACAACAGCCACACAGACCTGGGGGAGAACACTGAAACTGTCAGTGCTTATATAAAAAAAGTGCACTGATGATGTGACAGTCACCAAGACCACCACCACACGTGCAAACCAGAAGCCATGGATGTCAGTAAAGGTTTGTGGGCTGCTAAAGACCAGAGATGAAGCATTCAGATCAGGAGATAAAGCAGCCCTCAAAACAGCAAGAGCCAATCTGTCCTGTAGCATCAAAAAAGCAAAATGGTCATATGCTCAAAAAATAAACAATCACTTCATAGACAGCAGAGACACACGGAGCCTGTGGCAAGCCATTCAGACCATCACTGATTACAAGCCCCCGCCACAGGCCTGTGATGATGACACATCCCTCCCGGATACACTCAACCACTTTTATTCACGGTTTAAAATGCAGAACGACACACCTGCACAAAAACTGCCCATACCTCCCAACGACCAGGCGCTCTGTCTGTCTCCAGCTGACGTAAGGAAGACCCTATCTAGGATTAACCCACGCAAGACTGCGGGTCCTGACAACATGCCTGGCCGTGAACTGCTTTTTCCCCCAGGCTGTGAGAACTTTGAACTCAAATCACCCCACCCTCCTCTGAAACCCCATACAAGACCCCTACCTCCTGAAACATGGACCATCTCACCTCCTCCACCCCCAAACACCCGGGTTAGTTGTGTATAGGTTTATACAGTTTTACTTCATTGCTGTATCTCTGCATTTATGTAGCACTGTGGTCCTGTGAGGCATGACATTTTGTTCCACTGTATGTCCACACATGTAGCGGAATGACAAAAAAGCTCAATTTGAACTTAAATGTATGAGGACTGTAGAGAATACGTCAATAGGAAAACAATGCCAAAACCCAGACATTTCGGGCAGTTCAGAAATCCTGGCCAGGACATTTCTAGGAAAAAGAGGATGTACTGTAGGAATAAAAAATACATAAATTATATATATATATATATATATATATATAAATAAATCAGATAAATCCCAAAATATCACAAAATACAATAGCTCTTTTTTTATAAAAACCCCCCACAAAAAAAAACACATTAGAAAAATATTACAAAGCAACCTCACAAAAACAACACCCAAATAACTCCCAAATCTGCAGAGAGAGGATAACATGTTGTACAGCCTGGAACTGTATGGCCATTACACCTCCACTGGAAATGTGTGTTGGGTCATATGAGATTAGACGCCCATTACATCACCTGGCAGTGCTCAGTGTTCCTATATTTTTAATTTTGACTTTGTTGTTACAGGGGCCTGATCTGTTTTCACACTAAATCACCTGCAAACCTGTCCTTCTTCACCTCCAGCCTCAGCGGAATTACCTTACTGTCAGGTCCGGTCCTTTCAAACATGTGGAAAGAGGATTAATGGACATTTTACACAGAGGTTATTTATTTTATGTAGTTTTTTTTTTTTTTTTTTTTTTGTCTGTGAGGGCCTCTTGAAGGAAAGAAGGAAAGGAAAACAAAGCCTAGGGTAAGAGTAGGAGAGCAGGAGTGGCTGTATTTCAGTAAAGTGTGTAATCTAAAAACACAATTATCCAAACAAAGCCCCTCCATTCCCATTCCACGAGCACTCCTCCTGGGTTTCAGCATCACCCACCTCTAGCCTTACAATAACAGTGGGAGCCTCTGGGATATTTTCGGCTTTCCCAGATTTCCTCGCGGGAGAAGAACAAACACGTAGCAGTTTTGGCATGACCTCTCACACTCTCTTTCTCACTTTCCGTTCCTTCTTCTTCTTGGTCTGTGTTTGTTGGCATAGCTTAGAGCTTTATTAAAGCTGAGACTGATTGGTAAATAAGAATTTAAGGAGGGGTTTTTCTTAGCTTGGATCGGTTTGATCTCTCCCTTGACGTCTTAAAGGGAGAGGGGGTGAGATTCACCAGGCCTGTGATTGTTTTTTTTTGTTTTGTTTTTTTTTTGATGGGTGAGAATGGTAAACATAATGGGTTTGCCAAAAAAATGAAGGCAAATGTAATTATCCATCCATGAAAATGGTCTTTGATGGCAGGCCTTTTCTTTTGCTTTCTTTTTTGGTGCTTGCATTCTCTTGAAACAGGGAAAAGGCACCTCCGGTTAAGGGAGGGTTCAGAGACTGAAATGTGATCTTTTTACCTTGTCGGACATCAGGCACTGGTGTTCCTACAAAGGGACTGACACATTTTTCAAGTGGCCCAAGAAAAGAGGTCAGGCAGCATGGCACAATCTGAAATTCCTCCTTGAAGGCACGCTGTAAAAACATGGAGGATTGTCACTATTTGACAATGGAGGGGCACGGGGAATGTCTTATTATTGAGATTAATGATATTGAGAAACTTTTTAGAATAACATGCACTAATAAAATGTAGGCCAGGAACATGCATCACAAACAGTGCCAAACAGATGTGTTGCCTGTAAGGTGGTATTGTAGATTTATATGTCAACAAAATTGTTCCCATTTCATGTGATTTAACTTCATGTGACAATTTAATACAGGTAAATTTAATATACAATATAATTACGTTTGCAAATGATCTCTAAAAAATATATAAATAAATATAATAAAAAAAAAATATATAATATATATTTCTTATAGTACTGCCAATTGTCACTTGTTTTTAACCTGTTTATACTAAATAAGTAAATAATCCAATACAATAACACAAAATACACATTTATAATTTTTTTTTTTTTTCTTTTTTTTTGGAAACAAGTCTTAATATTTGATTGTTATGTCAACAGTGCTGTTTCTGAATTCATCTCATTTTTAAATAATTTAATTGGAAAAGAAGACAAAATCATTAACAATTCATATTGCACTAGCCTAACTTTTCTGTTTCTTCAGGTGAACAACTAAGGAATATGCATTGCATTTTGACTAAACTTAGCTTTCATATAGACTCTTAATGAGACCACACTTTAAGGCATCTTAGGTGCACTCCTGCACTCTTAAAGCTTTTCCAAAATGTTTTAAGTACATTTTGGCCTAATTCTAAAGCGGTGCCATATGTATCCTTCACAGAGATAGCAATTCTACAATGTTACAATGAGAAGCAGAGTGGAATAAAGTAATATAGTATAATTATGAGGTTTTAGTCAAACTTTGTATGCTTGGAATCCCATAAAATGTGAATCATATTCAAAATGATTAAAGATATGCAAACTCAAGTTGGCAGGATCAGCAGTATACTGGCGGGAAGACGCTGCTTATTTGGTGAGGTATAGAAATTTCTCTGAGATTTGCCTCTAGCTTCCTTGCCTGAATGGGAGAGACGGATTGGGGACTATTGATAGGACATTTCTGTGAGAAAACCATTCAGAGCAGAGGAAGCTGGGAAATACAACCCAGAAAGCAGCAGTGAATGGCCGTTCTGAATGGCCAGTCTCTTCTGAAGCCTGTGACTTTAAAAAACATGTTGCTTTTGGCTTCTCTTCTCTCTGTCTCCATCTACTTGCAGTTAAATCAGGATTAGAAAGGGGACGAGAGAGATGAAAAAAAAAAAATCACGTCTTCCTTTACACAGTCTTATTGTTTTTTTGAGGCAGAATTGAGATGCACAAGGGGAAGAAAGAGCCAGCTCTCTTGCACATCTCTTTATTGACTCTGGGTAATCTTGACTTCACAGAAAATCCTTAAGCAGCTGGCTGCAAACCTTTCAGCTGAATGCACAAGCATACAATATCTCGCTCCAGCCCTGAGGATGTATCCCCTCCTCCCCGCACACATGCACAAACACAGGCTCAATCCACACCCCTCCAAGTCTTCCCTTCATCCCTCTGGTGGCTCTCTCAGCCAACTGGTCTGAAAAAGGCAGGATTTGTTGGTTGGGAGAAGCAACTGGTGCCAAGAACAACACAAGCTCTGGGTCCTTTGGGAGTGCGGCAAATTGGTCTTCAGAAAGATACAGCTCGGTCAACGTAACTTGAGTCCAATTTGGAGCCCGAAACTTCAGGGTAAGACTCAGGGTGAAATCAGAGAAGGCCGGAGCCATTTCTACTCAAATAGACAAGCTTTACCATGAAGTGGGATGGGAATTTAACTGAGCTCTAAAGTAATTGATTTCCTGTGTAAACAGGCAGCTGGTTGAGTTGTTTTAAAGTGTAAAGCAATAAGTGTTAGTGGTCAACCTCAACTTGGCTAGACAGATGCTCACAAGCCCAAAGAGTGCAGTGTTGAAACTTTGCTGGAAGTTTAACAGCAACAACAAAAGTTTAATATGTTATTTTAAAATAAAAGGTTCATCAAAACAAGTTCTGCTGTAACTCCCACATCAGCATTTGAAATTAAATAATCAGTGTATTTCTGCTTAGCATATTTGGATTTCACTCCCAACTAAATTTAATCTAAAACTAAGACAGGCCATTCAATTAGATATTATAGGACTAGTATGTATTGACCATATGTGTGATATGCATTATTACCTTCTCTACATCAGATAGTACTAGATGCTGGATTACACCTCGTTTGAAGTTTTCTCAATGTGTGTTTGATGTTTTCAAAAGGGTGGGGGAGGATAGTGGTCATAAAATAAAGGAGAAACCCATTTTGCTCAAGTTGTGAGGCATCTTTTGAAGTGTCAGACCAATGGGAAAAGGAATCAATGGTCACATGACTTCTTAGTGAGTTGAATGACAAATTCAATAACGAGGAGCATGATGCCTACATTTATAGATTTAATAAATATGTATTACACAGAATCAGACGTTACAGAAAAGCAAAATGTTGTTTTGGAGGATGAGGTTGAATCCCAGGATATATTCAGTGCCAACTTTAAATCTGTTGCTTTTCAAATTACTAACAATTTAAAGTAGTTAGACAAGCTACCTTTCTGAAAAAGTATTTAGCTACATTACAAGTCATTAAGAAAATCTATCTAACTACTTTGAAGCTTATAAAGCATTGTGGTACTATTTTATCGAAAATGATTTAGTCCTTGAGTAAACAGGCTGAATGATTTGATCTGAGTTTCAAACTGATTTGGATTGCTTAGCTTGCCAATTGGACTCAAAAGTGTGAGCCACTTGCCAATCAGGCATAGCTAGTTTATACTGTAAACAAGTACTTGGTTGAACAAATACCTTGCTACTGGAAATGCTACCTTGCTATATTAAAAGTGGAGTTTCTACTGTCAAATGCATGCGTAGTTAAGCTAGTGGCATCGCTACATGTAGTTCACTACACTACAACGCTGAATAGATCACTCACTATATCAGGTTTCATAATTCAGTGCATGTGCCATCCTGTCAGGGTTATGTCTATGTCAGTCCTTTTTACATTTCACCTCAACAAACGTCGATAAAAACTATTTCTAAAAGTCTTCCAAATGCAAACATGAAGGTTGAGGTGTGGAGAGGAGCGATAGGACGGATTATTTTTCTTCACACATGGACAGCAAAAAGTCAGATGTGCAGATGGATAGAACTCAGAGAAGGACATTTAAGATAAGCCACTGTGATTCTACTATACTTGCAAATCCTGCTCAGACATGCAGAATGCACAGGCATGCTTTAACTCATGGCGAGTGGAGCTTTTTGTGATTTCAATTTTACAGTCTTTGATGTGCTTCTTTAGCACACATGCAGAGTAATTGGAAGACAGGGGACAGCTTTCCAATTAACAGTAAGAACTGTTGGCTCCTCAAGTGAAAGCAAAGAACTATAATTAATGACAAAACATCAACTACTCAAAGCTGTTGTAGAAGTAGTCTTAATCTCCTTCACTTGAAGAAAATTGTTTTTCATGTTTTCATGAAAATTGGGAGGGTTTTGAAGGATGGAAGAGAAGGTCTAGTGAAACATATAAGGCACTATCTTTCATTTGACACAGTACATTTGCATATTCTCCTTAAATGATTCATTCAAGTTGACCGTTCTGTCAATACTCATCCCCGTGCATTTCCTGCATTACTTACTTTCCTCCATAAAAAGTGCTATAACAAAATCATAATAGAATAGTGCAACTTGTGCACTTTGTGTATTTTCTGAAGTCACAAAGGCTCCTGAAGCCATACACTCAGTAATACGATTTGCATTGGTTCTCACAAGTCATGTGACTGAATGTGAAGCAGGAATTTTGAAGTTGTGCATGTGCAAATGAGTTTCAGAGGGGAAAATTCTACATCACATAGCAACCTAAATTGCAATCTGTTCCACAAACAAAGCTGTTTTATGACTCCAGTAGACAGAGTTCTTAAGTCACATTGACTATTTTTATGATGTTTTGCTTTCGTGGATCTTGAGGCTATTTTCATGGTATGGAAAATTGCACAAAGGATCTGCTGAACTTCTTGTTTTGTGTTGACCACAGAAGAAAGAAAATCACATGGGTTTGGAACAACAACATTCTACATTATTACAGAATTTGAAATGTTGGGTTATTTGAGATCTAAAATCGCGTTTCATAATGAGTAATGATGTATTCAATTTACACACATACAAAACTTCGGGATTTGTTCTCAAAGATTAACAGATTTGGCCCCTGGCTAATGAGAAATGCATTCAAACATCCAAAAGACTAAATTGCAAAATTAATGTTATAAAATATACACAGACAAAACTTCACGTGTATTCACTTGTGGTTTAAGCTTATCTTTCAATGAGGGTCCTGACCACATGATGCACCTCCAATTGCCGTTTAAATAGTGGCGGCATTCTAGTGGAATGTAATAAATCAACAGCGAGATTTTTCCTTCTACCCAGCAGTCCCCACTCTCACCGGCTCCTTAGATGGCTTCAAAAAGCAGGTATCCCACAAGACCCCAGGGGGGCCATGATTGAAAGCTCTGAAGAATTGACTGACTGCCAAAATTTTATAAAGAATGTAACAGAAGATACATACATAATTCATATTAAATTTTAATGCCCGAGGTACATTCACAAACATGGAGGGAAATAAGGGAGGTGGGGGGCTGGTGCGGTGGGGCAAAAAGACTTATTGTAAAATTTCAGAGTCCTTGTTGGGGACTTAAAAATTTGTTATGCCAACAAAAAGTTGTTTGCATAAAGCACATATTAAAGGCTGTCAGGTTTTATTTCTCCCTTTTTGACTTTGAATATGGAAATCAGGCAGCCTGAGATGAGAGGACACCGCGGTTCACAAGGACCAAAGGTGCTATAACACACTTCTGACTGCTTTACCCAGTCACAGTCAGTCAGATAGAAAGGAGGGGGGGCAACGCTTATTTGAATACATTTCATTTCTATAGATTAGGTGTGACAACTTCAAATATTGGGGAATCTTGGGTGTAAAAGGCTTGCGCGATTTTGCCCTACACTGGGAGGTTTCCAGATGTCAGACTACCAAACGATTAGCATGGCACACACATTAAGAGGAGGAGGGAGAAGCATGTGCCACTGCAGTAAGGAAAGAGCAGCTTCCCTGCAGGCCCAGTCAGTCCAGCACTGTAATCCACTCTCCACTCACACGGAAAATCAGTTTTCCTTGCTATGCTACGCTGTCTCAAAGATGTCGCCACATAATCAACTGATATCAAACTGCCTTGGAATGGCTAACTCTGTCTCAGTGGAAAGGAAAAATAGGGCAAACCCCTATTGGTTGAGCAAAGTAAATTGATTCTAGATTGATCTTCAAACTACCATTGATTATGCTGGCTTGACAAAGTCAACAAACTGCCATTGTGCAAACTTGGATTAGTGTTCATTCAAAGTCATCCAAGAACTTCACATTCACCCAAATTTAGCACAGTCATTCGGTTTGTTTCAACTTGGCATCTTTTCTAACTGATCAGACTTTTCCCCATATTGGACAAAAATATATCTGTCTACAAGAAATCGTATTCTGTAATTCCAACTAGAGTCAATTTACACCCAGCAAACTAAGATCTGCCACAGTATAGGCTTTTCTGATTTTGTCTATCTGTCAATGCCCACAGAATACATTAGCAATAACTCGTCAGATCTATATCTTTGTCTATACAGCTTTCTAACTTCAGACAAGACTTTGTCAAGCTCACATTCAATGCTAGTCTTGTTTACCTACTGACTGGTTTGTTTATCAATCACTACTTGCAATTTGCGGGGGAACGTATTGAGTTCATCATATGGTTCTTTGAATGCAGGAATAATTACATCAGAGATTAGTATTGTACGTATTTTGCCTGAACAACCATCAGCCTCCCAGGTGCAACGATGTGAAATGAATTTGTCATCAGCTTTAAAGCTTTCTGTGACAGCTCGTTTGAAAGTCAGATGGGCTGCTCGACGTGATGGGTGGCTTTCCCGCTGCTTAGCTTTTCTGCAACCCAGCAGGTTTGAGGATTAAATTTAGGACTCCTGTCAAAGCCGGTGACAGCCCTCAAAGGGGCTTCTCCCCCCATCCCTGTTATTATTGTATGGGAGATATGTTAGATCGCTCTCTATTAGCAGCCAGAGGTACTCCGGTAAGAAGGTGTAATGCAATAATAACAGGGATCGGGGGAGGCTTAGGCCTATGTCATTCACCCTTACCCAGGCCATGACAGTGTTGGGGCTAGGTCAGTTTTCTGAACCTTGCTGTTACTTGCATGTTCAAAGTGAAGATGCTGCTATGTCACAAGTCTGGAGTTTGTCGTAAGATCCTCTTAGTGATGGATGGATGACATTACATTGAATACCGTGGAGGGATTATTGTCAAGAATGCCACTGCAAACAGACCATACAATAGCTTTTAATGGATGTCATGATCTGGTCTTTGAACTGCCGTTAATTCACCACACAGATTTTTACACTACACAGTACACCCTGGACTACATTTACCATGATCCATTGCACCAATCACAAGTTCACCTGATAACAATCACACCATACACCTGAGAACAATCACACACACACACACACACACAGCACAATCATAAGACATGCTTTATAAGCATTGGACTTCTTCTCACACACTGCCGAGTATTGTTTAGCACTCTCAGAGTGTTAGCTAATTACCATGCCTTTCCGTGTTTGTTTTCTGTCTGGTCTCAAGTATTGTTCTGTGTTTCTCACTCTCCCAGTGTTAGCTGCGATACAGAGCCATGTCGTGTTGTCTTAGTCTAGTCTTTTCTCATTGATACCTGTTTCCTGATTCCTGCCTGTGTACCTGGATTATCTCTCTTTGCATTGCACTGTTGGATTACGTTTGCCGTCGATTTACCTCCACCTGTTTCTTGATTAATCTTGTGTCTTGCTCTCTATATACCTGTTTGCCATAGTTTGACCCATGCCTGTTATGATCACGTCACTGTCTAATAAAAGCCTGCACATTGATACACACGTCTCACCTCTCATCAGCTTCCTCGTTACAATGGACTTGTAATTGTGATTTAATAGACGCTTTTCCACAGAGCTCAATGACATGCAGTATTTAAGCTTTATTTTGGTGGGGTAAATCTAGAAAGCTAGTCAATACTTTATAGTATAATGCTGATGAAGCATGCAGCACAATATTCCCTCAAGTGACTTTAGGTGAGATACCTAGGATTATATTAGTAAGTTTGCCACCATTGTTTCTTTTAGCTCTTAATGTATTTAAATTTTTTTGGAATTCACGTTAGTTATCCAGGCTTACTGAAAACACAACACAAATATTACATGCATTATTGCACATTTTGCAGCAATTTCAAAGTGGAATGTCCAATGAGTGGCGATAAAACATGCGTTCAATACGTGACCACGTTTTATTACGTTGGTTCAGGCACGTATTGCGGCTGTTCAGAATTCAGATGTCTTGGGAGTGTTGCTTAAAGGTTAATGCTGTATCATGTTGGAAAATAACATATTCCCTTCACCATACCCAACCCTAGTGTTAACAACAGCAAAAATTATATATAACACATTTGCTGATGCATTCATACTATTTTATCATCTTTAAATGTGATTTTGAGGTGATTTGTTGAAACGTTGACCTCATAAGTGCCACGCCGTATCATGTGAGCTTCTGAGCAAACCTGTGTTAGAAAATCCATACATTTGAAACTGTATATTTTACGTTTGATAGTATAGATACTTAAAACTCACACCATGTTAAAATTGTTTTGAGGTTAGAGCATGCTATTGCTGGAACAGGTGAGTGTTAACACTCTCTCTGTCAACTTCTAGTACGTTTGATATTATTGCTGGCTAAGATACTTATCTCAAACACCGATAGTAATCTATGATCATGACATGCAAACACAAGTTTTTTTTTCCAAGATTTGCTTAACCTTCAGTGACTAATACAAAAACTTAAGACAGAACAAGTTATGTTAATTCTGTTCTCATTTTGGCAAGGTTTGCATTGATTTGCTGCAAAAATGGGGTGTTAGTCATGGATACAGAGAGAGATGGCAGTGGCAGTTGTTTTGTCTGTCCCCCATTTTTCATTCTTAATCGATAAGCATGGCAGACCCGAGAGAGGAAGGTGAGATGTCAACAAAAGTTAGTCTGTTTTTTCAAGTCGAGCCAGTGGGGCATTACCTTTAGCAATATTAGTTGTACAGCATCAAAAGCTATCTCAAGAGGAGCCGCTTAAGAACAAGATCATACAGGATACCCAAAACTAGGTAAGCTAGTGGTGTATTTACCCCCAAAATACTGACAGAGTGTAGCAAGAACTCTTGAGACTGAGGTTGTGGCCTTAAGCAGTGCTTAGCAGTAGTTGTTAGCACAGGTTCAACACTCTTTCCACTACTAGCTCCTTCAATCAGTTCCCTGGGCCAGTGTTTGCCATTAAACCACAAGTACTTGTTCAGTCCCCCCCTAAGTTGGGTTTGTTATCACGCCCCTAAGAAAATCCTTGGGAAAATGTTTGTAAGGTTAATGAATTGCCAATCAGTGTTTACAGCAAACACAGGGTTGCCAGCCACTGTGGCTATCCTTGAAGTCGGCCACCCCGGGGTCACTACTCGGTAGAGGCACAAACAATGTGGCTGATTGGAATAGCAAACATTAGCTGCTGAGATTCAGGGGTCAAAGAGTGGAGACTAGTTAAATGCAAGACCATGACACACTGTGAAAAAGGGGTAAGGAGCACTGAGGGAGAAAAGACTGGATATTTATGAAACAAATATTGCTTGAATTATGATTTAACCTCGGTACATTTGAATTAACACTGAATAATAGTCATCATATCATTAAAATGTGATCTAACCCATTCATCTTTTTTTTTTCAGAAAATTCTTAATGATATACAGAATGATATGAGATATAATGTATAGACCTGCAATAATCACTGCAAGTTGTAAACAGATTCAGTGAACTAATCATTGGATTTAACAAGATGACATCAACTCTCTGAAAGATATTTAGAGTTTTGTTTGAAGCATTCAAAAGCAGAAGTGTACATTCCAGTTTGTTTCCTGGTTTATATCGGTTAAATAATCAATAATCATATTACTTTTGAATGGACAGAAATTATGTTCTCAAAATATACACTCAAATGCTCTAAAACTCTGATTCTATAAAACTCTGGTCTGATTTTGTGGTATCATCATTTTTAAATTCATCAGCCCCCAAACTGCACATTTGACACTGCACACTGCAAGTAGGCAGTTCTTGGCAAGATAAGATGCAAAGCAGATATGCTAACAGTCAACTGTTTGAAAGGTCCAAAATCAGAGCTTGCAGGGATAACATCCATGCACACACTCAAATTACACAGCTTATAGAGACTGAAATTATACCGTACGGAATCAGGGGACAGGAAATACAATAACATATACTTTAAGAATGCCAAAGGGCCAACTAGAGGTAGGACGGCAAGCAAAAGTAGAGTTTCTAAATTTCCAATGTTGGTCTAAACCAAAAATGAGACCAACACTTAATATTCTTAAGTACTGACCCCATTACATCCTTTTAAACATCCACAAACTGATTTAGCATGTATTAGCGCTGATGGAGCAGAATACTAAATGCACTGATGCATTTAGGAAGGCAATTTAAGACCTTGTCTTCAAATCAATCCAGTTAAAAGTTCAATATCACACAAAGCCAATGAAAGGTTTCCAGTGGCCCTTGTTTCACAAAACCTTTTTAAGGCCATTTTGAATCTCAACAGTTTAACCTCAGCTCAGAATAAATGGGGTGAAAATACACTTTTATAACTCCTTCTCTCCTTAATTTTTTAAGAGAAATCTCCGGAAAGCCAGCAAATCCCACTTATGAAATACATTTAAAAAGAGAAAGCACATTAATTGGGTTTTAAATGAGGCGAGCTCCCTCTCTCCATGGTTAGAGTCGAGGGGCCCTTTTAAGTTTCATGAGTGGGGTGCGGGGTTCGTTGCACCTTAGCGCTACCTCGTCCTCCCGGCCTTCCTTTCCATGGTGGGTCAGACAATGAGCTAGCTGTGTCTACCACAGACAAGGCTCTGGCCGGTGAGACCATACCCATTGCTCTGGGGGCCGAGGGCTAATTCAGGAGTGGTAAAGGGTGGGTACTTGCACACTGTGGGAACAGCCCCGTCGTCGACCGACGGACAGCAGAGAGGCCAAAGCCGCTAATCATTTGCAATTCAGATCATGAGCAGCCAGTCCAGGAATCAATGGTGCTGTATCAATCTGCCGACTGCAAATGTCATCTGCATTTTGATTCTTGACCCCCTTTCTGACGCTCCCCACACTGGGGCCATTGTCCTGTGGGGGCCACCCTTCGCTGTGTTCTCGCGTTCCCTGCCCAAAGTCCCACATTAGCCAGGCAAAACCCACAAGCCGCGCTGCCTTTCAGAGCAGCCCCAGTCGCTGCTATTTAGCCGTGTGTTCTGCAGGAGTGCGAGACAAAGCTGAAATACCAGTCGCTATTTGGAAAGCTAAATGGTGCTAACCTTTGTGGCCATTGTGACATGTAACAATTTGTGTCACAAATCTAGTTAGAATGTATGGTAAATCAGAACAAAAGTCACAGTGGTTGGAGTATGTTAGCATGATGAATGCCACGGCCGAGGGACCAAAAAGGGATGAGAATGAGAAACAACTAACAATAAAAATGACATAAAAAACATACATTCGTTTTGTTGTTTTTATTGAATGTGCTAATTGCTTATGGTTTAGCTACACTCTTTAGCTTAAAAAAATGTCCTGTTTTAAGTTTTATGTTTTATGTCAGTTCTCAAACTTATCAGCAAATTATTTACTAAAAGTACTTAGGTATTGATAATAAAATGCAATTGCATTATACGGTTATCAGACAAAAGTGATAATGAGATTTTAATCTGCAATGTATTATGTGTACATTGTACTGTACATTCATCTTCTATCATTTTTATTAGCCTATATCGCATACGTTTCAGCCACTGGCCATCCTGAACTTTAATAAAGATGGATGGATAGATACTGTAGATAGACAGAAATGCTGACAAACACTAGCCAAACAGATACCTATTCATTTAATGCAGTGCTATTATTGACTTTCATTCCTCTAGGTGGACAAATTGATTACAAAGTAGAATTAGAGATAGAGAGATTAAAGAGCAGGTCAGATGGGTTTTTGAAAAATCTCTCTTTTGCAGTTTATAACGTAGCTATCCTTAAATGAAAACAATCTGCAAAGTTGTTAATCAAAAAAGTGCATGATAAATAAAGATATTGTCTCTCAAAAGAGAGAGTCGGTTCTGAATCACCGTAACGAGTCGTTATATTTTCGACTCTTTTGCCTGTTACCGGTGTACGTCACTGGGTAACACATTTGCATAGCCTGCCCGCGAAATAAAAACAGAAACAGAGACTAATCTGCCCACAAACACTTTTGCTATTAGTGCATTTACATCTTGTTGAGAAGACGCGGTGTTCAAGGATACCACAGAAATACAATTTCGAGCCCTTTTGTTGTTGTGCTTGTTTTTATCAAGAACATGCTTCTCTAATCTGGGCTTTTATGTTCGTTGGCTTCTAATTTCGGTTTATTTGGCAACAAGCTCTCTGACCCACGACCTTTACTATAGTTACGATTGATACGTTAGGTGTACATTTTCAATTGAGTGCTCCAAAATATAATTTTTTTGTGCCATTATGTGATGTATACCTAGTACATTAGGTTTCATAAAGCACGATATTACTGTCT
Organism: Cyprinus carpio; assembly: GCF_018340385.1. NCBI lineage: Eukaryota > Metazoa > Chordata > Actinopteri > Cypriniformes > Cyprinidae > Cyprinus > Cyprinus carpio. The sequence goes on along the minus strand of NC_056595.1, from coordinate 4,964,263 downwards.
TACTTAATTTGTGAATCTAGCAATTGTATTGTTGGTCAATTGATTAAAAAAGAATTTTTGTTCATTTTACAAATTTGCTAAAGAGTCTGTTTACAACCACTGGCCCATCCTGACCTTTAATAAAGATTTTTTTTTAAATAACTGTAAATGTTTATGCTACTTAGGCCCCAACAAAATCTCTGACCCACGACCTGTAAGTAGTACGATTGATACCCTAGGTGTACATTTTCAATTGATGCTCAAAATATAATTTTTTGTGCCAATATGTGATGTATACCTAGTACAGCTTTAGTTTCCAGGTAAAGCACGATATTACTGTCTTACTGAAGTAGTTCTAAAAATTCACAGTGAACCTAGGAATATGTCGATTATTGTAGACTGACGTTGTTCTAATTACTTTGTTTAATAATAAAGAATGTAGTGTAGCACACAGACTTTATAATAATTGTGAAATTGCTGTTAATTGTGCTGCACTGGCATTACAGGGTTAATGCCGGATGAGATGAGTGATTTCGGCTGGTGCTCCTGTGATACAACTGTTCTGCGTTCTGATTAAAAGTTAAGACCAAGCGTCTTTTGTCTGTCGTTCTTCAAACATTACAGTAGACATATTTTGGTTTACAAACTGTAATGTTTAATCAGTTAGTCACGTTAGCACTCGGCTAATGTATCCACCTAGTGTTCACAGTTTAGCAGCTAAACTTTACCTGTGGGCACGATTCGCTTGCATAAGTGTTTTTGTATTTTATGTCATTATAAGAACGGATTGATTATATTATTGTTTTATGTATAGGTGCTTTGTCAATGGTAGCGCTGGCTAACTGGCTCAAGGACTCATCTCTGTGCCAATCACAACAGGTTTGGCCAGCTGACCAATCAGAGCAGAGTAGGCTTGAGGAAGGGAGGGGCTTGCTCCGAACTTGCTTGAAACGAATCATTTCCTAATCATTGGCAAATGACTCTAATATTAAATGCATATTCTGAGAAAATTACAATGTTTTCTGACCTTAGATGCATTTAAACCTGATGTAGGGGACTCCAATACAATATTGGGACACTTTAAAATCAGTGGCGATTTCTTTAAGACTGCAAGGGAAGCTCGGCTTCCCTTATAATGTCACAAAATTAATGGTCAAATATGTACTATTGTATTAACATTTTATTTACTAAAAATGCGTTAGAAAACGTTAATCTCAAAGACGAGTTCGTTCAGAATCAGTTACATATAGCAGGTCGGCTGACTCGATTTCCTTCTCATACATTCCCGCAGCGTCACAGTGCATTTCCCTATTGAAGCCCAGCGTCCATTGACTTCAATGGGGCTGCTTTGAAACGGTTTTTTTTCAGTGCTTCGAAACTAGACGGTCATTGGATAAACGCTGCGATTATGTCCCGCCCACGGACGCTCAGCGTCTCTGGGGGTGAATGGGGAGTGGGCTGGCCCGGACTCCGAGCTTCTGCGTGATGATTGGAGGGTCTGTCGAAAGACTGCACCTCCTTTTGACTGACAGCGATCCTGTACTATAAGGAATCACTGAAGCTATTCGCGCTCAGTCCGGATTTCTCAAATTCAGTCGAAATAAAAACTGCTGCAACCTATTTCTTTGATATTTGCTTGGCGAAATTGCTTGATTTTTCATCATACATTTCACACAATTATACACCGCATTCCTTGTTTCAGTTTTACAGAGTTAATTTTTTTTTAGATCGTTCATTCATTCATTCCTTCATTCATTCATATAACGTTAGTAGGCTAGGCTAGCGTCGTGGGTGAAAAACCTGCGCACAATGGCAGACGGTGCTATATTGTCGACCTGATTTTGGCGAAAGCCATTTGGAAAGTGTTCCTTACGAGGAAAAAACTTAGAATTAAACAGCAGGGCAGATCAACACCTAAGATTGATTTAGTGCAAAAGATAGGGGAAAAATAACAGGTCTTTTCAGCTCTCCTGGTATGACAAAGTTAGCTGGCTGACTGGAAGTGCTGTGACAAATAAAATGTACTGCTGGCCATGCCTCTTGATGAAATGTACTGCTGGACATTGAGAGGACACATGGTCAAGTCACTTGAAAAGACTCCTAGTTGGTACGACAGGGTCACAGACCATTTTCTTGAAAAAGGAACGTAGGGCAGAATTTACTTTTAAATAAATAGACAATTTTTATGATGTAGGCCGAAAATGAGCTTCCCCTCTCTAAACATCAAATAATATACAAAATATTAAAATACCATCTGACCTTCTCTTTAATTAATTCTGAGAAATTTCATGTCATCTAGGAATATCCAAAATAGGTTATATTAATTAATTACCTATTTCTACAACTCATAAATTCAGATCTTTGATGGTGTAAATCTCAGCTGCTTTTCTTGTTCCATATCAAACTGTGGTAGTAGCAAACTTTTTTTTCTTTTTTTTTCTATTCATATTTTGACAATTCACACTAACTACAAGACAAAAAAAAAATCCTGATGTGGAGCATAAACAAAACAGCAGCATTTAACTAACAGTGTTACTCAGGTGGTTCAGCGGTAAGTGTGGCATTAATAACACTGATACCACCGTTTTCACATTGCTAAATGACACTATTATCAAAACAGCTGAGGTAATGTCACACTAAAGGAAAATGTACTCATGTTAGCAAATAATGTAGTTAAGTTTAGTCAGATTCTCTCCAAAACTGCTAAAAGTGTCACATACTTGCCTTAACCTAGACCACAAACCAACCACAAAAAAAAATTTAAATTAAAATAAAAACACACAAGCTGTCCACAGAGGCCAAATGCTATTTTGAAATCCTGATGTTGCAGGTCTTTTCTCGCAGGCATTATTCCTGACTGAATCCATCCTGTAGCAACACTAGGACCCCAATCAATTATAAACATATAGATCTTCCTATAGGGAAAATACCAAGGGACCCAGGCATTCAAATTTAGGCAGTGCACAGTCATAAATGGCTCTGGTTTTGAGCCCTACTGAACAGACAAGCACAGTAGGATTATGTTTTAGCAGCACAAGCATATATCAAATGCAAAATCACCGGCATTTTATTAGCAGTGATTTGCTAAAACATAATTGCTATCTCATTTTGATTATTATTCTCAAACTCATTTTGCCCTGTTTTTGCCACAGACATTGAATCTGTGTGGCTCGTTGAAGAAAATTAGTTGCTCTTATAATTTTTCTGTAGTTTTGTGTTTTTGTATGCTAGGGGATTCAAAGTATACAGACTCTGTCTACAGTACTCCCTAAGAGAGATAAATGGGAGAAAGAAAACAAAGTATATGTATGTTAGTCAAGGTTACAAAGTGCATGTTACCTCTTTTCCTCATGAGTGACACATGAAGAGTCTCCCCAGCTAACAGCACCTCACTGCTGGTGTGCTTCCGTATGGTAATGATATACAGTGCATTAACTCAGTCTGAAAGGCTTAATTTGGGAGACTGTGGGCCCCGTCTTCTTGTGTTTCCTGCACAGTAACACCACGCTCGGGTCCAGGCAGCGAGAGCAGCAGACCTGTGTTTATTTATGAGAGCTTCTTCTTTCATTCGCTCTCAATTATTCATGAGGCTGGAGTGGACGGCCAAGTCAACCCCAATCCAATTCAGTTCAAACCACTGCTGAGGAAGGGAAGGCTGAAAACACAGGCAATTTACTTTCCCGCCCAAATCTAAATGGCCCCAAAGATAATGACTTGATCAATAAGTAACATTTGCTGCATTTTCGGCCTTTTTATGAAGACATTTCTTATTTAGTTGATCCCAAGTTACTACCTTTAAAAACACAGATAGAGTTTGAATGACATGACCACCACTGACACTCATGCAATCTTTATATACCTCATATTTTGGGAGCTGATTACCCATTTGTCCAAAAAATAATTGTTTGTGTTGTGTCAGGCTAACCTGATAACCCGTGCAGCGACAATGCACATAATTCTGTCCAGACCATTAAACATAAGCTGTTTGGTAATCCGTTCCTAAGTAATCAATGGGGAAAACAATTCACATCCATGCCAAATAAATGTAAATTTTCCAACAACATGGAAAATGTTGGGCAATCAAAACAGTGGATCTTAAAAGGTTACAATGTACACAGATAACGTATTTACTGTGGAGAACAACATCTTCATTAGCATTAAAAATTCACTGATTACCATTTGGCTGTCTTGAATATTTTTGTTGTTGTTGTTGACAGTTAACACCTGCAAAGCTAATGCTAACATCACCATTTTGTTTCTTTGTGGGTCTTTTTCCAAATGCACTTTCTAAATGTATAAATTCCAGACCCTTACTTTGCTGATACTTGGTTGTTCAGGGAAATTTAGGAGCCAGACACAGCAGTCTATATGATTTGCTACATGCTAATGCTAATCTGAGGTGCTTGGCATTAATAATGTAGGGGAGGGAACATTTCTATTCTTGAGATTTTATTGGACAAAAATGTATATAACAGAAGAAAACCCATCAACATGTTCTTTTCTATTTTCTCAAAAAGATGTAAGTTGTATATACCTACCATATCTGCTAAGTTAGTCACATTTTAAGAGTAGGCCTACTGGTATAGAAATGACCTTAAAGTTAGCATGTTTAATATTTTGCAGATGTTTTACCAAAATCAGTTTCTAAGTACTTACCTTTTTGATTAACCTCTCATAAACTCTTATGACACATAACATATGAATACCAACCATTATGGAGAGAGTATGAGAATAAAAACCTCATACACAACATTAACAGTGCAATCAACTTCCCAGCTGAACCAGCACACTTTATAAATCACTTCCTTTTCTGTGCTACATTAACTAAACCCAGCACTCCCTGCCACGACAAACGACAATAACTATTTATCACTTTGGCCATTGTAAATGCTAATATATTGCTTGAGTGGATGCACATGAGTTGACCCAAACCAATACAATGATGTGTGGAAATATAAACAAAGCAAGAAATTCAAACTGCCTGAATGACAGTTAAGGCTGGTAGTACACGTTTATATTTACCGTAACATGTTTATTGCCTTTAGCACAGGAATCTCCAACCCTGCTCCTGGAGAGCTACCATCCTGCAGACTTCAGTTCCAACCCTGCTCCAACACACCTGTCTGTAATAATCAAGTAGCCCTGAACACCTTGATTAGTTGGTTCAGGTGTGTTTGATTGGGGTTGGAGCTGTAATCTGCAGGACAGTAGCTCTCCAGGAGAAGGGTTGGAGACCCCTGCTTAAGCATGTCCCAAATGCTATGGCATGCTTAGCCTGTATAGAAATATAAGGTCCCCCCATTGTTAGCCATTAGCAACATGCTTTTCAACATGTCATATATTTATCTAGTTACCTTGTATTTATAGATTTTATTGTTGTATTTGTTGTCTTGACCCAGACTTTAAATTTATCAGTCTGCAGTTGTCATTTCCAAATATATATATATATTATATATTATATATATATATATATATATATATATATATATATATATATATATATAATATATTATTAATTAAAAAATTTATTGTGTGTACTTTCCAACCAAGCTGCAGTTCGGTCAAATCACTCATAAGAAAATATTATGTAATTGTGTATATTTAGAATAATTACAATGCTGGTTATGAAATTTAGCCAGATTTCCATCATTGACATTTCTCCAACAAAATCTACACTCAAAAAATAATGTTATCTTAACAAAAAAATAAAATAAAAAAAATAAAATAAAATAAAATAAAAATAATAAAGCAACAGTTTATATCATTTTTTGTTATGATAGCTTTGAATAAAATCATTGTATATCTAACTCAATATAGTTTTTGTTTGAAAATAGAGTTTAATTTGCACACAATTAAGTTAATGTAATGATCAACATTATTATGTCTACACAACTCAACATAATAATGTTCGCAACTTAAAAGGTATAATTAAATTAATAAACTAGAATTTTTAACTTCCAACCATGCATTTATTGAAGTTGTGGCAACAGGTCACCTGAATAAATATTTTTTAGAGTTAATAGTGAGTTGAGATGTCCTGGATATTACATTTTTATGACAGTTCAGGGAAATAAAGCAAACAATTCGGTTCCTATATATATATATAATATATATCATATATATATATATATATATATTGTAATATAATATAGTTTTTGTTTGAAAATATATTTAATTTGCACATATATATATATAATATTTTATAAACTAAAGCATTTTATTTCCGTATACTGTTAGTGACTTTTAAAAGCATTATAAGATTAAAGTCCGCAGGACCAAAACTGCTCATAAGAAACTCCCAAATACGAAAAACTAAAGCAATGCATTTTTTGTAAAACCTACTACACATATGTTGAAATCAGGGTGGCATTTCCTTTTATTTTGGGGGCTGATGTAAGCCAGAATGGAGACCCCACTCATTAGATGTTGAGTACTTAAGCCCTGAGAGGGCCGTGCCACTGCCCTTCCAATAAGACTGTGCACTGTGCCTTGTAATTAGAGCGGGATTCTGGAGGGTTGCTTCTGCCACTTGAAGACAAAAATTGACAAATGGGAGGCACAGCTGCAAACAAAAGTTTTGGAAATATTTTGTTGTGGGGCTTTGCTAGGTCCCAGAGAAAGAATAACAGCATCTGTCCAGTGGCACTCGGGAAGTTGGGAAATTCTTGTTGCTTTCCAACACCAGGGATGGAGTATGACACCAGTTTTGTGGAATGGTTGTCCAAATTTCCTTTATCCAAATTCGCTTGATTGTGCAGTGGGGCCTTAGGCAAAGGATGACGGTATGTGAAGTGTGGACAAATGGTGTGGTCAGCGTGAGACAGAGCAATGCACACCAACTGAGATAAGCCTATTAAACTAGGGCACGCAACACAATCTGCCTCTGCATTGTTGCACATATACGTAACCCAGGTCACATTGTCTCATTGAGACATCAGGACAACAGAAAGCAGTGATTAAGAACAAGATGGATTGCTGACTCTTAGGGTCAGCTATGTTTGAGTGTTTGATGTCGTTGTTTGCCCAAGAAACTCCTCGTCTTCGTCTGCTTTTGATACCATCTGTGCGTGGCTGAGAAAGAGGATATATTGTCCAAAACGGGACATGTAGTGATTGACCGCCCACCAAAGCATAAATTACAAAACCATTGTAGCTTTCAGCACAGTCCCACTTTTTTTCTCAGAAAGTTTAAAGTTCGACTCCAAGTGCCAAGCAAAACATGCCGTAATGGACATTTTCTGCCCGAGCAATTATGTGAAACGCAACTGCTCTTCAGTTTGTTTATCATGGTTGATAGCAGAGTAAATGCCGCTCCTGGGCAGAGGTCAAAAATTCAAACTCTGATTCTATTTGTCTGTTTTTTTTTTACTTTGTCCAAGTGCTCTAAACTCAATGTTCTTATGAAAATGTTATAATTTAGACGTAGGCTTAAAAGCTGCCAACGTGCAGTCCAAATGAGCATACTTTATGTGCACCTTTGCTGTAGTTGCGAATTTAATTACTGCAGGGGGTGATAGAGTCATCTTCAGATGTATGTGCCATTAAACCAAAAATCATTCAGGTAAGTTGCTATAAACAAATTTTAAACAAACTTGCATAGTATTACTTTCTTCAAACTCTTCTTAATCCTTTATTCTAATTCATTTATGCTAATTCCTGCTATAGCGCCCTAGCAGTAACACTGAGAATCTTGAGTAGTCAGACACATTTTCAAAAGAATCAACACACAAAATCTAACTTGTGTAGGTGTTGACTACCGAAGAAAATGTAAGACTGTTTTTTTTTTGTTTGTTTGTTTGTTTGTTTTTTTTTGTGCCATTGGTCATATCAATGTTATTTTATCCAGCCCAAAATGGCCATTTAAAGGAATAGTTCAACCAAAAATTAAAATTATTTCATCATACTCACCCTTCACTTGTTCCAAACCTGTGAGTTTATTATTTCTGCTGGACACAAAAGAAAATATTCTGAAGAATGGTGGTTACCAAACAGTTGACGGTAGCCATTGACTTCCATAGTTATTTATTTTTTATTTTATTTTTATTTTTCCCCCATACTGTGGAAGTCAGTGGCTACCATAAACTATTTGGTCACATTCTTCAAAATATATTATTTTGTGTTCAACAGCTGTAAGAAATTCATACAGGTTTGGAACAACTTGAGGGTGAGTAAATGATGATTTATTTTTGGGTGAACTATCCCTTTAAACAAAAGATTGCAATTCAATTTGATGCCACTAGTGGTATGGAAATTTTACTGAAATTAAACTAATTGAAATGATTTTCTGTTGTAGTCATCATTATGCCACAAATGCTATGTAGATATTTAACTTTCTGAATTCTGAACCTGTTGTACATTTCTTTAGGTTGCTGCAGGGTCACGTGATGTTTTTGTTACTGCATATCTGAGCGTAGTGTTATGCTGAGGATTTATTGAATTTGTTGACAGTATAGAAGACTATGAAATCGCAAGATTGGTTTTTCTTATATATTTTTATTACAGGCTTGTTTGCTATCCACAATTTCTTCCCAAAGATCAAATTAAGCTCATGACCGTTCACTGTTTATTTGGACTTGATAATGTTTGGATGACTTTCCATCCCAAGAATAGTGTCTGGCAGATGAGACCAAATAATCTCACGCATTTATTGGCAACCTCTCTTTGTCCATTAAGTTCAGTTCGCTTTAACAGAGCGTTGCTCTGTTCTCACATAGATAGATTTACAGTGACGCTGCCAAGCAGCGAACATTTCCCTCCGCAGTCATTTAAACATTATACCCAACTTCACATCTGGCAGAGACTACAACATTCCACTAAACAATTTGATTTGAGTTACCTAATCCATACACTTCCATTTATTTATGTGGGGTATTCTGACCACAACCATCGTTTCTAAACTGAATTATTGCCCTAAAGAATTGGTGGTAATTTCAAATGAATTTGTGGCCACTAATGAAGTATCAGATTGAAAAACTCAGCCCAGAATATCCCTTAACAGATTTTCACACCTGTTACCCTCAGACAAGGCGTAAATATTTTGTGAGTCTTGAAAGTTCTCGACCTAGTTCAGGCGCACTGCATTCATAAAACATACAACATGGTCACTCTTCATTGTTACTGTTGTTGTCTTCAGTTGTGAATCTTTGCATCAAGTTCCATTCCGTTAGCATTTGTGTGGGAAATACACAAAGTTCGAGACTGTCAGTCGTCCTGTCATAATGAGGATGACCATGAATATTCATGAGTAAAGAGATATGACTTCAAGCTGGATCCACAAATAAATGATTTTAGGGAAGAAATTGATTGACTTTTGTAATTTCACTTTTGTGTTATGTGGAATTTTCCCTATTTCCAGTGCAATTATTTTAAATGACCAACTAAACAAATATAAAAATTCTACATGCACTTTTAAAAATGGTGTTACTTTATTGGCATCTATTGTTCCATGAAGAACCATCAACATCCATTAAACCTTTCAATTGTACTAAAGTTTCTTTTAAGTGGCAAAGGGTTCTTCAGATTCAAATTGTTCTGCAGACTATAAGGGATACTTTTTTCTTTTTTCTTTTTTTCTTTTATGAAATCTCTACAACTTTGTACCCTGTAATTTTAAGAGTGTATTCAAAATGTGAAACAAACTAACAGGAAAATTTTAAGAAGCATTGGTTAATGTTTATTCCCTAAAAAAAGAAAAGAAAATCATACTGACCAATCACAATCAAGTATTCCAGAGAGCTCTGTAATAATATAGATGAAGGGCCTGAGTTTTTCAATCTTCAGAGAATTTTTCAGATTGACTTCTCTGTTGGTTTAAAGTTTTAAGTGTCCAGATGTGAATCTCTGAAATTAACATGTCCTTCATCAGAGCGAGCAGCCAGTTAAAAAAAAAAAAAAGGACACGCACCAGCACGCTAGCACAGGAAATTAGATGCTCTCTTGGGTCTCCAATGCCTTCTGTGGTGGCTATAAAGAAAAGTCTGGAAAAACTCACTCCATAATCATGCCTAGAGCCCATGGTGGCAGTCCAAAGAAAACAACACTGGACTGAATAACCTCATCAATTTTCCTGAGGGCTGGTGAAAAAGAAAATTCTTCGCTCATTTATCAATTTGTCTCCATGCACAGAAATAAAGGTGTTCACTGTTTCAACATGTGAAACATGTTGATTTAAGAGGCCATTTCACTACCTGGGAAAAATGCAGGGTCACTGCACAAGCATGTCTGATTTGTCCAAATACAGAGTATAAAATTTCCTCAGACTGTGCTCCTGAACAAATGCCTCGAGTACATAATATGCCTCTACAAAAGACCAAAATTCCACAATTCCTGATGTTGTCAAGCAGGCAGATGTGTGTTTATACCTTGGAGTTACACCTGGGGCTGTGGGTCCATGTGCAAACATGCATCTGTGTGAGTGTCTGTGTGTGTGAGAGAGAGTTGTTGTTATTTCCAGAGATAGCGCATTAAACCCAAGAGAGTCATGGCATGTACGCTTCATTAGCCTCACCCGGTTTGTGCTGACCTGGTAAAGGCCAGTCAGTAATACGCTCATTAATATTTCAGAGCGCTGCTCAGCTGGCCACAGGCTACATGCAAGCTCCCCGCAACAGCCAGTCAAATTCACTCACCCCAGAGAAAGAGGTCTTCTCCTCTTGGACTTCACAAGCTTTAATGAGCTTGATGGATACACAGTATGTTATGTGTATCTATTACAAACAGACATACAGAGGTGCTGCTTTGTGTGGTGTGTGGAAAGCACTGCTACTCTTTCTGGTATTACTGGTATCATGTCTGACTGTTTGTGGCTGGATTTGGGGTCTGCATTGCACATGTGACCCTCTGTTTGAGCTCTGGTTTCACACCAAGCTAAAAAGACTTCAGTTCTTCTACATTCTGCTTCATCCTCCTTCACAATGAGTATAGAGTACTCTAGTAGAGTCTAGTGTGATACACACCAGCCCACACTCACACAGACACATCTATCTATCTAACCACATATCCCAAATCAGATTAGAAAAAAATAACATGTCCACATACTGAATATGTTCAGAATCTTCATAACATATACCAAATAACACAAAAAAAAAAAGAAAAAAATGCTTCTGAAAAAAATTGCAAATCCCACATGCACACAAAACACCATATTACACCAACATCACAACAACACCAACATTACACCAAGGTTTCAGTATGAGTATCCTCAGGGCTGAAGATGGGCAGTAATTATATCCGGGCCAGCATGTCGGTATCTGACACATCCCCTTATGGCCGGACCACCCTGGATTGAGACAATCAGACGCCCTCTGGGCTTCTCACTGACTTACAGTGGCTACAATGTCAGTTAATTGCATTGCATGTATTTTCTACTTTAGAATTGCTGTATGTTTAAACTATTCATTTTGTAACAATTATTTATTTATGCCTTTCCATAGTTTAGCAATGTTTGGTTATACAGTATATTTGATACTGTTGTTCAGTTATGCTACATTCCCATGACCTATGTTCATTAAACTTGCTTTGGCTCATGCCACCCAAATTTGAGAATCTCATACCATCTGTCATTTCGTCATCTTAATTGCTCCTACCCTTGCAGGATGAAAATAATATCAACTGGTTTCATGAAATACCCCCAAGTGCAGCCCCCCAAGAGCACACTGTGAAATATATGCATTTTTCTCTGTTGGACATGCAAAGGAAATATTATCTGATCTACAGGAACCAGCCATTGAAAACCCCGAGCTGGAGACACCCAACAGATGGGACCCATAGAGACGGGAGGAACTACCATAAGAGACCCCCTCCCTTCCCCGAAGTGTCCTGTAGTGGGCCGTTGCGGACATCTGTCAGGGTCCCCAGACAGGTGACTGACGAGCCTCATGCAGGTTATGAAATATGTATGAAAAGAGGATGTTATGTCTTAAAAAGGAGGGCGAGAAAAGGGACAGAGAAAGGAGAAAGACCATGACCACTAATCAATGATTTTATTTTATTCTCCTCTGCATTGAAAAAATTTCATAAGCAGTCAGATTCCATCCACTGGCGGTGACATCTGACATGTAGAAATGAGTATATATATATATATATATATATATATATATATATATATATATATATATTTACATTTAGTCATTTTGCAGACGCTTTTATCCAAAGCGACTTACAATTGAGGGATACATAAAGCAATTCTTCTTAAAGAGGCAAACAGACACAGGAAGTGCTTGTAATACCACGTTGTTCAAATAAGTACAAGCTGGAAAGAGAAGGAATAAATAAAGAAAAAGACATTTTTTTTTTTTTTAGCTTCAGAAGAGATGAGTTTTCAGATGTTGTTTGAAAATTGTCTGGGATTCCGCATTCCAGATAGGGGTGGGAAGATCATTCCACCAGCCAGGAATGGCGAACGAGAATGTTCTGGAAAGTGATTCTGAGCCTCTCTGTGATGGTACCACAAGACGTCGCTCACTTCCGGATCTTGGACTTCTGGAGGGGATGTAGATTTGTAGTAGAGAGTGGAAGTAGGCAGGTGCTGAGCCTGTGACTGTTCTATACGCAAACATCAATGTCTTGAACTTGATGCGAGCCGCAACCAGAAGCCAGTGCAAGGAGATAAAGAGAGGTGTAACATGGGGTCTTTTGGGCTCACTGAAGACCAGTCGTGCCGATGCATTCTGAATCATTTGTAGAGGTTTGATTTTGCTTGACGGAAGTCCAGCAAGAAGAGCATTGCAATAGTAAAGCCTAGAAATGACAAGGGCCTTGACAAGAAGTTGTGCCGCATGCTCCATTAGAAAGGGCCTTATCTTTCTGATGTTGTGCATTGAAAACCTGCAAGATCGAGCAAGACTGTAGAAGAACCTAGCTGGATGGAGAAATCATACTGTAGAGTTGGAGTGGCAGGGAAGACAAGAAGCTCAGTCTTTGCCAGGTTGAGCAGTAGGTGATATTCTTTCATCCATGCCGAGATGTCCACCAGGCAACCTGAGATCTCAGTCTTAGTTGAATGGCCACTCCTGAAACCAGACTGGTTAGCATCCAGTTTGTTGTTTTGTGAGAGAAACAATGATATCTAGTTGAAAACAACTCTTTCAAGGGTTTTCGCTATGAATGGAAGGAGAGAGACAGGTCTGTAGCTGTCTGTAAGTGAAGTGTTTAATGTAGATTTCTTGAGCAGTGGGGTTACCCGAGCCTGCTTGAATGCAATGGGGAAGGTGCCTGTGAGGAGAGACGTGTTGATAATGTGTGTGTGTGCTGGTAAAAGTGTAGGAGAGATTGCTTGGAGGAGGTATGAGGGGATTTGGTATATGTGTGTGTGCGTGTGTGTGTATGTATGGATGTATACACACACACACACGTACTGTATATACTGGCAGAATTTATTTTCTTTTATTTATTTCTTATTTATTTTTTTAGTTTCGTTTTCATTTGTTTTCATCATTATTATATATATTAATTTATTATTAATATTTTTAATATTAATTATTCATTTAATTCAAAATTATTATTAAGTTTTCAAGTTTCAGTTTAGTTAGGTAGTATTTTAGGTATGCCTAAAATACCTACAGTATGCTTAAAATTCACTATCACTGGTATAATTTTACGATATTTAATTGTTATTTCTAAGCACAGTGCCGTGCTATTTTGTGCCATTTCTATGTTTAATGAAGAGCTAAAAAAAATACAATATTAATCACATAATAATACGAAAACAAAAACCAATTTTTTTTTTTTACATTTGTTTTTAATTTTAGTTGTACTTTTGATTACTAAAAAATATTGCTTCAATAGTAATGTTCAGATACTTCAATAGTAATGTTTTTGTTTAGCAATTTTGTTTGTGATATAATTAGGACCAATTGTTGGGGGTGTCTTTGCCAAAAGAATTATTAATTGAATTATTAAGTATCCAAAATAATTAAATGGAGTCTAAATCATCACCAGAATCATCATATCCGTAACAATTCTCATTTCACTTATAATGACTTTCACTCTTATCCAGAATACAATATGATTTTTATTTTTATTTTTTTTCCTCTCTAGATGGTCTCAGCTGCTATGAACTTTCTAATTAAGAGAAAGTACCTGACTTGGTCTAGCAGATAATTGACCTCAATTGGAGCCAGGGGCACTGTCAGCTAATGGAAGGCAAATCCGCTACCTGGGGAAATGGCTGTGTTCACACTAATCCTCTGGCCTGCAGACTCGGGCCTGATTTAATAGGGGCACTGAGGGGATAGGGCATTGTCCACACTGCCTGTCAAGAGTACAGCAACACATGAGACAGGCTGTGCTGTCTGTCTCTCCATCTCTATTAACAGCAGCACCATACATTTTTCATTCATGAGGAGAACTGTATAGTGAGGTAGGGATGCTGTTGCTGTCGCTCCCGCAGTGGTCTTGTTTAGTTATTTTTATTTATTTTACCCTTTTTTTTGGGGGGGGGGATTATGGGATTGTTTAAGAACATACACACACACACACACACACACACACAGACACATCTTTTTCTTTTCTTTTCTTTATTTTATTTTTTTATTAAGAGTTTAATTTTGCTTTGTTGCAGAGTACAAAAAAAAATAGCTCTACATTAAGCATCGACATCAAGCATCTGTCTTTCACATTGGACCACTGGCAGAACGTCATTGCATGTTATTAAAATTCATAAGCTGATAAAGTTTTAAAATAGAACATGGTGCTGGTACTATCATAGGTTAAATTCCCAATGAATGCACAAACTGAAAAAAAAAATTTATACGTTAAATTTAACGCAATTTGCTTTGGATAAAACCATCTCTAAAATGCATGAACGTTTAAATTTAAACCGCATTCTAAAGTACTCAGAGTATAGTTTAAATAAATAAATAAAATATACAGAATATATATATAATGTCTTCTAAAATTTATTTATTTGTTTATTTATTTTTATATTTATGTACAAATTTTTGGTATTTTTCCAATCAGAAATGAATAGGTTACTGTTGTAACTGGTATTTTTCATCTACTGCCGCAAGTTGCTGATAGAACAGTGAAATACAATGCAACAGATGACAATGCACAAAACACATCTTATGTCTTTGTGCCATCGATTCCCTGGAGACAAGCTACAACACAGTGATTATACAATGATTGAGAGCAGAGATTATTCACATTAAATGTATACATTTACATTTGCAGGGGTTTAAGTTAGCCAGAGTGACTGCGTTAATCATTAAGAGGGCTAATTCAGTTAACTCAGATACTTATAGAATTTCCTGCATCTTGTTTGAGTCAGTGCTTATTTTGTGCGCCTACACAGCTGCCAATATAAACATTCACTGAACTGGGACGTCCTAACGAACAGTCTCATGCCTGTAATTAGCATTTGATGGGGGGAAACATGTCGAATCATGACTTAATTAATGGCCATGGTAAACAAGGCAGACAATGACATGTTTCAGCAATCAACCGACAATCTTTCTGCAGTACACACGAGTGGGGGTGGCTTGTCCCATTACTGCATAGTGTGACAGCTTAAAAAACAGAGATTCTAGCATACCATTGATATTTTATAAGCCACATTTGTACAGGGATATTTTTACATAGCCAGTTTAATAAAAAAAATAAAAATAAATGAGAGATAATTTATGACTGGAGTCAGCAGAATATTAAAAACAGATGCTTTATGGAAATCTGTGTTATTAATTTATATAATAATGGCTACTAATACTAGACTCTTCATAAACTGACCTTTTTATTTTACTTTATTTCTGGTTATGTACGAGCCACATGATTTGAGGCATCATTTATTTCTGTAATCCAAACAGTGTGAGTGGGGTGAGTTAATGCACCAGATTAAATATGTTTGGTTAGAAGTGTGTTCAAATCACATTTGCTACATCACACTGCAGTAAACCTTTATAACAGCAGTCCAAAAGTCAGCTGTGATTCCCGAGTGTGGCTTTATGGCATTCTCTACCACGGTTAACCTTTAATTGCAGAGAGGTGATAAAGTGGACAGCCATCACTATATATGTAAATAAGTGACATTTCATTCCATGCCTGCTCATGTGTGACCTCAACAATGTGCCCAGCATGGAACATGTCAGAGATATTGCTGGAATAAAGGGGTCAGCATCTCAATTAACCTCGCTCATTTAGGAGACAGCATTCCTCTTACTCATCATTCCCTCAAGTCTGCTTGCATGAGGGACAGACATTGACAGACTCTGTCAATGATGAGCTTAAATCCAAGTTTAAAACAACAGTCTTGTAATCTGGTTGTCTTATTAACCTGAGGTGCAGTAGGAACGCCATCCAACCTCAAACATTTTAACCTCAGACAGGTGTGCTATTACTTTTCCAAACAATCAGACAACACTTTGTCATAAAACAAGTGGAAAAAGGGAACCAAGCTATGTTTAGAAAGCAGAATACCATAACAACTTGGGATGGGACTTTTTTGACTTGGAATAGTTCACCCAAAAATAAAAGTTTGCTGAAAATGTACTCACTCTCAAGCCATGCAAGATGAGCTTGTTTTTTCATTGAAACAAATTTGGAGAAATTTAGCAGTACATAATTTGCTCTCCAATAAATCCTATGAATCCAATATCCACCAACAAAAAAATAAACAAAAAAAAAATAAAAATAAATATCTTGTGAGTCCTCTATCCATGAATAAAAAATAAATAAAAATAAAATAAAAATAAATATCTTGTCTGAATCAGGAGATAAATATGCACAGATCAAGCA
This sequence comes from Cyprinus carpio, assembly GCF_018340385.1. Taxonomy (NCBI): domain Eukaryota; kingdom Metazoa; phylum Chordata; class Actinopteri; order Cypriniformes; family Cyprinidae; genus Cyprinus; species Cyprinus carpio. Next base: position 4,947,556 of record NC_056595.1, on the reverse strand, counting down.
TTGTCAATAAGCAAAAACAGTCACACTCGCTATTAACAAACCATTAACTACGACTTTTGACTCAATAAACTCCTAATTTTGAATGCTTATTATTAGTTAGTAATGCAGTTGTTAAGTTTAGTATTGGGTAGGATTATGTATGTAGAATATGGTCATGCAGAATATGTGTTTTATAAGTACTAATAAACTGCCAATATGTTAATAATAGGCATGCTAATAAGCAACTATTTATTAGTGAGAACTGGTCCCTAGTTACAGGGAAAACAAGTCCAAAACAGTTCTAATCAAATATGTTGGTGGATTCCGATGTGAGTGGACAAAAGGGGATGGACTTTTTCAGTGGATGAAGTGGTATTATGGATTATGGATTTTGGTCAGAAGTGACTGTTTAATGTTAAAATGCCTAAATAATGGATTTGTTTCTTACAAACATGCAGCTTTTCACTTTACAAGACAGTAATTGGTGGACTGGAGTGGTGTGGATTAGTTTGATGTTTTTTATCAGTCGTTTGGACTCTCATTCTGATGGCACCCATTCACTGCAGACGGTCCATTGGTGATCGATGTAATGCTAAATTTCTCCAAATCTGTTCAGATGAAGAATAACTCATCAACATCTTTGATGGCCTGAGTGTGAGAACATTTTTCAGGATTTTTTAATTTTTTTATTTTTGGGGTGAACTGCTCCTTTAAACAACCTCCCAGAACACTTTAGTAACTGGGTATCAATGTGTAAAAAAAATAATTATCTAAACTCTTTAGCAACAACCTGGTAACTGCACATAAACATTTAGCATCAGTAGAGAGTTTTTCCACAGACAACCACTCACATTTTATTCAGAAAATGTAACAAACCTAGTTAATGAAGAGGCAGAGTCTTCTAAGTCCTATACCGAGTCTTTCAGCATTTAATCAGACAGATAGGCAGCTAGTTAGTCTCATTTTGCAGAACCTGTGGTGGATGTCTGGGCCGCAATCTGTGATCAACTCCAATCGTCGCCTGCCTGTTTAATTGAAGGCAGAGGTGAGGGTTTTTTTTTTTTTTTTTTTTTTTTTTTTCGCAGACAGACAGGTGTGTGTAATTATTTCAGCTTGTCAGCTCTCATCCTGTCTATCTGTCAGCCCCTGTAAGACATCCAGTGCTGCAGGGATAACAGAGACACACAGACCCAATACACAGATTAAAAAAACAAAAACCTGAAAAAAGAAAAAACTGAAGTCAAAAGAGAGAGAGAGTGAAGGAGGCAATCGCTCCTCTTGCCACGGTGAACCTGATTTGCTGCCTGCCTCTTCATGCTCTCTCCTTCCATCAGTACTGAAACAAAACAAACTAATCCTAATATAAAAAAAAAAAAAAATAATAAAAGAAAAATCAAATAAACAAACAATATGTAATTACACTTCCACAGCCTTCTTTGATCATATTTACCAAGGGTATAAATAATTTTGAGCACAACTGTATAAACATATATCATTCTCATTACTTGAACCTTCCCAAGCTACAAGCTACTTACCAATGTTGTATTTGAGGGAAAGAGTATGTTTGATGATTGCTTATATACAATGATAATTGCGATCCAATGATACAAGCAACGGATATAGTGCTCTGTGCTCATTGCTTCAAAAATTTGTTTGCTACTGTTTAGAAAACAACTGAACAAAAATTCCACCAAAAATTGTAAGAGGAACCCAAAATTCAAGATCTGGTGAGAAATGCCTACCGTGGCCAAGAGAGATCAACACGCTGTAAATGAAAAGCACATTCAAAAAGAAAAAACACCTGCAAATTAAGAAAACATCTTCATCAAATTGACAACACACGTGCTGCAAATTCTCACAACACAATCAAATGCAGAAACTAGGGATGGGTGATACCACTTATTTTGTTTTTCGATATGATACCGATACTTTTAAAGGCCAGTATTGTCGATATCGATATCGATACCAATACAATACTTCTAAACTGAACTTTTAAGTGATGAAATTTATTAAATTACTAAATTACTAAGTGTAAAATGGGTAATGATACCAACTAACTTTATATTTGAAACACATTTTAACATCCATTACGCCTCAATTGCAACATATTAAGTTATATTAATATATATATATATTGTTTTGTTTATTTTATTTTATTTGAAATTGTTTTGTTTACACATGGTTAAAATATGTTTACTGTATTTGTAAACACATAAATAAAAAAATACCACAGTAGAACTAACAATGAAATTTTATTACATTTAAATTTAGAACTGAGATTTTGGACCAATTTCACTATGGGCAGGACTACGTAACCAACAGTTCAATTAAATTTTATTAAATTTTATTTTATTTTATTTGAAATCAGAATAAAACAAGTTCAAAACATGTCCAGTGTATGCTTTGTTTGAATTATTTTAAGAATTGTATTCACATTACAGTAATAAGAAATGGAGAAGTAATTTACATTAGTATGCCTCTTGATGTTTTGGTGAAGTATACCCCATACTGTCACACTCCAAGACTGTCTCTGTGTGTGTTTTGCTCCCCATGTGCTCCCCCTTGACCCAGATTCTCTCTTGTTTGATTACGGTCATTTGGTTCAGGTGTGTCTTTGTCTATTCGCGTCGTTTAGCTCTGTTTTTATAGTGTCGTCTGTCCTGTGTTCCCTGTCCGGTATTGTTCGTCATCTGATGGTGCTATGTGTGTCTCCTGCCTAACCTGTGTAACCCTTGCTTAGTCTATTAAAAACTGTTACTCCTGCAGCTCCTATGTCTCCCCGTTCTTTGCTCCTACACTGTAGTAATGGTGACAGAATACTGGACCCACAAAAAATTAACTCTGTGTTTTCCCTCCGTTTGATTACCCTTTTGTACAGTATTTTTTTTTTATTGTTTTTCCCCATGGACCCCCTCGCCAATTTGTTCACCTCCCTAGCCCATAATAACCTGCCCTTCTTGGAGAATGTGTGGAGTTCAGCCAGCTCGCAGTTTTAACGGTGTTCGACGACACTGCGCTGAGCTCACTGTTCTGGATCGGGGCTAATTACCATCCCCCCGCTGACCTCCCAGACACCACTGGACTGAGCTGGAGGGAAGCTATCATTTGGAGAGTGTCTATCCACGATCCAGAGAACAGCCAGACCTAGAGCCCAGCCCACCATCACCCCGCTGTGCTGAGCTCAAGCCCGTGCCCATCGATGATGGAAAGCCCAAGCCCGCTGTGACCATCGAGCCTTCGCCAAACAGAGAGACAGAGCTGAAGATCACCACAGAGCCGGAGCTGCAAGTAACTTCAGACCAGATGCAAGAGCTGGCTACAATGCCCGCCAAGAGGGAAAAGGCCATGGACAGTGAGAGCACTGGGAGAAGCTCCACCCACTACACCATGGCTGAGGTTGAGCTTACAAGGGATCCAGGACTGCTAGATTTTGAAGGGGACCTAATAGACTGGGAGGCAGATATATATGCAGACATGCCTGTTCTCCTCCCACCTTCCTCAGACTTACCAGTCTGTCCTTAACTGTCTGCCAGCCCCATCGTTCCACTGTCTGACACACTCCCGGTGCTGGGAGTCGCGATTTGGTGTGTGTTGGCAGCGCACACCAGCCCTGAGAGCCTGGAGGCTCACAAATGCACACCCATCCTCCCGCTCCTGCCTCCTCCACCTCTGTCATCTGGCAGCCCCATGGCTCACCCTCTGCCCACAATCTGTTTGGTGTGAGCACTTCAGGTCTGCCAATGTCCATCATCGGCGTAGCTGGAGAATCTGGCTCTTTTAGGCTCCTCTTTCCCTTCGGCTCCTCCTCAGTCCTCGGCAGCTCCAGATCACCCGCGGCCTTCTGAATCCCAGCCTACTCCTCGGATGCCTGACCCATCTGCTCCGCCTTGGCCCTCAGGATCCTCCCTGTCACCCTGGCTCATCGGCTATCCATCTCCACCTCGGGCTCTTCCTCCACCTGCTCCGCCGCCGACGGGCGGCCCCCTGGAGTCATCAGCCCTTCCTCCACCATGGCTCCTCACTCTGTCGGCTCCACCGTGGGTCGCCTTCATGGCTGTGGCCTGGATCCCGCCGTGCTCCGCCTGCTCCAAGTCCCTCCTGTCTTCTACCTGGTTCCTCACTCTGTCTGGTCCGCCCTGGCTCCTCCTGTCTCCTCCCTCCGTTGTCTCCACCCTGGACTCTGTTTGCTGTTCTACTCTTGGGTGTCTGTCCTCCACCCGGATCTCCTCCTGAGTTCCCCTCCATCCCTCCCTTTGTTGTTCCTGCAGCCCAAGGACGCATCTTCCGGCAGGGGGGCGAAATGTCACACCCCTGGACTGTCTGTGTATGTGCGTGTTTTGCTCCCCATGTGTTCCCCGTGATCCAGTTTCTCCCTGGTTTGATTACATTAATTTGGTTCAGGTGTGTCTTGTTTAGTCCCCTCGTTTAGCCCTGTATTTATAGTGTTGTCTGTCCTATACTTTAGGAACCACTAAACACAACTTCTGATGGTGCTATGTGTGTCTCCTGCCTACCCTGTGTAAGACTGTAACTTCTGCAACTCCTACATCTCCGTGTTCATTGCTCCTATACTGTAGCAACCGTGACACATACATTATTTTACTTTTTTTTGTAAAAATCACCTCAATTTCACATCTCCTTGAATCTTAGAGTATTTTCTTTCTGCTTCTTGTTTCGTTTTCATCTTGTTTCGTTCAAGATGTTTGCCTGAGTTTCTAAACATAGCTTGTTTTGGTTCAATAGCACGTTCATCCCTAAGCCTTCTGATATTTTGGTCCACCATGTGGCAATTAGTATGTCAAATCAAACACCATAAAAGCAAATAGCAAAACAAATTATGTTTCTATTTCCAGCCCGGTGCATTTTTCACCCTACAGCAGGTTTTGTGGATACATGCACACAATCAAACAAATGAGGCCTTTCCTTTCTCACAACACTATGGAAATTACCCAGAGTGGACAACAATGTTTAAACCCTGACCTCAAGACTGTGGCAGTATAAATTTTCCCACTCAAGCCTGTGTCACCCTTGTGACCTTCCACACTAGGCCATGCAGCTATCAGTCAGCCTGCGCCCGTCCCTCCCTCTGGGGGCTTCACACACAGACACACACACACACACACACACACACACACACACACACACACACACACCCTATTCAACACTGCAAACACATACATTAGTCATTTATGACTTATGAGACCTATAATAACCACTGGCTGACTAAGGAATAACCAGATTATCATTAAACATATATATAATTTCTTTTTAGTCTATTTTTTTGTTTCTTTTTTTTATATTTTATTTCAAATTTTGTCATTTTTATGTGTTTGTCATTTTATGTCTCATTTTTACAGGTTGTATGTCTCATTTTATGTATTTAATTTCTTATTTTGTATCATTTTATGTCTCATTGTTAGATATGTTTCATTTGATGTCATTTCTCATATTGTGTCTCATTTTTATGTATTTAATTTTCTATTTTGTTCTAAGTTTTGTCGAATTTCATGTGTCATCTTCATATATTTTATTTCTCATTTCACCTTATGTCATGTCTCAATTGAATATATTTTATTTTTGTGTAATTTCGATGTTTTTTTATTTCTCATTTTATGTAAATTTTTAGATATTTTATTCATTTTTTTGTTAATTGTTTTAGTCTTTTTTTCTCATTTGGTGTCTCATTTTTAGAGAGATTGTGTCTTATTTTTATGTATTAAATTTTCATTTTGTCTCATTTTATGTATCATTTTTAGATATTTTATGTCTCATTTGTATGTATTTCCTTAACAATATTGTCTCATTTTATGTCTTACTTTTAGATATTTTATTTCTTATTTTGTCTAATTTCAAGTCTCATTTTTAGATATTTTCTTTCTCATTTTATGTCTCTTTTTTTAGGGTTCACTCAGGGACATGTAGGAATTTTTCTCCAGTTGGACCAGGGCTAATGAATGACAAACGGCTTAATTATGGGTCACTTCCTCTGAGGTCATCTATCTGGGACTCATCTTCCAGTCTCCACAGCAGGTGTAGGCCTTGTGTGTCTCTGTTTGGTGGCAATATGAGAGAGTTCAGTTACACACACTGGAAGAGAGACTGTGTCCTCTGATTTGGTGTTGTCTGAATATAATGTTTGAATTCATGTTGTTTTCATACCTTGGCAGTCAGAGCACAGTTTGAGACATATTTGAGATCTCTAGGATACAAATATGAGATTATTGGGGTCTGTTTAGTAGAAGAAACATGTGAAGCAAGAGACTACAGCAAAAGCTGTGTGTGTGTGTGTGTGTGTGTGTGTGTGTGTGTGTGTGTGTGTGTGTGTGTGTGTGTGTGTGTGTGTGTGTGTGTGTGTGTGTGTGTGTGTGAGTGTGAGAAGAGTATGACTGCCCGCCTGCAGACACCTCCTGATGTGATGACAAGTTCTGAAGGCCTCCTGCACAGTGTGAAGCCCCCAGCCCCAGACATCTGAGGCATCTCCTGCCCCGCCTGAGCAAAAAACGTACACAGCTAAACGTTTTGTACTCAATCCACAGGTTCCCTTGCTCACTTCCCTCGCTCACTCTCTCTCTCAAAACCTACTTCTGCAGTATCATTGAGTCCTGAAACTAACAGAAATTAACAAAGCAAAGAACATGCATACATGACTAAAGGCTCTGTCAAAATATATGCATTAATGACATAACCACACAAAACCTGTTAATAACATGTCCAATTTTATCTCACCTCAGAATTCAAAGGAGGGAGGGGATGGGGAAGAGAGATATTAAGGTTTTTGTTTTTATAAAAAGAAATTAAGTATATTTCCTGCCAACACTTTATTCTTATTAATGTGAAAGAAAAATATAGAAAATCATTACCTCTTATTCTTATTACTATATTACAAAAAAGTATTATTTATTTATTTATTTAGATTATTAAGAAATAACAATATATAATAAACAGTGTGTATATATATATATATATATATATATATATATATATATATATATATACACACACATATATGTATAACATATACAGGACTTCACCATCATCGTTTGGTGTTGAGGCCAAATTATTCAATTGCAGTCTCATCTCCCTAAAAATCATCCAGATGTGTTTTGGCAAAGCTCAGTTGTGACTGCATGTGGCCTTTCTTGAGGAGTGGCTTTTTTCTTGCAGCCCTCCCATACAAGCCACACTTGTGGATAATTTGTGATATTGTTGTCACATGAACACAATGACCATTCTTTGTCATAAATTCCTGCAGCTGATTCAGAGTTGTTGTAGTCCTCTTGGTCACCTCTCTGACCAGTTTCCTCCTGACTCTTTCATCCACTTTGGAGAGACGTCCAGATCCAGGGAGGGTCTGTGTTGTACCAAGTACATTTCCACTTCTTAATAATAGACTTCACTGTGCTTCTAGACATTGATAGAGCCTTTGATTTTTTCTTTCTTTCTTTCTTTCTTTCTTTCTTTCTTTATTGTTTGTTTGTTTGTTTGTTTGCTTTTTTGTGCCTGTCCACATCTTTATCCCAGAGATCTCTTGACAGTTCCTTGCCACCCATAGTTGATTGTTTGCTTCAGTTGCACTACCAAGGACTGAAATGCTCCATAAAAACTCAATTCATGCTGAGCTGATCAAAATGAGCACAGCTGATCACAGTTGAAAGTCAAATGGCTTTGTGTGCCACAAATCATTTTTAGGAGGGGGGTGATCATTTTTCCAACTCAGTGATTCAGTTTGTTTGTTTTTATTTATTTATTTATTTATTTGGTGTTATATCTTTCACTTGGATGTTATAAGTTGCACTGAGTAAATACAGCAAAATAAAACAAACACTGTCCGTCTTAATTTCAAAATTTCAAAAAGTGATTATTCTAAAGGGAGTGATTATTTTCTACACTCTAAAAAAAGATGGTTCTTTAAAGGTTCTTTACATGTAGAGCCAGTTCAATTTAGAACCATAGCATCCTGAAGAACCCTTTTAATGCTGAAATGGTTCTTTCTGTCAGAGTTTAGGGTTCTTTATTCCCGCCCTATTGTTTTTCAAATCACATGTCATTAAAAAATAAAAGTACCTAACTGACACGTTGTTGTTGTTTTTATATAAAACCCTAACAGCCACTGCAGGATATTGCAATACCAGGCAGCTAGAGGTGTAAAAAAAACAATATTAATAAAGAATATATACAGATACTATTAATAATGATACAAATATGTTAATATACTAATATTAATGAAAATAAATTATCATAAAAAAGGTTATTTATAACACCATTAATGTCATCTATAGCATTTTCAAAGCATGGTTCATTATGGAACCCTATAAAAAGGGTTCTATTTAGCACTAAAAAGGGTTCTGCTATTGTTACAAGCCAAAGAACCCTTTTCTGGTACTGTTTAAAACCATTTTTTCTTAAGAGTGTACACCCACTGTAAACATGACTGCAAAGGCAAGAGAAGCAATGTAAATGTTGTCGGAAAAACTATTTTAATTAACTTACAGTGCTAAAGCTGTTTCTCCACATCACCATGTTTATAAAATTATGGCACAACCAAATCGAAAACCCTGGTATAAAAATTATCTCTGATGAAAACAATGTACTACAAAATGGAAAAGGTATTCGTCACGTTTTTTAAAAGTTTTGTGTACAGACAACAGCATTGTTAAAACTATCCAATAGTCACACGGATCCACAAAAAACAGTAGTTGGCAGTGTCACTTTGTAAAGAAACTTCTGCATGCCTATATACTGAACTTTAGAAACCCATTTTCAAATGTCTGCATTTTCAGGCTGTTGTTGTGTAAATGAATCGCCAAAATGAAAATGGCATCATATAATCACCCTTACCCCTCTGGAATAACCTACCTAACATTGTTCGGGAGGCAGACACACTCTTGCAGTTTAAATCTAGATTAAAGACCCATCTCTTTATCCTGGCTTACACATAACATACTAATACACTTCTAATATCCAAATCCGTTAAAGGATTTTTAGGCTGCATTAATTAGGTAAACCGGAACCGGGAACACTTCCCATAACACCCGATGTACTTGCTTCATCGTTAGAAGAATGGCATCTACGCTCATATAAATCTGTTTCTCTCTTATTCCGAGGTCACCGTAGCCACCAGATCCAGTCTGTATACAGATCAGATGGTCACTGCAGCCACCCGGATCCAGTACGTATCCAGCCCGGATGGTGGATCAGCACCTAAAAAGGAGCTCTACAGCCCTGAAAGACAGCGGAGACCAGGACAACTAGATGAGCCGCAGAGACAGATCTCCTGTAAAGACCTTGTCTCAGACGACCACCGGGACAAGACCACAGGAAACAGATGATTCTTCTGCACAATCTGACTTTGCTGCAGCCTGGAATTGAACTGCTGGTTTCGTCTGGTCAGAGGAGAACTGGCCCCCCGACTGAGCCTGGTTTTCTCCCAAGGTTTTTTTCTCCATTCTGTCAATGATGGAGTTTTGGTTCCTTGCCGCTGTCACCTCTGGCTTGCTTAGCTGGGGACACTTCATTTACAGTGATATCGTTGACTTGATTGCAAATTATTGCACAGATACTATTTAAACTGAACTGAGCTGCATGATGACATCACTGAATTCAATGATGAACTGCCTTTAACTCTCATTTTTCATTACTGACACACTGTTCTCCTAATTAATGTTGTTCAGTTGCTTTGACACAATCTTTTTTGTTTAAAGCGCTATATAAATAAATTTAACTTAACTTAACATTAACAGACTATTTAAACTTTCTGAAAACTTTCACATACTTCTGACTTTCGTCACCATCTGTAGGCTTTTCATGATGACAGAAAACTGTTTAGTGCCTAGCTATGGGACAGACTGTTGAACTTCACCACAGATCACATCTTATCTCTTTAATCATCCTTTCATGGCCTTTTACACCAGACTTCCTCTATTGTGTCTCGTCTCCTGGAGCGGCATTTGTTCAGAAACTCTATCTCAGTCATGGTGTCTAAATCAGAAAATAAAGGCTCAATCCCAGCCAAGCCTTCTCACACCTCCTCTTTCTGGGCCCTTTGAATGGAAATGATGCTTAAACAAATCCAATCTAACCTGCATTGTGCACAACTCAGGAGGAATCAAAGCCGAGCAGTCTAAATCACATGGCAATATTGATTTTAGGTGCAAAAGATGGTTTATTTGTGTTTAGAATGGATTACAGTCATTCTCAGGGAGACTGACTGACTGGAGCCGCTCGGTGTAAACCGCCCAGACCACCAGGATGGAGGCAAGATAGAAGTGCTGACCTTACATCTGATGGCTCAGAGGTCTGAAAAGTGATGTTGAAGTGATGTAATTGTTGATATGCCTGAGGACCTTTAAAGAAGCCATTCACCCAAATTAAAATCATGACATTTGTTTCTCACCCGCATGACACACAAAACTAACAATGGTAGTTGTAAGGAATTTAACTATTATTCTAGTTCCGATTCCGCTTGACACACAAGCCCTTCCTCTATGTTGTTTGTTGACATTAAGAATAAACGTTCGCATTTCAGTGTGCGTGAGTTTGCATGAGAGCACATTTTGAGATTCAGATACAGTCAGGAGAGGAAATGATCTATTAACATCAACACAACACAGAAAAAGAAAGTCAAAGCTATTGTGCTACTGTACATGTTTGCCATTAGCCATTTACATTTATTGCAACAAACTCACTGTTTATTTTAAGTCCATACTTTCATGCTTTGGATGTAGTTTATTCTTGTGAGATGTGACATGCACCACATCTGTAATCATGCATATACTGATTTTTTATATTTTATTTATTTATTTTTATACATTTATAAAGGCCTGTTAATGTCAATTAATCATGCACTCAAAAGCTGATTGTTGAATCACATGCACAGTCGACAGAAAATAAGATGATAATGGCTCTAAATCTTAAATAAATCTTATATTGCCTTTAAATCTTATATATTCTACATCAGAGGAAGAATACAACAGTTTCAAAATCATTATTATAACAAAAATTAATATAATTTGGTTCCATTATTTCATTTAAAAAAAAAAAAAAACTGGGTAAAAAATTCTACTCAGTATTTTATTTTTCACTGATTATCCTGTATATCCTGCACTGAATAAATCAATCAACCAACCAACCAATCAATAATCAATTTTCACTCAGAAATGTATAGTTAATGATTCAAACAATTACAAAGAAACTGCAAGTAACACATTGTGTTAAATGTGAAATTGTATAGCAGAAAAACTGAAACAGTATTTTCTTGTTAAATATACTTCAATAATCTTTATTTACAATGTAAAAAAAAAAAAAGAAATACAGTAAGTTTTCCTCATATGTGGCTATGATTACAAAAAGTACCATGAAAGTTATATTTTGAGTCTTCTAAAGCCACATGATTTATCCTCTGTCTAATTGGATTGAACTGTGGCAGTTGAGATTCAGTAGATGGTTGCGTCTCATTTGAGACAGTGCGTCTGGAGTGAATAATAGCTGTAGTTGGGTGTGTGGTTATCAGCGTCTGCGTCTATTGTGTGTATCATGTAGTTGTCTGCTGTCAGGGAGGATGTGGAGCCGGAATCAACACACTGCTGCTCCAACCATTTCCTGTCCTGCACGCTCGGCCGGCAGGGCCGTCGCCAAGACTCACCGTCTCCCTGGATACGGCCCAACAGGGTGCGGTGGACTGTCTGCGTGGGACCACTGGGAGAATCCTGGACCCGGGCCAAACCACAGATATAAGCAAGAACAGTAATTTCATTTTACCGTCTTGTCAATGTGACGAAAGACCAGACAGTTGTTTTTAAATGTTTTCTCTCTCTCTCTCTCTCTCTCTCTCTCTCTCTCTCTCTCTCTCTCTCTCTTACTATGAATATCATAGCTGTGTTTGAAAAATACTGCCATTGTTGCTTTTGTCAAAGTCATTGTTTTTGTTATTATTTTTCCAGTGCTACATCACATTATCCTGGAAACTGTGGCAGAACTGTTAACAAGTTTTATATAGTAATATAATACAAACAACAGCAAAAAAAAATGATGAAATTAAATGGAAATGCATTTAAGGGAGTTACTGTAATAATTAAAAACTTAGGTAAACATAGCTTTTTTAACGATATATATTAGTGCTGTCAAATGATTAATCGTGATTAATCGCATCCAAAATAAAAGTTTTTGTTTACATACTATATGTATGTGTACTGTGTATATTTATTATGTATATATAAATACATACACATACAGTATATATTTTGAAAATATTTACATGTATATACATTTATATATTTATATTCTTATATTTTATATTATATATAAATATATTTAATATATAAACATAACATAATTTTCTTAAATGTATACATGCATGTGTTTGTAATTATATATACATAATAAATATACACAGCATACACGCATATATTATGTAAACAAAGACTTTTATTTTGGATGTGATTAATCGTGATTAATCATTTGACAGCACTAATATATATGTATTATTTTATTTTATTTTATTTTTTATTTTATTTATTATTTTTTATTTTATTTATTTTTTATTTTATTTTATTTTATTTTATTTTATTTTATTTTTTTATTTTTTTTATTATTATTTTTTAATTCACAACCAACTCCCAACCCCCCTTCCAACCCTTGTGTTTTTTTTTTCTCAGAAACATACGAATCTAACATGAAAGCAAAAAAAAAAAAAAAAAAAAAAAACATTTCAAAGAATGTCGTTTTTAAAACTAGATAAAAAAATAAAAAAAAAGAACATTTTCATAGAACGTTCGCCTTTGAACTAGTAAGAAACCACCTAGCAACCAGTGAGAACAACCTTGCAACCACTCAGAAACGTGCATTGTGGTGGCACATTTTACAGTTCACACAATAACTCAATTACATTTTACCCATGAAACATGTTTAACTGATGTTCTGTCAAACAATTTATTATTAAAAGGAAGTTTATTCAGAAAATTACAGGTTAGTTCTGTTTCCTGGCTATCAAAGTTCCTATTCATAGATCTCAGACCTCTAACCTTTCGAGAAAAAAAAAGCATTTACAAAGAAGCCTGCAAATAGAAATGGTCTTATCATATTTCATTGCTTTTGATTGCCACCGTATAAGCCTGGGAATACAATTAAGGCCGCCTTACAGTCTATGTAAGCTGTTTTAATAAAGGCATGTAAGGCGAGCTGAAAGAATAAGCCCTTGGCAGTGTAATTACAGGAGGAGGCTGCATTTAAATACAGTCGGCGCATGACCCGCAGCAAATAACGCCTCTATCCTAATTAAACCAAAAAGTCTTGATATGTGTGTGTGTTTAGATTTTTTCACTTTCTTTCTCCAGGATGCCACTTTTTATGCACCAAAAATTGCAAGAGAAACAGATTTCTTCGGTTGATGCCACCCCACGCACCAAAAAAAAATAAAAAAAAAATTCTGACTCCAGATCCCCTTATTATGGATCAGGATCTTTAAAAATCAACAAGAAGGACTTTTTGCAGAAAACAGACATACCATCGCCTAACAATGTCAGGATATCATACTGCAGATCTAGGGCCTCGCCGCCAACAGCTGTCAAAAGTCGCATCAAACTCAGGTCGGCCAATTAAGAGAAATTGAAATGTAGATAGCCATGCTGTCAGAACCGCCTGCTCTCACGCTAAGCTAACAAATCACACTGACATTTGAACATGTTTGTATTATTTAGAAGATGTTCATCAAGGCTTTTTTCTTGTCTTTTTTCAAAACCCTGCTATAAATATTCAATGTGCACGCTCTCAAACGCATGTGAGAGCCAATCTTGACGTGATTTGACATACAGAGATAAAGTTCTGAATTCAGTTCATTTGTTGAAGTCTGTTTGATAGCCATGAAGAGAGACACGATTATGAAATGGGTCGTATGATGCTATTTTCAAAGCTCGTTATTTTGTGTATTGGGTGAAACAGAATAGGTCTATGTTAGCCTGCTTTAATGGTCAAAAAAATGCATTATACTTCATGTACTGTTCATTATTGCAGGTCCTCTATGCACAGACTTTCTAAAATGTGTGGATTTCTACAAAGCCCCTTCAACGAAAAGCGCAGTGTGCCCTGATTGGCCAGCTGATCCAGCGTGTTGTGATTGGCCGAACATCTCAAGCATGTGTTGGAAATGTAACACCTTTGTGATCTTATACATACACAAACAGTGACAAAAAACAATAAAGTAAAAGGAAAACATGAAAATGCATCATATGACCCATTTAATTGTAACAGAAAAGAAAAAAAAAAGAAAGAATGTGTGTTATTAATGGAATAAATCATATATCTGTATAATGTGTTTGCTGAGTCCTGTTGGGATGCTTTAATTATTTTTATAACTTTATTCAGTAATATTTTGCCACACATTCCCACAATACCAATAATAATCTTTTTTTATTTATTTGTTTGTTTGTTTGTTTGTTTTTTTTCAGCCACTGCATCATTTAGTGAGAAACTGTATTAATAAGCTGCAAGCTGCAAGATTTAGCACATCAGACATCCTTCCTGATTATTTAATGAAGTCTTGCATTATTATAACTTTTCACATCAATTATTTATTCTTGGAGATGCACAGTTTGGAGGGGGCTGCATTTTTACAAACCATTAGCAATTAATCATTGTTTTATCTACATTAACTATTTACCAGAATAGCAAATGATTTAAAATGGCAATTAAATGATGCATCTTCAAAACTTTGCAGGAGCAATACTAGAGCATAAACAGTGTTTGAGTGAAATGCATTACTAATTAATTACCTTTCCCTTGAAAAAGTAAAGTAAGAGATTTATCTTATTTTTTTCTTTAATTTAATTAGTTACTTCTGATGTAATTGCATTAAATAGACTTAGACTATAGAACAATTCAGTATAAAACAATACATCACAATTTAATATCTAATGTTAAACAATATTTTTAAAGTACTCCCTTTAAATACTTTGGTTAGTTTAAGAATAATTAAGGCAAATTTATATTATTTATTCATTAGAAAAGCAGAATTAATTTGAAAATGTATTTGAAAGCGTTAAAAGCAGTTTCATGTCTAAGCTTGTGTTGTTCAGCTGGTCAAGGTTGATATGATATGAGAATTGAAAGTTATTTATTTACTGTTATATTTTCACTTTGCATTGTAATTTTGGTAATTTTGTTAAAAATAACAAAACTTTGGCTCTGTTGTTCACTAGACCAAGTCAAAAAAGTAAATCACTCTTTTATGTTCAGTCTATGAAATGTAAGTTTTTAGCATCCAAAAAAAAAACGTAAAATTGTTAACTCAGTCTCTTGAAAAATGAACATCACACTTTGAAAAGATTCTACAGTATTTTTCTTCTCAAAAATAATGTCTTACAAATGTAATTCCTCATGGTCTTGTCCTTGCTGAATAAAACATTGATATATTTATCTTTTATGTTCATGATCGAGCTCAACTTAATATGTATGATTGATTTTTTTACTCAACGTTCACCATAAACAATTCTGACACAAACCCATAATTCCATGCATTATTAATGTTTTTTAAAGTAAACGCATTGTTGCATTGTTATTGACTTTCTGGATGAATAAAGCAACAGCAGAGCTGACAGAGAAAGCTGGAGGTTTTACCTTGGTTTACAAAGTAGCTGAGAAGCAGGGAAATGTAGCTGTGGTCAGTGTTTTTGTGTGTTAGACTGCAGTGTAGTACACTATTTTAGGACAGTCTGCTTGGCAAGATGCACTCTTCAATAATGCATCACCTGCCTAATACCTTAGGGATCTGTCTCCCTGTCTCTCAGATGGACATGTGTGTGCTGAAATTCAGTTAGTCATCAGTTTAGTAAAACTGGACACAACAACAATACACACACTCACATACACACACCTACAAGAAAGCTTTCTCCTAAGTCTCAATCGTTTCTCCTAGGCAGCAATGAAAAGAAACAATCAATCAATCAAAACAACAGTCAATCAGTAAATAGAAATCAGCAAATAAATAACCTATTAATGACTGGATTATTCAGTAAAATTAAGAAAAAAGGAATCATGGATAAAGAAAGCAGAATATATATATATATATATATATATATATATATATTATATATATATATATATATATATATATATATATATATATATATATAATATATATACATACACACAATTTAAACTCCACAATTTGACTTGAACAACTTGAAGTGCAAGATTTTTCCACTTGACACATTGGAGACTTCTTTAAAGTGACCTCTACACGAGGAACATACTCTGACAGGCAGGTGCAGCTCAGTCTTTCCCTAACAACAACAGGAGAGCATCTCATTCGACACTGAATACTGCACCTCTCACAACCAGTCCCGAAACCTCCTCACACACACACACTCACACTGTAACCGTAGCACACACTCACGTCAGCCCATCCCTGAAAAGCCTGCT
This sequence comes from Cyprinus carpio, assembly GCF_018340385.1. Lineage (NCBI taxonomy): Eukaryota > Metazoa > Chordata > Actinopteri > Cypriniformes > Cyprinidae > Cyprinus > Cyprinus carpio. Next base: position 4,931,164 of record NC_056595.1, on the reverse strand, counting down.
TAATGTTCTTTTAAGCTCACCACAATGGGGCTCAAACCAGATGGCAAATTAGTGGCAATTGTTCAAAAACAACACAGTCTTTTCAAACAACATCTTTTCCATTCTGTTTCCAGCTGTTAAACTGCTCCTCTTCCTGCAGGAATAACTTCACCTCAGAGATTTCACCAAAGTTGTTTAAACGGGAGCATTTACACAACATCTGTTAGCTTTGAGGTCATCTAGTGCAAGTAATAAAACATATAATTTGAAGATAAAAATTGACAGTCTTTCTATTCCAGGAAAATGAAATAAAATATTCAAAATTAATATACTTTTTTTTTTCCAATAAATTATTCTCTAGAATAAGAATGTCCCCTTCTCTCCTGTCTCAAGTTACTAAACAAGTAGTAAATTGTGGTTTTGTCTGCTACACTGAAAGTCAAAATTCCCAAGTTCCAGCTTGAAAAAGTACAATAGAGTGCCACTGGAGCTGGCCTTCCAACTTGGAAACTTGTGCGGAAAATCTAGAACTCTGATCTCACAGAGATACAAGTGTGTGATGTCATGCACACAGAGATCTAAAAAGCTGAAGCTAAATCTGCTGAGAAAAACTGCCTAAACCTGACCAAACTTATCTTATCTCAGCTAGTTTATAATTGACTCACATACTGACCATTCTTATTTTATATTTATTATTATTTATTTTTTTTCAAAATAGTTTTAAGGTAATAAAATGCAATAAAGCTCCTATGTATAAATTATTTAATTAATAGTTTATTTCAGGTACAATAAACTTTTAATTTATGCAATTTTAGAAGCAGTATCCTATGTTAGCTAATAAAATGCAATAAAACCCCAAACCCCAATTTTTCATAATCAAATAAAACAAACTTACATCCTAAAAAAACCATTAACCTAAAAAAACTAGTACAAGTATTTCATAGCATTGTTTATACTCTGCAGTTTGGAGACTTCTTTGATGACAATAAAATACTTTCAAAGTTAATATTAGCATTGCTATTTTGTTTCTTTACACCTAGTATATGAAGTCCTGTGTGCTGTTTGCCTCCTCTCTAGATCTAGATCCTGAGCCAGATTGTTTGATGTGTGCTGTTGTATTACAGCCACAAATTCTGATGAGGTACTTCATTTTTGCGTAAATTTAGTGCTAACATGATCTATCAAACCACAGAATGGCAACCTCTGCAGCCTTAACAAACCATGACTTATTTTAGCTTCTCCACTAAGAGGCTTTGAGAACGTGGATCTGAGCCAAACACACAATTTATTCCAGTTAGCAGGCCAGATGCACTATAAGGCAAAAAAAAAAAAAAAAAAAAAAAAATATATATATATATATATATATATATATATATATATATATAATATATATATATATATATATATATATATATTAATGCAGTTTCATTCAAGCTTGGAATGGGAATTGGAATCATACTGAGGTTTTGAGATGATAGCAGAGTGATTCTGAAATATAAAACCTAACATATGCTGGGACGGACCAAAATCACACCACCACGACCATCTTGAAGGCTGTAGTTCCATTTAAAGGTCTGGTGAGAGAGTAATATGCTGCTTTCAGTCATAGGAAAACCCTGAAACAGGGTATAGTGGAGAGACCACACAGCGAGGCACTGAGGTGGAGGAGTTTCTGGGCAAATCCAGTCAGCAAACACTAGCATGGCCAATTCGCCAATGAAAACCACAGTGGTGTCACACCCCCCACTTTCAAGGCTATTACAGCTAATCATCTCACTATTTATTTAAAGTGGGATTCATTTCCACATGCTTCCACACACATACTGTACGTTTATAATTTCACATGGTGTACTTAGCCAAGGACATTTGCGTTTATTTGGTGGCAAGTGAAAATATGCACTCTTGTAACTGTTGCATTTAGTAGCTACTGAAAGATTGTTTGAAAAGACTGTTGAAACATTACTCATATAAGATGAACAATCTGGGTTTTTGACCCCAATTTATAGACAGGACAACCATGGAGGTACCAGGAGATGGAAGATGGAAGGGGTCGGGAAATGACCCGAGTCAGACTCAAACTCAGGTTGTATAAGTACCACTGGATAACGTGTCCGAACAAGTGCGCAACCCACCGGGCCACATCTCTAATGGTAAATGCACTTGAGCTTTTGTGTTTCCACTTGTTTTGGGGGGTTTTGAGCCCTAACTAGGGGGTCAGGCCCCTGAAATGCTACGTGTTCTGTTTTTCGTGTTAAATCACAGAGCTGACTGAGAAGAATTCTCAGGTTTTTCTAAAGCCTCCAGCTAATTCCTGACTGACAGAATATTTATTTTGTGACTGAAACTGTGGATGAAGCCATTTCTGGAGAAAGACACAAGCCTCATTCACTCGCTCTCTCAACCTTTCTAAGGAAGACGAGGACAAAGAAAAGGGCTGCTTTCCACAAAAGGATACAAAATGGGGCTTGAAACTTTGTATTTTCTTTTTTGGAAATGGGTCATTGAAGAGAAGTCCTTCACCTTCAGAAATGGTTGTTTGTCTCCACAGGAGGTCAAACTAATTAAAAATGAACTGTTTTATTTTCTACTTGTTTTGTGAGTTATTTTTATTATTTTTTTTTTACTTAAATTCATGATTTGTCTAGAAGCAGTTCAGAGCTAATTAGTGTGATTTTATTAATTTCTACGAATAAACTATAAATAAACATAAATATTAATAACATTTATCAGTTTTTTAGGTCTATAAAATGTATGAAAAATATGCCAGAACTGAAATAAAACTTAAAACAATTAGCCAAAATTAAACACACATAAACTTATGATTCTTAATTACCCAAATTATTTTATTTTTATTTTATTTTTTTTTTTTTTTTTTTTTTTTTCTGATAATAATAGGGTTGAAAGATTAAGGAATGCATCAAACACTATTTCTGTAAAAGTTGCAGATCATTTGTCATCTTAGATGGGCGCAAATTACACTTTTTATACAAGCTTTATTTCTTCTTATTTCATATGAGGTTTGCAAATAATTTCCACCCTTTTATTTTAATGTAGGACCTGTCTAAATACAGTTTAAAACTTTATTTATTTAATAACATATCAATAAATTTATAAAATAAATAAAAAAACAACATAAAAAAAAAAAAAACAAACAGGATTGCACATTTACCCTAAATTAAGCTATCATTTAGTACTGGATTGCTGGTTTCAAACCAAATTATTCTTTGTAGTTACTAATAGCCCTATATTTCAAACAAACAAACAAACAAACAAACAAACAAATAAACAAATAAATAAATAAATAAATAAATAAATAAATTAAATAAAGTAAATAAATAAATAAATATTTTTGATCAGTTTTTCCTATTATACCAGGATTGAAATTTTGAGCTTGACAAATGCTCTCAACACTACATATGTAAAACCAAAATGAGATCATCTAGCCTGCTGGTTTCATGCCAAATGTTTATTTGTAATTGTTGATAACTTTATATTTCCTATAAATTAAAGAAAATATTTGTTTGACTGATTTTTCCAAGATAACAGGGTTGAAATGTTGAGCATGACAAATGCTCTCATGTGTAAAACCAAAATGAGATCATTTGTCATCTCACAGATGGGCACAAATTATACTTTTTTTGGTCAAAATATTATGGTCCCAATTTTAAATGGGATAAAATAATACAATAACAGGGATGATTGTGTATTAAAATTCTGTTGTTGTTGTTATTTTTTTATTTGCTTGTTTGTTTTTTCCTTGTTTTTTCCTTGTATTTTTTTTTATTTTATTTTTTTTTTGCATTTAAACATTGTATGGTTTTAATTGTCAGCATTCTTTCTCTGTCCCTAAATCAAAATACTCAATGCTTCATGGTTTTTGACCCACCTGTTTAGCAGTATCAAGAACAGCTGATACCTGTAGGTGAATCATGTAAAAGCAGATTTCAGTAGCTCTTATTCCTCAGACACCAATGATTTACAAGCTATACCTGCGTATAAAACTCCATAGAAGGAAAGACGAGCAAATGATCTGCTGAAAAAGCTTTCCCCCGAGGGCTCGGAAGAGTAATCCGTCTCAACACGTTGCGTTAAAAGCTTGTTCGCAGAGCCTAAACCCATGGATCCCCTGTCTCCAGGCCCAGTTCCTGCCATTTGTTCAGGAGAGCAAGGAGAAAAACCCTTCTGAAAGAATACGATATACGCTAGATGATGTGGAACATGCTTGCTGGCTGACATTCTCTACAATTATGCAACTTTTTCCCCTTTTTTAATGTGTCTAAGTGTGGGTGGCTGGATGTTTGTCAGTTTTCCTTAGCTACCTGTGTCTCTTTGGCCTCCTTGGTAACAGAGCTAGAAACAGGGCAAGACGCTCTTCCTTTGGATCCGATGAAAGCCTGCAGGGTGAGAACTGCTATCCAGGCCTGACGATGATGCTTTCTCGATTTACATGAAAATCAGCATTTGTAAATCTACACCACAATTAAGTCATTTGAGTGGAATTTGAGGCTATTATGGCAGCTAAACGTAAGATGAGAGCAGTCTTGCCCTCACTCAGGCTTAGCAGAGATGTATAACATCTTGTTTTCTGTCAAGTCTTGTTATGTTCTTGGCCTGGGCAATGCTAGAGAAGACATCTCTGACAAGTCCCGACTAACGCATGACATTAAAGACTAAGCGCGGATAATTCACGAGATATCAAAGATTTTTCAACGACTAAGCGCGGATAATTGCTGATAATTACACAGAGATATCAAATAGGAAGACTTTAGTATTTTGTGTGTTTCTAAAAGTGTATAGTGGTGTTTGCCAGTGTGCAAAACTTGCCATGTCAATGGCATAGGGTACGGCTGGAGGGAAGGTCTGTGTGGAGACATCGGGAGTCAAGACATTGGCTGTTGGACAGATTACAAGAAAGACAGGCCAGTTTACATTCATTTCCAGGTAGATGTACAGCACAGGTAAGTGTTTTTCTAAGGAAGGGTTACCAAACCCTCTGCCATGAATGCTAGGGTTGATCGACAAGCAAGCTGTCTGCTTGTGTTAATAAACCTGCACTAGTCTGCTTTGCCTTGGGATACATTGTTGTTCATGACTGTGCAGCTGTCCTGGTTAACTGACAGCTTTAAACATCAGCACTAGTTTCATTATCTCAGGCTTCCATAGCCTCGGGCTCCATTATAACTAAGGCAAACCGCAAAGAATGTTGTTCAACTTATCCAGAGTTCACAATTTGTCAAAACACCCATGTACGCTCTACGAGAATCTATTAATGGATCTGAAACAAGCTACCTGGAATGGCCAATGTACCAAGTTCCTGTCAAAAGGATTTTATTTTTATTTTTTTTCTAGGAGGAGGGGCTGCCAGAAGGAAATGGCATTGGTGTGTTTGTCAGCTTGAGCCCCAGCAAACACCAGAAAACACTTTAAGAGGCTTTATCAGGTTTTCCCAAGCTTTTCACACCTAATCCCCTTAAGTGGAAAAATATTAATGGAAGCTGGCTCACTCTCGTTCTCTTCCCCCTTCTCAGCGGCGGCTCTAAAAGCCGAAGGGAGGGCTGATAGACGACCAAACATTAGTCACCACATGAATCCTGCACACTGAAATATGCTTCCTGTCAAGGATTGGATAGATATCACGAAGAGAGACCTTGCTCAACTCGGCGGGAATTGGTCACTTAACCGGGAAAAGAATTACAAATTTACTGCAAAGGCTTCTGCTGGCTGACAAAATGCATTTTATTGGCTTGTAGGAGTCGGGATAGTTAACCCGGTTAAGACATCCATGGTAAGAATGGTCTTTTGGGTCCTATTCCAACACTTGGGACAATGGTCTTCAGCAGCTCTATTATTCAGAGCTTTGTGAGTGACTAAATACCCTCAATAAAGGAATGACACGTCATATTGAATAAACGCCTATTCATAATGTTAGTCAAGGTTTTTCACACCAAAAACAGTCATAATTTAGGTTTATACAACCATTTCCACCCTCTCTCTGACCCTTGAAGGAACAGTATACTCAAAAATGAAAATTCTGCAATTTATAGTCACCATTACTCATGTTGTTCCATGCTCAAATGAATTTTCTTCTTCTGTGGAACACAAAATGAGATCTTTAGAACAATGTTCATGCTGCTCTCATCCATATAATAATTCAATAAAAAATGCATGAATCAAATAAAAATAATAATTGAATTAAATCATTAAACTAAATGAAAGCATCTTTATTTTGGCTTAAACATTTTCATTGCACAAGCTGTTTCTGCTACTGCAACCATAAATGACTATAATTGTGTATTAATAATAGTAATATAGCACTGAAAACACACACAAAAAAGGTACAATAGCTATCACTAGGACAGTACCTTTTAAAAAGGTATACTTTTGTACACTTTAGGTATTAATATGGACCCTTCTTTAGTTTTTTTTTTTTTTTTTTTTGAGAATGTACCTAATTCTTATTTTAAAACCCTTTGCAAACTTTCTTTACATACAAACTGGCAGCAGTATCACCAAGATTTGTTGAGTATAACTAGCATTCACGTCTTTGGACTAGCTATCATTATGGGTTTCTTTCACCATGGGAGCAGAAAACTCGATGGGATTTTGGGAACAAGCTTTCTCCACCAAGCATAAGGAAAGGTTTGTGCATTTGCAGAGAGCTGAGTGATTGAGACAGCATTTGGTTATTTTTCTTTCCAGACAAAGCACTGCATATGTTTGCATGAGTGTGCGTGCATGGACCTTCATGCAATTGCATGTTTTTACATGTGCTCTGTAAAGGAGCGAGAGCATGTAAATGACAGCCTGCCAAGGTGAAGGAAATAAAGTCCTTAAAATAAAGAAGTCAACTACTTCATTCCATCTGTCACCATTTCTCTCCCTCCCTTCCTTAAGTATAACTTTGGCTCTGTTCACTTCCTCCTATTCATGTGAGGGTTCCATGGATGACATGCACTGACCAAATACACACAGGGAGCACATCTGCTAAAAGTGTGTGCATGTGTGTCCGCGGCCTATTAGAATGGCTTCTAGTAGAGACTCAGAGGCACTATTTTATGATCCCCACCAGTCAGAGGTGAACACACTTGGAAAATAAATGTCTTGGTACAGTAATGATCCAGGTATTCTAGCATTCATGCTTTATGCATTAAGTATACATTGCTTCCCCATCTGAAACCCCTAAGATTTAGGGTTTTTACTTTTACTACAATACTTTTATTGTTTAGTTTTATAGTGGCAAATTTACAATGGTAAAGGGAATCCTTTTTTATTTTTTTATTTTTTTTATTTTGTGAATATACTGCAACTACAGACCTTTTATAGAAAGTGTATTAAGTTAATGTCTATTTATTTCTAATAGTGGTATGCACACAGTTTGGTTTAAGCCAGTCATAAAATCTGGGAGAGCTGCTGCTTTCATAACGCGGTTTACTCAGTTTCTGATTCTGTTATACACATTAACCTGAATCAGGGTGGCTTGAGCAATAATCATGCTGTCTAATCAGCATCTTGATATGCCACACCTGTGAGGTGGATGGATTATCTCGGCAAAGGAGAAGTGCTCACTAACAAAGATTTAGACAGATTTGTGAACAATATTTGAGAGAAATAGGCCTTATATAAATACACAAATTCTTTAACACAATTTCTTAGAGTACAGTGCCTGGTTCCAAGTACAATTCCAGTTCCATTACGAAAAAAGAAGTTTATTCAAGTGTCCATACTTCTTTTCTACAACTATAATGGCATGTACTTCTCAGAAATATACTGACAATTTAAGTCTTTCTAAATATACTTGAAGATACTTCACATAAAATTTGAAGTATACTAGAGTACCAGTGCCTGGTTCCAGTACAATATGGGGGGGGGGGGGGTTTGGGGGGGGGCGGGGGGGGGGCGGGGGGGGGGGGGGGGGGGGGGGGGGGGGGTGGTCTCTCCAACCATACACACATCACATTTCAAGGTCATACTCCATCCTTCCCAGTGGTTTGAAAAACACTATGTATTCTCTCCAACCATACATGCTGCATCTGTCAATAAAATAGAAATGAACAGTGTGATTAGAATGCTGTCTGGACAGGGGCCATATCTAGTGGAAAGTCTTTGGCAGGTTTATTTTGGTCAAGCTATGGCTCCATCCACAGTATAATGCAGCTGGCAGTAGAAGAGAAAAAAAAAAAGAAATAGACCAAGCGTGCCGTTTTCAACACCAACCCCCAAGCCATAGATGTATCTGAGACATGTACACCCAAACATACAGATGTTCAGATGAAAGCTTGCACAGCTACACCTATTCCATCATGAATGCCGGTAAGAGTGACTTTTAATTATCAGAAAGTTCCACATTTGCATGATGGGTCGTAATATGCTTGACATGTCGCAAGCTATACTGATGAAAACCTGTCCTACTTCCTTCGCCTCCACTCCAAGAAAAATAATCTTTATGAGAGCACTGCTGTTTGGTTAGACCCACTCCATACTGCAGGCAGGCCCGGGTATCCGAGAGAGAGGAAAATTAAATATATATGTTGTTTTATCAGTGGAGCACAGAAAAAATAATTTTTAATAATCGTCACATATAGTTCTTTACCATACATCAACGGTTCTTATAACAACTGCTTTCAAATTCAAAATAGGGGAAAAAATACCATAAATTAAAGGCCATGGGCCCCTTATCATCACCTCATCCTAAAATTTAAATGCCAAAAAAGGGTTTACACATTAAATTAATATTATTTAACAATTAATTAGAAAATTATTGGAAAAACAAAATATTGTAAGAAAAATAACCCCTACTTGTTATAGTAGTATTTATTTATTTATTTATTTAAAAATTTGTGTATTTTTATATTAGTTTTATTTTTATTTATTTATTTAACCTTTTTTTTTACACTTTATTTATTTATTTATTTATTTAACTTCTTATTCATTTTTTAGATTTCTTATACTTTTTCTCTTAAGATTTATTTATGGACCCCATGGGGGTCCACAGATGCCAGTTTGAAAACCCCTACCCTAAGCTTAAACTGTGTGATTCATCTGTATATTTAATTGCTTTCTTAAGATTTGAGAACTCTGGTGAAAGGGAAGTTTCCCTGTCTGTTTTTCACATGAGTTCAAATAAAGTCACATGGACTACTTTTATGATCTTTGTTCTTTTTTTTTCTTTTTTTTTTGAGATAGGCAGCCATAGTTGCCACAAACTATCATTGTATGTAAGGCCCTGCTTACACCTGAAATTAAGATGCGGTTTGGTTGATCGAATCCCAAGTAGAAAAGGGAGACACATTCCGGTTTACACCTGCTGTTTTAATCCATCTGTTTTGTCCACTTTCCGCAACTATCTGATTTCTTTGAGGGGAGGGTGTACGTATGGGCTTTTTCTGACCTTTCAATCTAATTTTGTGAAATAAATTCATGCAATTTACTTATGAATGCGAAAGGAGACAACAGAAAATGATACAGAAAGCAGCAGCTTTCATTTCTGCTCTGATTGCCGTACAACTAAACTAACAAACACTGGGTTTGTGTTAGAATCAGGAGTGGTTAGAGAACATTGTGCTTTATACATTTCATTTAAAGATGTCAGGTCAAGTAGGATGTAAAGAATTAGGTCAGTGGGCAGAGAGGAGGCGGTCTTTGATGGCTGTTTGAACGGATTCGACCACATGAGCGTCTACACTGCGAAAGCAATCCAGTCGAATGATTTTTGACTACCTCTTGAAGTGGTCATAAGTGGGCAAGCTCAAAACCATTCAGATCCAATTTACACCTGTGTTTAGCATTATCTACTTGTGATCTGATCGAAAAAAAAAAAAATGCTTCTTAATACCAGTGTAAACAAGGCCTAAAAGTGCAGTGTGAACATTTCTCAAAACATCTTCTTTTGTGTTCCACAGAACAAAGATAGTCAAACGGGTTTGAAACGATATGAAGATGAGTAAAATAAGTTTGGAAGCTGCTCAGCTTGCTGCATGATTAAGTTATATCGAGCCACACACGCTCACCCCGGACACATTTTGGAAGCGTTTGCATGTCCCACTGTGAGGTGAGTTGAATCCACTCTGCAGAAGGGAGCTGCTAAAGCAATAATCATTTGAGTAAATACAAAAACACACAGGCTAGCGTCTCTCCTACCTCATGTCAGATAGGAGTTATGCTGACAGTGTTCTCAGGTGTCCCAGACCACGGTTGAGTTTATGGCGAGCCAGCACGGTGTCAGTTTTTAAAGGCGAGTGTTGAGTAACGTTCTCCTTCAAGACTCAGTTCCGTTTAACTCTATTAGTTTCACCACTCACGCTTTTCCATGTTCCGCATGAGGAAAAACAAACACACAAGCAAAGGTCCATATAAACATACCTAAATTTAACAATTCCTTCCTGTCTCGTTCAAGTTGTTTTCTTCTTTTTTATGCCTTTCTTCTCTTTCCCCTGCCCTCCTTTTCTCTTTCACATGCTTTTACAGTGAGGTGCACTGAAAGCGCTCTTTGTTGCCACGGTCTACGGCGTCTGAATAAGGCCAAACAAATGGCCCTGTCCACTGAGCACTGCAGAAGAGGTTTTGAAAAGAATTCCTCCCCTGACTTCTCCTTCATGAGCCCCACAATGACAGACTACCCTTTTCTTTCCATGCTTCCACTAATGGATAAGACAATATTTGCAGGAGTGTGAGGTGGGGGTCTCTTTTGTTTGAATATTCAGACTCCGTCCATGCCAGCCAAACCACCCCCATCCCTCCCTCTTCGATAAACACTCTGCCCATTTCCCTTTGATTTTCTTCAGTGCTCTTGTTTCCCTGGCGCTCCGTTTGTTTCTTGCTTCTTGGATGCTCTGAATAAAAAAAAAAAATCAAAGAAGAAATGCAGAGAAAAAGCCACAGGTGTGAGGTAGAGGGACAAACGCATTAGACGGTGCCCATGAGATTGCATCAGTTTTACTTAGAAGAGAAGCAGATTGTTTGATTTGCTGACGAGATGGGCCGATTTACCTTTTTCCCCAATCCAAACTGAGCCAAAGGGGGCTTTTTGTGCTTCGTGCTCAAGTAAACCTTTGAATGTTAATAAAATGAGGTGTTGAAATGGAAAACACAAACATACTGATTTAACATAGCTTTTGTATAAACCACAGAAGTGATTGTTTTACATTTGAAATGGCCTGAGGATATGAAAACAATTTCAACAGCATAATTAAGTGATATAATTAACAATCTTTTTAAGTAAACTGTGAAAGATTTCAGTAGAACAATACTTTTATGGCTAAACAGTGCAATCATTATAACTGACAGCAGAGTTGTGCAATACAGTTTTACATACAAGTAGTTCACTCAAATAACAGAACTCTGTCATTGTTTTATTTCTATTTTTTTTTTTCATCATTCATCATATCTGTTTTTTTGTGGACCAGATGGTTTAATGAATATCCAAGCTGCTCCTTTCCATACAAAGAAAGTTCCAAAACGTGTAATCATATATATATATATATATATATATATATATATATATATATATATATATATATATGTATATATATACTCTATATTCCATATTCCTGTATTCAAAGGTTTTCTGATGTTTTCTGGTGTTATTAATTATTTAAAAAATAATAATAATAGATTATGTCATGATGATTAATAAGCTTTTCATTTGAATAATTTCATTCAGTATTCATTAATCCTCATAATGACTGTAGGACTGTTGTACCACTGTTGTTTATGTATAAAAAATAATAAATGCATAAAAAAATTACATGCTCATTATAATACCTGTGTATTCAAGACATTGTTTGTATAAACTCTATATTTTAACTTATATTTTAATAATATATTATTTATTCAGACCCAGTATGAGCTACTAATTGTCATGCCAATGTTTTTACAGCTGATAAGGGCGAAAGGGAATTCCAGTAGATAGAAAATTAATCACTCTGTGAGTCAACTTGGCACAATGACAAAGAGAAACAGAGGCTCAGATCATTATGGTTTAAATGGTTGTATTGGACATTTGCCAGTTGCTTTCAGTCTCCAAACAGACTTGTGGTCTCCACACACACACACACACACACACACACACACACACACACACACACACAGGAGGATATATTTAGTTCCCCGGGCAGATTTGTTATGATCCAAGTCATTCATAGCAACTGCATAATTTATTTTCTCATTAATTACAAAATCAAACTGATAAGGGATTAGCATTGTTAAACTTTGGGATGTTATTTTGCCGAAAAACACTTGCATTGACTAAAACTGACTTACTGTACGTTGACCAGAAGAGACCTAACAGAGGCCTTTTTTGGCCTGGGCAAGTAGTCATCTACATAGCAACCACAGAGAAACAGCCTAGCATCATGGTGGTAACATGTACTCACATTTTCTTTAGAGAATATAAGAATTGTGTGTGTGTGTGTGTGTGTGTGTGTGTGTGTGTGTGTGTGTGTGTGTGTGTGTGTGTGTGTGTGTGTGTGTTTATTTCTGTAGATGATTCAAACCAAGAGGACAGATGTTTAGCATCACTTAAGTTTCCATTTTGTCAAAGTTTGGTCACAAGTTGCTGTCAAAGGAGGATGTTTTATATCATAATGAATGTGAATTCTGTCTGTTTTTATGCCGTCTTCAGTGTTTCTTTGTTATTTATATGGTCTGGGTTGAGAGTTACTGAACTGTGAATTGTATGTCTTGCACATTCTTTAGACTTTCAGGAAATCGCTCATCTTTGCTTCTCAGTATACTGTTAATGTGCTTTAAGAATGACTGGTACAATCAACAAACAAGCGCTGTCAGGAAGAAGAGCTATTTTCAGCTTGCTGAATTTGAAAGGAGATTTTTACTTAGCAAACATGAGAAGAATGTTCTTTTCTACAAGTGGTCATTAGGACATGTGTTCTGCTGTCAACACTGGGACACAAAATATAGCACAAGAAAATATAACTACTAACTTCTGAGGTTGTTATGTAGGAATGTCACACAATGTCTTCTGCCACAGAAAAGAAAAACCTCTTTAATGTCTCAATTGTCTCTCGTAGACGGCTTTTACATTAAATGAAGAGCCAATGGAGACGACTTAACCTTCGATGTTGTTTTACGGTCATTTTGACCTGAAGAGGAAAATGCTATTTAATGTTGCATTGTACTAAAACATATTAACTTTGCTCAAGCAGGGCGTAACAACTTTCCAGAATTTTTGTGATAGAATATTGGATCTTTTTTAATCAAATTTTCTTTGAATTTGCACAGATTTTTTTCATTCTTTTTTAGAACTAACTGAGGCCTCATTGATCCGAACACTAAACATTTTGAAAAATTATCCACAACTTTGCATTTCAGGAATATATTACATTTTAAAATAATATTCAAATAGAACAGTTCTTTTAAATTGTAATAATATGATAATATAAATGCATCCTTGCTGAGTATAAGAAACGTCTTTCAAAAACAAAAATCATAGCATTTCCTAAATTTATATTATACATTTTACAAAAGATTTCAACAACATCTCATACTGTGCTCAGATTTGCTAAGAAACTAATAGTCAAATACTTCAAATATTCCTGAGCAATGAAAGAGCAACATCTAACCAATAATATTTCCTTTTCGGAAATGCAACAGACAACCCTCTAATAAATGTTTGGTAACATTTTCTATATTATAAAGCAAAAAAAAAAAAAAAAAAAAACTATCCTTCAGATTTTCATCATTAAACTCCATATAAAATGAACACCCGGTCCTGAATGTGGCCATTTTATCCTGTAATTCAAAGAGGTGTAAGGTTGTTCCATTTTCCATTGATCTTCAGCAGCTCTACGTCTCACCTCCCTTCGACTTTAGTCAGTGGGAGGAACGGTCCTGTAAAATAGTGATATTAATTAAGTTTATTTTGTTTTGCAGCAGATCCGGAGATGAGATGACAGTGCTAGAGCTGCAGCTTTGTGTGAATGTTTGTTGCAAAACACTTTCAATGTCTAATATTGTTTTGCATGCAACAACAAAGATCACTACCAGTGTAGTCCGATAGTGAATTGGCCAAGAGGACTCACTAATGGCAAAGTGAAATAAACCAAGAACTGTGTTCATTAGATTTAAATTTAGTTACTTTAGTGTAGTTACCCATAGGAAAAAAATATATATATATATATATATTGCTCATATGTCTAATTTTAGAATCAACAGCATTTCAGATGTTTCTCCTAAAATTCCTTAGGAGAAATGGAAGTAGACATAAATGAGACATGAGAAATATTTGAGAAAAAAAAAAAGAGTCAAAACAGAGAAACATGGGAGATCTCTTTATTGGCTTGCTGTAATCTCTTGCAAGACTTCATTATAAAATTACTGTTCAGAGGTTGCAGTTGCTTTTTTATTGCAATGGGGTTTTTCACCTTTAATGGTCAGGACAGTAGGAGTAAATACAGGAAACAACTGGACAGGTGAGAAGTGAACAGGAGCAGGAAAGTACCTTTAGCTGGGATTCAAGCCCATGTTGTTTGAGGTGCAGTTGTGCTTCACGCTGATGTGCTGCCCACAAGCCTATGTCTCTGACAGAGGTTACTTTATGCTCAGGATACTAAGGAGTGATTCTCCTATGTCTCACTGAGATATCAGTATTGTCTTAAGATGTCTTCAGTTTTATTTTAGGAGAAACGCTAAACTTTATTATATAATATAAACGTTATTAATATTGTAAATACTAAAACTTTCATTTAAATAGCATTAAACATTTCAGAATATCAAGGGTTACTAGTTTAAATGTTTAAATTTATCTTCAATGTCCAGCATTGTATACACCACATTTTCCAAACATAATTTCTTTTATTTTTTTTTTTTGCCTTTTTTTAATAATAAAAATTTTTAATTCAAAACCCAACTTTTCAATTATCCAAATATAGGTTGTGGTTTCCTTTGTTAAATCACTGTGCAATAAAACGCTGTCTACATAAAACAACTTCAAATATGACAATGCATGTATTGTCTTTGATTGCAATGGTGTAGATAAATGACATTGAAGCAGAGGGAAGAAAAAAATATCTTTACCATTTCAAATATTTATCCTAGACAGAAATGAGGTTACCTTAAGATTGAATGGAAATGGAGTCTCCTGCTTCTCAAACTTGTCTCCTGAGACAAAAACTCTAACACTCTCACAATGGTCTCCTCAAAAGTTTAGAAGAGGTCTTAACAACATTACACACTGTGCTCAGATTTTTCTCCTACACTAAAGACTATTATATGATCTTATATTATATTACTTATTGGACCATAAAAGAGTACACAGAATATCATAGATTACAATTTGCAAAACGGATGTACTGTTACTTCCTCTACAGTCAAAAATCTGGGTGTTATATAAAACAACAACTTGTCTTTTGAAAACCATATTTCCCATGTTACAAAAACAGCATTCTTCCATCTTAGAAACATTGCCAAGCTACGAAACATGTTACCTGTTTCTGATGCAGAAAAGCTAGTTCATGCATTCATGACCTCTAGACTGGACTATTGTAATGTACTGCTAGGTGCTTGTCCTGCATCTTCAATAAACAAGGTAAAGGAAGTCCAAAATGCAGCGGCTAGAGTCCTTACCGGGTCAAGAAAATATGGTCATATTACCTCAATTTTACAGTCTCTGCACTGGTTACCCATTAAGTTCGGTATCAGTTACAAAATATTATTACTTACTTATAAGGCCCTTAATGGTTTAGCTCCTTTGTACCTAACTAGTCTTCTACCACGCTACAACCCATCACGCTCCTTAAGATCACAAAACGCTGGACTTTTGATAGTACCTAGGATAGCAAAGTCCACCAAAGGAGGTAGAGCTTTTTCGCATTTGGCTCCCAAACTCTGGAATAGCCTTCCTGATAATGTTCGGCGTTCAGACACATTTTCTCTGTTTAAATCTAGATTAAAAACACACCTCTTTGGCCAAGCATTCAAATAATGCATCTCATAATTTTGGACTGCAGTTATATCTGATCAAATGTGCATTATTATTCTTTAGCTTGGGTTAAACTAATTAATTTTACTTGGTTGGAACAGCAGCTACGCTAATTATGTCTCTACTTATTTCTCTGTTTTGCCAAAGTGGTAACTAGGAATTACACAAGCTTCAGTCTGGATCCAGAACACCTGAGAAGAGATGATGCCAACCCCTCAGAGAACCTCAGATGATGCTAAACCTGAAACAACATACATAACTACCACATTTTGCTATAAGTTTGATTGCATCATATAATAATTGCTGTTAATAGTGTTCATCGTCTGGTTGACTATGTATTTAATTGATTTTTCCGTACAATTCTGTCATATGCACATAAATTGACAGCTACTACTAAATATTGTAGAAACTTAATTTTCTGTAAAGTTGCTTTGCAACGATTTGTATAGTAAAAAGTGCTATACAGATAAACTTGAATTGAATTGAATTGAATTGAATTGAATTGAATTGAATTGAAGACTTGAGAGCTCTCGCATTTGTCTCCTCTAAATTTCAGAAGTGATCTCAATAACTTTACAAAGTGAGTACCAAGTCAAATGCCTCAATATGAGCTCAAACATTTCTTCCATGTATTAATAATCAAATTAGTCAATTAATAATCAAGACTGAGTCATAAGCCATTTATGTGCCTTTCAGCAAAGAAAGCTCCAGGGTTATATTTTCTGTAGTTCAGTTTTGATTAAGGCATCCGGTACATTACTATTTCCAACTACAAATTATGTGCCTAAGTATATAAACATTGTCCTATAAAAAATAGGCATAATTTCTCACTCAATATAGCCTTTAACTCTGAATGTATGATTTCCCCACCTTTATTTAGTGCCTTTCAAGTATTTGACTTGATACACACTTTGAAAAGCTGTTAAGACCTCTTTATTAGAGCTTTTGTCTCAGGAGACAAGTTTGAGACGCAGGAGAACCAAGCAAAAATCTCCATTTGATCTTAAATTAACCTCATTTCTGTCTAGGAAAAATATTTGAGATGTTAAAGAGATCTCACTTTTGATTTTTTCTTTCCTGTGGGTACCGCCTAGTTGTTCATATGACAATTGTAGTAGAAAAATATACACTGCCGTCAAAAGGTTGGGGGTCGAGGTAAGATTTTTAAAATGTTTGTTTAATTGTTTTATGCTCATTAAGGCTGCATTTGTAATCAAAAATACAGAGAAAAAAAACTGTAATATTGTGAAATTTTATTACAATTTAATAAAGTTGTTTTCTCTTAAATGACTTCAGATGACAAGGAAAATTGTGCACAAGTTAATATTTTATGATGTTTTGTGGTGCTTTTTGTCATTTTGAAGCACAAAAATCTGAATTCCATTCACTTCCATTGTATGGAAAAGAGCAGCATGAGCGTTCTTAAAAATCTCTCCTTTCATGTGCGACAAGAGAAAGAAAGTCATAAGGGTTTGGATTGCCGTGAAGGTGAGTGAAGGATGGAAGAATCTTCCTTTTTGGTAGCCACTGACTTCCATAGTATGAATAAAAAATATATTCTGTTTGGGTACCAACATTCTTCAAAATATCTTCTTTGTGTTCAACAGAAGAAAGAAACAACAGGTTTGGAACAAGTGAAGGGTGAATACATTTATTTATTTATTTATTTTAAATATCACTGTCAAAAAGTGAATCAAAATCGCAATCACAGTCATTAAATTCTGAAAGACTGGAAGTAAGCGAAGAGAGCAGTGGAGGTCTGATCACCAGGGCTTCCACCCTGCCATGACTCTTATGCAATCAGAGTGATCTGACATGAGAAACTCCGGAGTCTGTGGGGGGAAACACAACTGCTCTGCATATCTGATCAGAATATAGGGAAGAATGGAGGAATGGAAAGTGAGAGAGAAAGAAAAGCCTAAGCAATATGTGTGTGTGTGTGTGTCGTGTCGTGTTCCTGTTACCTCAGCAATCCTCGTTTTGCTTCTTGCCTCCAGTCAAATTCACTCCAGCCAGACTGTGAGGTTCTGAATGACTGCAGGCGATATCTTAGCCTGTCTGTCCGTCTGCCTCTCTGGCTGTCTGCCCACCATCTTCAGAATTAACAAAATTATCAGACTTACTCCGGCAACTTGAGTGCCAGTGAGTGTACTTTACCACGGGGCAAATCCTCACCCCTGTCCATCTGCAGAATTAACAAGATGAGCTGCCTTCCCATAACAAATAAAAAACCCTGTTACTCTGTGACAGCTACATGCTGCTCTGAATTCCAAAGCAGTCCTGGACAGTGTATAGCTGAACAGATGGGCGCTAAGCATCAAGATGGTCGTAGTCCCATCAAGATAGGACAGCTGAAAACGGTTGCTGCAACTTCATATACTTCTATATAACCAAACAGTGACACTGTAAATAAAGTTAGTAGCAAGGCTGGTAAAGGGATACTTCTGTTATCATGTACTCATCCTCATGTCTTTCTTTCATGGGATAAAAAAGGAGATGTTTAGCAGAATGTGAAGGATGGCAGGCAATGAGAACGAACGCTGCTCCAAAAATGACATAAACCACCATAAACCAGGTCTATTCAAAACTTTTGAAGTATATATAATATAACTGCACTGGAAATTATGTAATTTAATAACCACATTTATATTATATTATATTATATTATATTATATTATATTATATTATATGTCATAAAGAGCTGGCTGTCTGGTGCAGTCTCAACAACCTGGAGCTCAACACGCTTATAACTGTGGAGATGATCGTGGACTTCAGGAGAAACCCCCCTGCTCTCCCCCCACTCACCATCATGGACAGCACTGTGACTGCAGTGGAGTCATTCAGGTTCCTGAGAACCACAATCTCTCAGGACCTAAAGTGGGACGTTCACATTGACTCCATTGTGAAAAAGGCCCAGCAGAGGTTGTATTACCTTCTCCAGCTGAGGAAGTTCAACCTGTCACAGGAGCTGCTGAAACAGTTCTACTCCGCCATCACTGAATCCATCCTCTGCACTTCTATAACTGTCTGGTTCAGCTCAGCTACCAAATCTGACCTCAGAAGACTACAGAGGGTAGTCCGGACTGCTGAGCGAATCACCGGTACAACCCTCCCTTCTAACAAAAAAAAGTACTCATCCAAAGTGAGCAAAAGGGCTGGCAAAATCACTCTGGACCCCTCACATCCAGCACACTTCCTCTTTGAACTGTTGCCGTCCGGTCGATGCTACAGAGCTCTGAGCACCAGAATGGCCAGACACAGGAACAGTTTCTTCCCTCAGGCAATCAATCTCATGAACACTTGATAATAACTGTAGAACACACAACACTATTTATACACTCATACACTTATTTATCTAACACACATACTTAGTCTACACTTCAATTTGCACATAATATACCTGTACATACAAAACTGTCTATTGTAATATACCTGCACATACAATTGTCAATTTGTATATTGTTATTCCTTACTTACTTGTTCTATTTTTTTATTCTTTTATTATGTTTTTGTTCTGTCGCTGTCATTCTGTTGCACTGCGGAAGCTTCTGTCACGAAAACAAATTATGTGTAATGTGTAAACATACCTGGCAATAAAGCTCATTCTGATTCTGATTCTGATCATCCAGCTCAGCTTAGTTTAAGTAGTATATGTGCAATCAAGTTGACGATATCGTTGGATATTAAGTGTCCCCAACTAAGTAAGCCAGAGGCGACAGTGGCAAGGAACCAAAACTCCATCTGTGAAAGAATGGAGAAAAAACCTTGGGAGAAACCAGGCTCAGTCGGGGGGCCAGTTCTCCTCTGACCAGATGAAACCATCAGTTCAATTCCAGGCTGCAGCAAAGTCACATTGTGCAGAGGACTCATCTGGTTCCTGTGGTCTTGTCCCGGTGGCCTTCTAGGAAACAAGGTCATCACAGGGGATCTGTCTCTGGGTCTCATCTAGTTGTCCTGGTCTCCGCTGACATTCAAGGCTGTAGAGGTCCTTTCTAGGTGCTGATCCACCATCTGGTCTGGATATGTACTGGATCTGGTGATTATGGTGACCTCGGAATAAGAGAGAATCAGACTAAGTATTACCAAATAATCCATCCTAAAAACCATAAAGCAAGTACATCGGGTGTTATGGAAAGTGTTCCCAGTTCCAGTTGTCCTAATTAATGCAGCCTAAAAATCCTTTAATGGATTTGAATATTAGAAATGTGTTAGTGTGCAATGTGTAAGCCGGGTTAAAGAGATGGGTCTTTAATCTACAGTCGTGGCCAAAAGTTTTGAGAATTACATAAATATTGGAAATTGGAAAAGTTGCTGCTTAAGTTTTTATAATAGCAATTTGCATATACTCCGGAATGTTATGAAGAGTGATCAGATGAATTGCATAGTCCTTCTTTGCCATGAAAATTAACTTAATCCCAAAAAAAACCTTTCCACTGCATTTCATTGCTGTCATTAAAGGACCTGCTGAGATCATTTCAGTAATCATCTTGTTAACTCAGGTGAGAATGTTGATGAGCACAAGGCTGGAGATCATTATGTCAGGCTGATTGGGTTAGAATGGCACACTTGACATGTTAAAAGGAGGGTGATGCTTGAAATCATTGTTCTTCCATTGTTAACCATGGTGACCTGCAAAGAAACGCGTGCAGCCATCATTGCGTTGCATAAAAATGGCTTCACAGGCAAGGATATTGTGGCTACTAAGATTGCACCTAAATCAACAATTTATAGGTTCATCAAGAACTTCAAGGAAAGAGGTTCAATTCTTGTAAAGAAGGCTTCAGGGTGTCCAAGAAAGTCCAGCAAGCGCCAGGATCATCTCCTAAAGAGGATTCAGCTGTGGGATTGGAGTGCCACCAGTGCAGAGCTTGCTCAGGAATGGCAGCAGGCAGGTGTGAGCGCATCTGCACGCACAGTGAGGCGAAGACTTTTGGAAAATGGCCTGGTGTCAAGAAGGGCAGCAAAGAAGCCACTTCTCTCCAAAAAAAACATCAGGGACAGATTGATCTTCTGCAGAAAGTAAAGTGAATGGACTGCTGAGGACTGAGGCAAAGTCATATTCTCAGATGAAGCCCCTTTCGGATTGTTTGGGGCATCTGGAAAAAGGCTTGTCCGGAGAAGAAAAGGTGAGCGCTACCATCAGTCCTGTGTCATGCCAACAGTAAAGCATCCTGACACCATTCATGTGTGGGGTTGCTTCTCATCCAAGGGAGTGGGCTCACTCTCAATTCTGCCCAAAAACACAGCCATGAATAAAGAATGGTACCAAAACACCCTCCAACAGCAACTTCTTCCAACAATCCAACAACAGTTTGGTGAAGAACAATGCATTTTCCAGCACGATGGAGCACCGTGCCATAAGGCAAAAGTGATAACTAAGTGGCTCGGGGACCAGAATGTTGAAATTTTGGGTCCATGGCCTGGAAACTCCCCAGATCTTAATCCCATTGAGAACAATCCTCAAGAGGCGGGTGGACAAACAAAAACCCACTAATTCTGACAAACTCCAAGAAGTTATTATGAAAGAATGGGTTGCTATCAGTCAGGATTTGGCCCAGAAGTTGATTGAGAGCATGCCCAGTCGAATTGCAGAGGTCCTGGAAAAAGAAGGGCCAACACTGCAAATACTGACTTTGCATAAATGTCATGTAATTGTCGATAAAAGCCTTTGAAATGTATGAAGTGCTTGTAATCATATTTCAGTACATCACAGAAACAACTGAAACAAAGATCTAAAAGCAGTTTAGCAGCAAACTTCTTGAAAAATAACATTTCACACAACACTCAAAACCCTTAAAAACGACTGTAGATTTGAACTGACAGAAGCCCCTTTCACACTGCACGCTGGACCCGGAAAATTGCCGGAACATTGCCGGGTCACCTTCTGTGTGAACGCAAACACGTCCTGGTATTGATTCCGGGATTGATCCCGGGTCGGGGACCTAGTAACATTGCCGGGTTCAGTCCCAGAATGAGTGCTGTGTAAACAAAAGCCAGAACTAATGCCGTAAAGGGTGTGTCGTAGTGATGACGCACGTTATCGCGCGACTCTTTTAGTGGGTGTTTTGAAGGCAGATCAACATTCATGACGAAAAAAATATGTGCAAACTGTAACGAAGCAGAGATCAGTTAGTTCCTCACTTTCCATCCTGAAGCTGAGATTATTCGCCAGATTAAGTGAAAGTTAACGTGCCTAGCATTTTTCACCTTTACGGGTTGTGTGTGAACGCACGCACATATTCCGGGTTATCACTGGCAGTGTGAAAGGCGCAAAATCTAGTGACCCGGGAACAATTGCCGGGACACATTACACGTGTATTTTCGGGAAACGCAGTGTGAAAGGGGCTAGAGTGTGTCTGCCTCCCGAACAATGTTAGGTAGGTTATTCCAGAGTTTTGGCGCTAAATAGAAAAAGAATCTGCCGCCTGCAGTAAAATTTAAAATTCTAGGTATTATCAAAGGTATAGCCTGGGCCCATATTTATCAAGCTTCTCAAAGTGCCATTTTAGTCCTAAGTGCTGAGAATTCATAAAATGTACTCCTACTTTCAAACTTAAGTATAAAAGCAAGTTATCAAATTTCTTAAAGCTAAGAATCACCCTTACTCTCCCAGTTATTTAAGACAGCTCGAGAGGTCTCTCAAGTGGTTAGGAGTTGCCAGTAGGGGCTTGTGATGGCACTGTGGAGACAGAGATGTGTGCAAATCTTTCAGGAGAGGAAGAATTTTTTTTTTAAATGTTTAACGATGAGCAGTTAATAAAACAGTTACACTTCCTCAGTTATTTAAACAGAAAACGAACAGAGAAGATTTACATTACCAAAGAACATCATAACTGACTTCAGTCTAGCGCAGGGGTGGCCAACCCTGCTCCTGGCGATCGACTGTCCTACAAAGTTCAGCTCCAACCCTAATCAAACACACCTGAAGCAACTAATTAAGGTCTTCAGGCTCACTTAAAAATTAAAGGCAGGTGTGTTTGATTAGGGTTGAAGCTAAACAATGCAGGACAGTCGATCGCCAGGAGCAGGGTTGGGCACCCCTGGTCTAGCGTGAGTATTATATGCTCTTTAAAAACACTCCTGTTATAATCAGTAAAGCTACACTGTATCATGAATAAATCTCTTACCTCTTTATTTACACTGCACACGTCTGCGGTGCGTTACGGCTCCGACACGCGACCAGAGCTGATCATGGCTACTCACCACCCACGCCGCAGAAAGTTTCTGAAGTGGCTCTCCACGCTGCATCACTAAAAAATAGGCGTAGGCGCCTATATTTTTAAAGGATAATAATAATAATCGTCAAAGAAATCAGCAACAGGTGATATCTCTTACTATTGTCGATACACGCTACTTTTGGCACAACCCTAAATTAAAGGTTGTGATGACGATTTGTTTCCTTACCATAATGTATTCTATTGAAAATGATTTATTGTCAAATGTGTGTTGAATGTAAACTCCTATTTGAAATTTAACCATTCAATGTGAATTTATCTGAGAATATTCTTAAATAATGAAATCTATTCAGTGATTGGTCCATGCGTACTTCGTCATCCAAAATCTCATTCAGCAAAGTGTTGTGAATCAACTCTAAGATTGAGACTTAAGATTTAGTCTACACTTCGCTTAAATTACGACTGAGATGCTTGAGAACGAACTTTTAAACGCAGCTCTGAGCCAAGATTTGTTTTACACTTAAGTGAATTCTTAGTAGCATTCTTGAGAGTAATTCTCAGAGGCTTGATAAATACGGGCCCTTGGACGAAATCTTAAGTTTCAGTCTTAGAGTAAATTCTCAATACTTTGCTATGCCACAAATGGGATTTTGAAAGAAAAAAAAAAAGATAGAAAATAACTGACTTGTTGGTGACAGTACTAATGGCCTAAGACTTTTGCACAGTAGTGTATGTATGTATGTATGTATATATAATTTATTGTAGCAAAATGTAATCAAATTTGAGGGGGAAAAAACATAAAATTAATCATGAATTTTAATCTGCTGAGAGCCATACTATATTATTTTCAAGCACACACACATAAACCCATTAAATAGAAATAATTACAAGAAAAATGCTTCAACCTTGTTGACTCTTCCTGGGGCGATATAAATTGTGGTTATATTGTAGGCCTATAAAAAAAAAATAATAATAATAATAATAATAATCATTGTTGTTACTTGAAGGATGGGCTACTTGACACACCATGCAATTACCTTAAACTGTCCTCCCTTCCTAAATGATCAGACTCCAGGGATTCTTTCCTGTAGCTGTTGTTTGACTAGGATGAGTAGGTTTGTCATGGTTTAGATACACCTGCTTTAGCGTATACTTAGACTGTCAGAGACCCGCCCTGGGACTAGAATGCTTCCACACGCTCCTGTCAGCTGAGAATTATGGCGCCTCCGCTGCTATTTTCACAATATTTTTACTCTGGGCACGTCTGCTTTGCTGCCTGTTGGTCATATGGTTATTGCCATACAAAAGTGCATGTTAAATGTATGTTGTGTGTGCCCTCAGACTATGAATTTTAAATGAGACAATGTTTTTCTTGTGGAGTTCTTCTTGTAGGGGTTTGTTTCGCTGCTGAAAGGCTGCATGAATGCATGAGGCTCTGTGTGCGCATGACCTCTGGGTCAAAGGTTACCATGGTAATCAGGTCAGAGGGGATGTGGCTTCAATTTTCCACTCGCAAAAGGGCAGAGCCGCTGTCCATCTGTCAAACTTTACAAACATCGACAAACCTTACACACATTCACACAGACACTACTATTCACGCACACACACACACACACACACACACACACACACACACACACACACACACATTCACTCCCACACATCAACCTGCTGACTTCCATTAAAGGCAGAAAGCTAGTTTAAACCAAACTGATGGAATAAAGAGCAGAACTGCATATAATCTATAAAAATAACAATGAGTGCCATAAAGTAACTCTTACAATTAAATGAAACTTGAAATAAAATTAATTTTGTTACATTTTACTTATATAATCTATAATCAGTCATACTAAGTGAGATAAATAATTAAATATTAAATTTAATTAATTTCATTAGTTTTAAAATTTACATAATATAAAGATAAACCTACCTGAAATAACTTGATACTAATTAAATTAATCAGTTAATCAAAATAATGAAAATAACTGATATTCATCAATTTCAATACAATATAAAACATTAAAATGTCAGCTATAACTTTATTAAATTTAGTATATTTAGATTATATATATATATATATATATATATATATATATATATATATATATATATTTAGAAATATGAATTAGAAATATGTCAAATAAAAATTAGTGCCTTAGTATTAGTATTAACTGAAGTAACATAATCCTAAATTAAACAATTAATTAAATATAATTCATTTTATTATATTTTTTACATTTAACATACGTAATGAACCCCCTACAGTAACTTGATACTAAATGATGCAACTGATTTTTATTTTTTTACATTTGACATTATAAATAAAGTGAGATGAATATGCCTAAAATAACTTGACTTTGAAACTAATTTAAATAATTAATAAAATATTCATTTTATTATATTTGTACATTTAAAATACAGTGTATAATCTGTGAAATATGAATGAGTCCACCGAAAATTACTTGATACTAAATGAGACAACTGAAATAAATGTTAAATAATTAAATATAATTAACTGTATGATATTTTAAATAATCAATCAATCAGTCAGTCTCCTAAGGAAATTAGACATTAAATGATAAAATAATAACTTATTAAATATAAATAATTTAATCAAATTGTATCTTTTTTTAATATATAATATAAACAACATAACTTGATAATTCAAATAATTAATAAAATATTAAATTATTTATAAAATTATTACATTTATTACATTTATTATCTGATGATCATGGTTATACATTTCAGGCTGTTGCAAGGTGAAATCCCATGCAGCTGCATGGAACTCTGGGATTGCCACATGTCTCTGCTTGGGCCAGGCAGGTGCACCCAAACTGCATCATAAAATGGTCCGAATCCCGAATGCGTATACATGCATACGCTCTCTGGCACAACGTGAAATATAAGCTGATGTGGGAAAAGTGCTACTGTGACAGGGAGAGCTGTTTAGAATTACTAATAGAACATCAGGCCATTTCAAAGGCTTGTCTGAATTCTCTCGCATCCCGTTCCATCCCAGAATGATTGCCCAATCAGATAGCAAAGCCCTGCTTGATTCTGCAGAGGAAACATTAGCGCTGAGGAATGATATGGATTTCTCTGAGTACTGGCGCCAGATAGGAGTCTGCTTTAATCTTCCACCCTGGATTCAGATTTCTGTTACAGATGCCTCTCTCACGCTCACACACTCACTTGTGTCTCCCTATAGCTTTAGAGCTGAAGTGATTTGCAGGCTTGTGAATGGTTGGAAGCACAGAGGTCAGCGGTGGTGCCTCTCCTGTTGAACAAACACCTGTGTGTACCTTGCAAACAGCTTTTGCATTCTGAATCTAAAACCTCAAGCATGTGTGAGTACACTTGGTCGGTCCTCCATCTATTTGTAAAGTAACCTATAGCCTTAGAAAAACTGTATTGTGCTATTGCTAGTTTATGAGCTAATAAATCTGACATTTTGCTGTTTAAATAGCTGGAGATGGTGTGACAGTTGCAAGCAAGTATTATTATTTTAGCTATGATAATATAATCACACCATTCTCAAACATGGCAATTGTTTTGTTTTGTTTTGTTTTGTGGTCCTTGATTGATTGATTAATTCATGTTTGAGTGTAAAAATTTAAATTGCATGTCTCAAACAAACAAACAAATCAGTTTACGTAATTCCTGACTTTTACATTATTATTATTATTAGTAGTAGTAGTAGTTTATACATTATTATATGAAATATAAAAATACACATATTAGAGCACAGCATATTCATACGCCATAACAATATTTCAAGTAAATAAATAAATTAGATGTTTGTTCATTAAATATTTAAATAATTCCTGACTATTACATTTAAAGCTAAAATACATTTCATTCATGAAACACAAAATATGCACATATTAGAGTGTGAAATGTTATAATGTGTCATAAACAATCAATCAATCAATCAATCAATCAATAAATAAGAATTATTATCATTATATATTGACTGTTACATCTAAGCCAGTATGTTATGGTATAAAGATGCTGGTTTGAATGTACTTTAGATGTACAGACTGCAAAACTAGAAGTAAGTCAAAGACCACAATGTGTTACAGTATATTTGAGCTCAGGTAATAAGGAGTATTAGATGATTACGCAAACAATTAGTGGAAGTTCGTTAGTCAGTCATTTGTGATTGTGGCTAACTTTGCTACACAAGTTAACTTTGCCTTAAAAAAAAAGCTGCACTAGCCTCTATATTAACATACTAATGAGATACACCTAATTAGCTGTCAGCTCCTGCAGATTATGAAATATTAGTTAATTATGTAGTAGTGTATGCAGATATACTTGTGGGATTTAAAATGTTTATAAATGTATTTCCATCATATGTGAATATAAAATGTGCTAGCTCAACGCTATTCCTCAATGCATGAATGCCATCATCAGTCTCCCTTGTTCTAGAATTGAAAACACTCACTCGCTGAGACAAGGCCCACTGAAGGTCATTATGTTTGTGTGGATGGTGAGGAGCATGGTGGTCCTGGCCCACAGACAATGGGTCCCATCCTAACAGCTTTGTGTAAGGAGTCCTGCTGGGAGAGGACATGCTGAATTAGCCCCACCATGCTCACCTCATCTGTCACTGCTGCTGGGCCATACGGCATGTAGGACACAGTTGTAAAGTGACAATAGATATTACTAAAGTCTTTTGTTGACCAGCAGAGATTGACAGGGGTGGCGGTGTGCTCCGTAGCAAAGCGGCTGGATGTTTGTTCAATGGCAAATTAAAATGTTCAAGATGGTGTTACTGACTATGGTTTAAACAACTTTGCGCTCAGTTTTATATTACACTGGTGCAGACTTTTCCTAACAGTCATTTACATTTTTTTTTTTTTTTGGGGGGGGGGGGGCTTTTTGATTTTTTCATTCTTAATGCTAATAGGCAGCTAGCATAGCTTTTAAAACTTCTAGCTTAGGGTGAAAAAGAACACCGACAAAGTGACTGAAAAGTAAAAATCACAAGATGTAATGTTTGTTAGACCTCTAAATTGTCTTGTGTTTACAGTTATGAAACCCACTGCCAAGATTTCACAGCTTGTTTGTGGTTCATGCAATGCTAATCATGGGGGTCAAAGGTATTCAGCAATTCACAGTCTAATAAAACTGTCTCCAGAGGTGGCAGTGTCAGATAGGTGTCTTTAGAAGACTGTGTGATAATCATCCAATTAGATATAATTGGTTAGGTGTTCGCCCTCTAAATTAGGTTCCTTAATAAGACACCGCCACTCAATTTCCCGGGCAACTGTGAAAATAATGAAAACAATGTATTAGCTAGTCTACATCGGTGTAGCACACCTCCTGAAAGTCCAGTAGAAACTATTCCAATTAAGACAAAACATCAGGCATCTGAGTAAACACAGACCAGGGGGAGGTGAAGCTAAAAGTTCAGGGATCCAATGTTTGCTTTCCTGAGATTGAATATTTAACAAAGTGTGCAGTTAAACAATAACATAATGCATTCGCATTGACAGGCTCATTATTTTTTAACCTGTCGTGCTGAGATTCCACAGTGTTGTTTGAAATTGTTTTTGCATGAAGAATTAGGACATGACATGAAAACTGGGAATTAAAAAATTGATCAAAAGTCCAAATGCACGTGTCGCTCATTTATGGTGTCTTCTCCCCTTCATCTCACACTGACATTTGTGACTACACTGTGTAGCTTGTCTTTTTTTGATGTATTTTGTCGCTGTCCATGTCTCCTGGGACAACACTAGGCGCAAAGATCACCCATCAACAAAGCTTGATATGTTTCTTTCCCTTTATCATGCCACACTTTCACTCCCTCTTTATCTCTGTATTTTTGCATTCACAAAAAAAATCCCCTATCCACCAGACACATTGTTATCAGAGTGATTACATAAAGACAACCCGGACATTGAGAGTCCCATACTGTCTCTTTGCAGTGGAATGTGTGTATCTGGTTTATCTTTGCATAGTGGATATTTGGATATTCAGATATTCGTTTTCAATTTAATTTAATCGCCCAGTCTATTTATGAGCAAATTACCTATCCTGCATGGGCAGAACATGCAAACTCTACACTGAGAGTTTAGGGCTCAGTTGGGACTCAGACAAGACATTCTTGCTGTGAGGCCATTGTGCGACCCACTGTGCCTCCGCTCCACCCTTTAATAGGAATGTGTAGCTGAATTACAGGATTAAGTGATGTTGACACTGACACACTCAGTGGCACCATGAGCAACAGCGATCGTTGATGATGCAACCAACTTGAGCAGAGTTCAACTTCATGCACATTAGCTGACGTGGTGACTAGCAACTGGAGCTGATATGATCTGCCCACAGAGACAGTTGGATACTTCAGTCGAGTAAAAATTCCTGCTAGCAGCCAGCATTACAGGGACTTGACGACCTTCAGTGTTTTAATTTTCCTTGGCTTGAACACCCCTTCCCTAAGCTGAACTGTGGGTTGTGAGAGTACACTAAGCAAACATTTATGAGGTGTGCTGAGCTCAGCATTTTCAGTGGACTCTGCAGATAACCTGTTTGGGAAGCAGTCCATGTCCAGGGCTGGATCATGGTCCTGCCTGGGGCTCATGTCTTTGGGTTGAGGGGATCATGTGATGGGTTCATATCATAACTTGCCAAGCAGGAGATCAGCTGTATGTGTTGAGGGGGCCAGTGATCCTAGTGTTAAACACTGTGGGACTCTGGTGTTCAGCTTGCACTGCACTCTCTGAGGGGGTCTTGCTTTACGTTTGTGTTCTGCTCATTATGCATTTGTTGAAGGGCCAGGGAGCTGTAATGTTCAGTTTGTGCAGTATGTACAGAGGTGTCCAGGGTCCCTTGTGGTCAGCTCAGACTGTGTTCAACAGGAAGCCCAGTGTCCAAGTGGTCAGCTTGTCCTTTTTGCACCAACGGACCTGAGGGACCTAGTTATCAACTTGTGATGTGTGTGCCTAGGGGCCCTAGTGGTCAGCTTTTGCCGTGTGTGCCAAAAGGTCTGGGGTTCCTAGTGATCAACTTGCAACATATGCCCTGAAGGGCCTGAAGGCCCAAGTCATCAGCTGCATGTGCCAAGGGGCCTGCAGGCCCCAGCAGTCAGCTTGCGATATGTGAACTCAAAGGCCTGAGGGCCCTAGCAGTCAACTTACATTGTATGTGCCAAGGGGCCCTAGTGGTCACCTTATATTTTGAATGCTCTGAATGCACCAAGTGCCTTGGTAGTGAGCTTCCTTTGGCAATCTCGGACTGCTTGTCCTAAGGTTTTAAAGGGGTCATATGATACGATTTCAAGTTTTCCTTTCTCTTTGGAGTGTTACAAGCTGTTTGTGAATCGATAAGATCTGTAAAGTTGCAAAGACTAAAGTCTCAAACACAAAGTTTACTTTATAAGAGTTAAGACTTGTCCACGCCCTCCTAAAACGCCTTGTTTAAACACGCCCCCACATATCTATGTCATGGCGTGGGAAGGTTTGCATAACACCGCCCAAATGTTCACGCAAAGAAAGAAGGCATAACATTGATTCTAGCTTTTGCTGCTGTCACCATGTCGTGAAGACGCTGTTTCGTTGTGAAGGCAAAAATACTTTGTTTGGCCTTCCAAAAGAGGACACAACTAGAATTCAGTGGTAAAGTTGTATCTACAACACTGTTCCAGAACAGTTCAACCCAAATATTTAGATATGTGCAATGCATTTCATGGAGGATTGTTTCCTGGGAGAGAAGACTACAATGCCGGCGCTTCTGACTCATAGTCTGTAAGTAAGTTTACATGTGTAAAGGATTTGCCACTGATGATTCAAACGCGAGTTCTAAGCAGTGTAGAGCAGCGGTTCTCAATTCCAGTCCTCGCGCCCCCTGCTCTGCAGATTTTGTATGCTTCTCTTATGGCTTCAGACATTTGTTCAATTCGAACGTAAGTGCCCTGCGAAGTGGATATCACAAGATATTCCGCCATGATTCCAGTTCGAAGCATCGTATATGTTCCATTCAAAGTGCATTGAAGTGTGTGAGACGTGAATTTAAATTGTATTTATTTACAGAGGTATATGATGTCACACTTGTCTGTGTGTGAAAACGTTATGCAGAGCAAATGCATGAATGAATGTTCCGAAGTGAAGTAAACTTCAACAGATCTGTAGGGAGTAGAGAGCAATGAACAATGTGACCATGTCAATGGGAACACAGTTCATGCACGGAGCTCACTTCTAACGAGCTGATATAAAGAGCTGGGGCGCGCAAGGACTGGAATTGAGAACCGCTGGTGTACAGTAGCGCTTGTTGTTTGTCGTTTCTCTGATCACAAATGCAGACATGGTTTTATGTTTACGCGGCGCAATGCAACGCAACTTATAGTCATTATAATCCATAATTATGTCCCCAATGGATGCAACAAATAGCTTGTTTGTAATGGGTTTTATTGTTTTTGCTTTGTCACACCGGTATTCTGACCAGGACACACATCACAGTATGGCAAGGGGCGTAACATTTCCATAAGCCATTCGGCTAATCACAATGCACTGGATAGCTGGCCAATCAGAGCACACCTCACTTTTCAGACTGATGAGCTTTGTAAAAAAAACGATATGTTTCAGAAAGGCGGGGCATAGAGGAGAAACAATAATGTACAGTATGTGGAAAAAAAAATTATTTATTTTTTTTTAACCTTAAATAAACACATTTCATTACACCAAATACACAAAAAAATGTTATTTTTAGCAACATCATATGATCCCTCTAAAGGCCCCTAGCAATCTGAGACCCCAGGGCATTAGAACCAATATCCCAGCCTTTGCAATGATAGACACATACAGTTAGAGCCAATATCACAGTGTGTACATATGTATTAAAGTCTGTGGGCATTCTGTCATCAGTTTTGAACACTGTTTGAACATTCTTAGACACAATTTGAGAGATATTCAAGCTGGGACATGAGTGGAAAAATCTTGCTGTCCATCACACCATTACCAGAGAGCATGTGATCAGAGACGTCCGCCATAGGCCTACATACCAGTGCACACAGAAAAACCACAGTACAGAATATAGGGTGCCAACACAAATACAAATCACAGGAACCACACCAATAAGGCAATATAAGACACTTCCCTTGGTTTTATGAAAGGAATGAGTTTTTCCTTCTATATGAGCCAGGCAGCCTCAGGAATTATACCAACATTGTTTTCTTAGTGAGACTTGACTAAAATCTTCAAGGGTTTAAAAGAGTGTCAGACCCTCATACCAAACTAAATTATATTAGGGAGACAACAGGGAAGTCTTCTAAAGAAGACATTTATTTCCACCTCAGCAAATGAGCTGGTGTACTTAGTGGGCCATATAATCATTAGCACCTGCAGACAACAACAGAAGAGGTTGAATGGAGGGTCAAAATAATGAGGACAAACAGTGTCCCCTAATTCTCTGCTTTCAGAAACAAAACACACATCTGTATCCTTGAGGTGCATTGTTGGCTACTGGAATACACATTGCATTGTGAGTCTGCAAGCTGTATTTTGGGAAAATGTACCTTTAAATATTATCAGAGATGTTGTTTTGTTCCAAATGTACCTTAACAATCTATAAACTTTTGTCAATGTGTCTGGCCATTATTTCAAACTAAAAAAAACACCACAGCACCTCTCGAACTAGACTTTTACATTTTTTTGAATAAAATATCAGTGGTACTTAGCCGTGCAGAACTCACTGCCACAATAATAGGCTGTTGTAGATGGTCGCCACAGCATTATTATGGTTGCCTAAGTGTCCTGACTGTTTTTAAGCATCATGCTATGTGGTTTCTTACCTGCCCAGGTTAAAAGAGCCCATTCACAAGTCTATGATATTTTGATATGATATGGCTCATATCTCTCCTTCAGTCTAAATGTTGTATTGTCCACAAGTGAAAATCTGACACCTTGTTGAGCATCATAATTTGGGATATTATATTTTCAGCAAATAAATATACATTATAAACCAACATTTAATACTTATATATATATATATATATATATATATATATATATATATATATATATATATATATTTATATATATATATATATATATATATATATATATATATATATATATATATATATATATATATATATATATATATATATCTATATATATATATATATATATATATATATGAATGAATGATAATGCAACTGTTTGCAACACGAACATTCGCATAGCATCAATGAAACTGATTTTTTTAATATATCACACTGCGAAGACAACCATACAACCAATAAGATTTGGACATTTAGTCACATGCTCAGAGCCGCTGCTGCTATGACTTGTTGGTGCTTACAAGGAGACTCTTTTGCTATGCAAATTGAGTACCATCATAGTACTCCTGTATTTTTGTGTTATCTGATAAACACAATAGTGATTACAAAAATACGAACAGCTGAAAACATTGCTTGACTTTCTGTGACAAGAAGGTGTCAGAAATTGAAAGTTATGCAAAGCTGCTTTGTGTACAGTAACTGGAGTATTTCTGCATTTCCGTAAGCGCCACCTACTGTCAGAGAGTGAATATGCATTTTAATTCAGCCATCTGAATTTTTTGCATTGTACTAAACAGAAAAAAATTCAAAAACAGACAGAATTTTCATGCAGAATATGAATTAATTTGAGCTTACTAGTCAAGATCGAGCAAAATAATGAATCACTATTTGACTGACCTAGCAAGCACCACTAACAAGTACAATTCGGGCATGAAAGCAGTCTGAAAAATAACAAAAAATCTAGAGTATGGCTTGTATAGCAAACCGTATGGCTTGTTCTAGGGTGTGGCGGAAAGGGTCCGGATGTTTGAGACCACCACAAAAGGGCACCGATATGTCTGTGAGGTATGGGGCAGAGGCACTGGGAAACAGCTCTATGGTCACTCTCTGAAACTGGAGATCCTTCAGAGACACGAGACATGATACTACTTTCTTTCAATCCTACTAGGCCAGCCAACAATGCAAAGGATGCTGGATGTTCCTCTCACCTGTGTTTCTTCCTGCCAGGACTGGGAACAAAATGGTGGCAGATGTTGCTTCACAAAAAGAGTCTGAATTGAAGGTGGGAGGTTAAAGATTACTGAACCTAATCCCTCAAAGCAATGATTAGTTTCAATGGCATGTATCTGTCTGACACATTCAAGCATATTTAAAGGAATAGTTTTTTTTTGTGATCCTTTCATAATGCTCCAAACCTGTATCAACATACAAGTTTAAAACAACATGAGTGGGTGTAAATAATACATAAATTTCATTTTTGGATGTGCTTTTACATGAAAGTGTCTCTCGCCTGCATCTCATACACACAAGTGGGATGGAGATGGAAGTTTTACCAAAGCTCTAAACACTTCCACCACTAATTTCCCAGTGTCTACAACCTACTTTCTGTGACAGGATGATGCCAGCACCACGGAATGTAGGTTACTAAAAAATGATCTCTTATTACTCCCCATTAAATCGAAAGCCTGTCTGCAGACAGACAAAATTAAGTCAGGCAGACAGGAAGCTGCTGTTCCTAAAGTTTGTTGTAAACAAAATGAGATTACCAGGCAACTTCTGAATTTGATTTACTTAGGCTTAATATAAACAGGTTTTCAAACCACAGGTATCTAAAACTGAGAAAAACTGCATAAATAAGAGGAATTAATCTGCGGGTTAGTATTCAGTGGAATTCAGCTTTAAGAGAAATTTGTCAGGGGAACTGACAACTGCGATGAAAATGCAACCTTTTTCAGCATCGTGTGAGATGTATTTATTAATAAACTGCATATTGTTGTGGTACACTGATTGTGGATTGCAAAAAAAAAAAAAAAAAGAAAAAAAAAGAAACTTCCCAAAATTCCCCAGCTAAAAAAAATAAAAAAAAAAACGTTAAATAAATAAATATGAACGCTGTAGTCATAATTGTCTTGAAAGAGAATCTTGCAGCTCATTACGCACATATATTTTGTCATGTTTGCATAATCCAAAATCTAATCTGAATGCTGTGCTGTCTCTTCCATAACCACAAAGACTGCATTACTTGTGAGAATAAATGCTAATAAATTTTTAGCAGCTACATTATTTGATAAATAGGATATCCAAGTCTGTGGTTTAAGGCACTTTTCATCATAGACTTTTTTCCCCCTTTTAACATTGCTATGCTATTATATCTGAGCTACAATGAGGGAAAGACACAGCCTTTCGCTGGAACTGCAGGGGGAAACTTTACAGTGGCCCTGCTAAGAAAGACATGCTAATTACATGTCAATAATTCAATGCTTAATTTTAATGACCAGGAGAGGTTCATTTATGCGACGCTGCCGAGTGAGTGATTATCTGGGGTGAGAGATAAAGGGACTGTGGAGAGAGAACGGAAAATTAAGATAAGGTAGAGTATTCTGGTGATTTCTCTTCCTCTTCCCTCACTCTTCCGAGGTTGTAAACGATTTTACAAACTTCTGAGTTGACAATGATATCGCAATGATATTATGCAGCGCCTGAAAATAGTCCCCAGCAACTCTGCAACTACACAAACTTATTGCCGGTCACGTTGGAAGTTACCTAGCTGGGGTCTATTTTCAGGAGCTGCGTGATATCATTGTGCCTGCTGCACCCATGGTACGGCAGAAAAGTTCCTTGATTATTATGCCGGAATGAGAGTACAGTTCCTAGCCATATTGGCCTAGAAAATTGCAACTTCTCTTTTTCCGTCAGTCTTAGTACACAACGTAACTACAGAAGAGTCCAGTTTTAAATAGGAAAAATATTGGAACTCTTTGGTCATTTTTGAGCGAGATGCTAACGATCTAATGCTAAGCTAAGCTAAAAGAATTTCGAAAATGGTAAAACTCAACTGTTTAGCCCTAGGGGAGATGGAAAGCCTATTTTTAAAAATGGTAGCGTCAGTTTAGGAAAGAGTTTCCAATTTTTTGCAAAGCATTATTTCTGAAATGCATGAAAAAGCAGGAAGTTTGCTTAAGTAGGGGAGTGGTTGGATTCTCCCCTGCCTGAGTTGTCCTAAATGAAGGCACGTCTGCATGCATTCCTTATGTCACTGACAATGGGCCGACATCCTCTGTGCCTAATGGCTGCTGAGCTCTTGCCTTTGTCCTTTGATTAACTGCTCTATTCAGGGCTCAGCCTGCTAATTGCATAGCCTGTATAGCTCCCCTGCATTACTGTAAGAATTAATGAGAATTAATTACTGCACCCAGAAAATCTGTGGCCAGTCAATTCCAAAGTGCCCCCCTCAACCCAGCCTGAACACACTAGACTACAGAGCTGTGCCTCATTGTACCAAAAAAAAAAAAAAAAAAAAAAAAAAAAAAAAAAAAAAAAAAAAAAAAAAAAAAAAAAAACGTACTCGTCAGGTAACAGGAACAGTAAAGAAAGTAAGCCAGAAGAGAAAATATGGAATAGTATTCTACAGCAAAAGAAACAGAGAAAAGAAAACAACAACAACAAAAACCTTTCTGATGAAACAGGAAATGAGATTGCGGCCAAATAGTACCATTGTACTACCAGGGCTTTTTGGACACAGACTTGTTTACATTGTTTACATTTAAAAGCTTCTGCATAATTGTTTGAAATTAGTTTTTTAGCCAATATACAGTATATATACCAGTATTAAAAGTATAAAAAAAATAAAAATAATAATAATAACTTTAAAAACTTAAAGGAATAGGTCATCCAAAAATAAACATTTGCTGAAATTGTACTCACTCTCAGGCCATCAAAGATGTAGATGAGTTTGTTTCTTCATTGGAACTTAGCATTACATCATTTGTTCACCAAAGGATCCTCTGCAGTGAATGGGTACCTCATGGTTAAAATACCGGAAAACATCCTTTATCCGTAATATTGCTTTCTCCAGTGAAAAAGTCATCCCGTCTGAATCAGGAGAGAAATATGCACAGATTAAGTACTGTTTACATGCAAAAACAGAAAACATTTTTAAACAAATATGTTGGTCTGAGAGGATAACAGGAGATGGACTTTTTCGATGGAGGAAAGTGTTGTTATGGATTACAGACTAGTATTTCAGCCAAAAGCATTAGTTTAAAGTTTAAAATACCATAGTCATGTGTGTATTACTTGTGGATTATTGTGATGTTTTTTTTATCAGCTCTTTGGACTCTCATTCTGACGGCACCCATTCACTGCTGATGATCCATTTGTGAGCAAATGATGTAATGCTACATTTCTCCAAATCTGTCCCAGTGAACAAACAAACTCATCTACATCTTGGATGGCCTGAAGGCAAGGAAACATTTTCATTTTTGAGTGAAATATTCCTTTAAAAAGTTACAAGATAAGCATGGTTTATATAGGCCTATCTAACTCATAGCAATGCTGGAAGAGTAAATATATAGTAAAGAAAAAATATGTCCCATCCTCATTGTCCCAGATCAGTGATTCACTATGGACACGGAAATACCTTCATTGTCTGCTACTGTGCTTTAAACACTTTGTTTATATATGCAAAACACTTCCTTGACTGCAGTCGACATGATAACATGTCTCTCATAAGAACTGAAACACATTATCACTCCAAAACAGCAGCGTGAACTTTATCAGTCTGACCCTCATTAAATGGCCAAGCTTGGCTAGCATCACAGCACGTGACCGTTCCCCGCTTCACTGATGTTTGATGAGTGATATTTTCCTGCAGGCATTGCGGGTGATACTGGTTGATGGCTGGAGCGACAGCAGGGCAGTATTCCACCTGTATTCACATGCACGGGAGTCAAAAACTCATTCCTCAGTGTAAGATTGAGAAAGGTTCCTCCGGCTCACACTGAAAAGCTAATTTGTTTCTTTTGTGTAACTGGATATGTACAAAGTAATCCGGGGTTTCTTTGACTACAGTCTGAGCACAAAACAAACTACCACATACAAATCCCAGCTCATCTATGCATTTAAAAATGTTCACCGTGGTTTGTGTCGCTAATGCTAACTCTGTAAACAACAAGTTAGGGTGCGGAATTATGTTGTTATTTGGTGTGTGTGTGTGTGTGTTTCTGAAAAGACTTCTGCAATCCTATTTGATGAAAGGGTGAATTGTTGGGTGTTGTGAAGGAGAAGTGAATTAGCGTTAGCTTCGTAGACACAAAAGAGGATTATTGCTGCTGCGTATGGCATATTTTCAATACTGTTAGCAATTTCTGGAATGTCTATTCGGATTTGGAGTGTTTACGCACCTGTCAATCACCTCCGTCACCCTTTTTCCACAGCAGAAAAAAAGCCCCTCTGCTCCATTCATCTTTGTGCTCAGTGCTAACAATGCAAACTGTTGTACATTAGCCTCTTCGCCCTTCTTATCAGAGCAGGAGAGCGTCTCGCTCTGTACCTGAATGCTCTTTGTTTCTCTGTGACCCCTTCTAGTGCAGGACACTGCCTGCAGCCATTCCAAACTGGATTAGGTCATCATCAGGTTTAAGGCTCTCACACATAGAGCGGGCCAGGGGCCCCTGAGTGGATCCGTCGTGTTCGCCGTCAATCAAGTTTCTATTGCTACGCTGACGGCTCGTGGGCCTGTGGTTTTGAACCTGAGTGCAGCAAGTGTACACTGCATTGTAACTGAAACACTTTTAGTTACTGAGCACACTTTTTGTGTAGGGCAAATCTCATTAAAGTCAAAGTGAAATGGAATAATGAATGCTATATAGTTTACAATGTATGATATTCCTTAAAACAGTGAGTGAAACAGAAGGCATTATCCCATATTAAACATTTTAAACAGTTGTATAACCGTGTTTAAGTAATGTCCAGTGCTCATCAGGGAATGTATGGTGTGCTCAGTGTACATACTAAATGCAGTAATTTTAAGTGTTTAAATAAGTTCAAAGGAATAGTTCATCCAAAAAAAAATGAAAATTTGCTTAAAATTTACTCACCATCAGTGAATCCAAGATGCAGATGAGTTGATTTCTTCATCGGAACAGAATCAGAGACATTTAGCATTTTATCACTTGCTTACGAGTGGATCCTCTGCAGTGAATGGGTGCCGTCAGAATGAGAGTCGGAACAGCTGATAAAAACATCACAATAATCCACAAGTAATCCACACCACTCCAGTAGCAAAGCAATATTATGGATAAATGAATATTATTATTATGGTTTTAGCCAGAAGCAATAGTTTCAAGTTAAAATATCTTAATGATGGATTTGTTTATTTCAAAAAAATGATGAAGAAACAAACTCATCTACATCTTCTTGGATGGCCTGAGGGTGAGTAATATGCTTTAGCATATTTTCAGTTTTGGGTGCACTATTGCTTTAAATAAAAGAAAGGCTGGGAAAGGAATGGAAGCAAAATGTTATATATATGTATGTGTATATATGATAGGTGTAGCACATAAATGAAAAGGGAGGGTTCTGTAACTAGTCTATTTTTTATTTGTTCTGGACATATATATGGAGAGATCTGATCAGATTGAAGATAAATGTGTTTTATTGGTGTATTAGTGGCGTATTACCAGTCTGGAACAGGGTTTGGACGAAAAAAAAAAAAACAGTTTGTGTTGGCTAAAACTGTATATATTGTGATATATGTAATGCTCGTATAAGCTTGGAATTATGTTTTAAATATCTTTCATGAGGCAAAACAGTCGGGGTTTGAGGGTTTAATTTGATTCCTCACCGCAACCACAGACACAGTTAATGCTCCCAGGACATATCATTGCTTCAAACAGACAATCTTGCCCTTAGTTCAAGTCAATAAATACACAAAGATATGACGTGTGACTGCTGGGGCCACATCGTATCTCTAAAAGATAAGATCTGTTGTCTTAAATATGTCATTTATTACTTTCTCTCCTCTCGTTTGATGAAATCACACCATATTAAAACACTCAAAGGAAGCCACTGACATTTGCTAACCAAATTTAGCCAAATTTGTCATTATGCAAATTGTAATGGCCTAAGTATCATCCGCCAAATTACCATAGGGTGAAATTGAAGCAGTCTGCTTTAATCTTGTATGTTCTTGTCTCTTTTGTACTTTCTCAGTGCAGAGTGGGGTGTGTTTCATTAATCTTTCATGATCACGCTGATACTGAAATGTAGCATTTATTAAAAAGTGAAAAAATCAGGGTGTCCCTAGGCTATATTAGTTCCCTGTGGTGCATTCACCGGGGCAAATTCAGGGCCATAACTATAGATATGGTGGAGGGGGAAACAACCCTCCAATATTCACATTGTATGGGTCAATATGTAGTTTTGAATTATTAAAGGAATTTTATGGCATTATTTTATGGCATTATTACATTATAAAATTTGACCTTTGGTACTCTCAGTCTTAAATATCTGGGTACATCTATGGTCAAATTACATCAGGTTGAATTAGTTAAAAAATCCTCACTATATGGACAATATATATATATATATAAATAAATGCATCCATTGTGTTTTAGTATTCCTCATTCGTAATGCTTCATATGCTTAATGAATTTGTAAATGTTAAGCAGTCTGTTTTGTTAAAACTGGTTTTGAACCAATCAACCAAACCTCGGTAATGCATGACTGTCATGCTTACTGAACCTGAAGGTGAACGTTTATTTTTCCTACCGTTCAAAGGTTGAGAAATACATCTAAAGTTGTAAACTTTCTCCACCCTGGCAAGTTTTATTGCTCCTTCTCTTCCTCCTTTCACACCTTTACTCAGTAACCCTCGTTCACCCAGCAATAACGTAGAGTAAATCTATAACGTTTCTTCTCTCATCTCATCAGCACCCGTGCTGTAAGACGCAGCTACTGGCAATTAGCAAAAGATGAGAGCGAGACAGTCATATCAACAATACTTGAATGGGTCTTTGTGCTAGTCGTTATCCAGAGCATGTATTATTCAAAAGATGCCAGATCTATCAAAAAGCTTCCACTCGAGACGATGTGGGCGTAGAAAACGAAACAGAAATCCAGAGGTGGATTCATCTCCTGGGTAAAACGGTACAGGATCGTAGGCGATTATGGGTCTCCTAAGGATGGGCCTATCTTGAGCCCCCTGCCTTCGCGTCACTGGAAACGTTACTTTACTTCCATCACCCTGCAGCCACGTGGCACCTCAACCCTCGGCAGAGATCCCCGTGCAGACTTCAAACACAGCCTGAATACTCACATCAATTACTTCTTATCCAACTTGTCAAGTGCACTCAACGTTAAGGGGAAATTCATAAATAAGCCCCCCTGTTTACCCACTCACCCTTTTAGTGTGTAAATAAACATCTCTTAATTTTCTTGCTAATGAGCAATAGAGGGGGCCCAGGGTGGATTTGCTGGAGGTTCTTGCCCACGGAGCAGGAAAGGTTTGACAGAATGAAGCAAGAAAACAAATACGCCTGCATGTGTTACGCCTTGCGAGGTCGTCTTATTATACGTCTGCTTCAAGCCTTCCTGATGTTTCTCGTGCTGCTTCTGCTTCTGCTGCTGCTGCTGCTGCCTCAACTTCTGGTGGTTTTTCCTCCTTGGCTTCCTTTCTTTCTATCTGTCCGTTCATGTGTCTCTCTTTGTCTTCCCTCAGATCAGCATGTCCACAGTTCAACAGATTCCACCGTTCTGCTGCTCTGAAATGAAGACAGACAGAAAGAGTAATTTGAGAAAAGGGTTGGGTCATTTATGCTAGATGGTCTACTAGTCAGGATGGTTGACTAGTCATCCACCAGCCATCTAGTTAGTGACATTAGTGACATTGACTAGTGGGTTTCTTATCTAGGCTCCTCAGGCTATCAGATAATGTTTACTAATAGCTATTTGGACATTGTTTTACCACATTTACATTCAGATCTAATTCCAGTCGGGAGCACATATTCTGCAAGACCGACCAAATTCACACCAGATAAAACCAAGTCCTACAGTCTCATTAAATATTGTGTTTTGCTCAGAAATGCATTACATTATGAAAGGTAAATGGGTTGTGAATGCCAAATAAACACTGAGTCTTTATTTGTATAGAAAGCAGAAGGGAAAAAGATATTTGGCTGATCACTTGGAAAAATATGGATTACATGTAGTGCTCTAACTTGACAAGTTATATCTAAATGTTCTGTGAATAGAAGATATATTTAATTAAAAGGGCATGTTCAGTCTCTAAAGGCATAATAATCAACTGACACATTTTAAACAATTAAAGAATAACAGTCATATTTATGATTTGGTTTTCATGGTATTGAATGTTTATTTCTTCTAATGGTTGGTAACAGGAGTCAACCTTTGAACCTAAAGTGCCGTAACCTCATGCACCATAGTTCAGATAAACAGATACTTGTATTCTTCTATATATTATATTGTGGCTCAGTGGTAGAGCATTGTGTTAGCAGTGCAAAAGGTTGTGGGTTCGATTCCCAGGGAACACATGTTAGGTAAAAAAAATAATGTTAGCCTGAATGCACTGTAAGTCACTTTGGATAAAAGTGTCTGC
This sequence comes from Cyprinus carpio, assembly GCF_018340385.1. Classification (NCBI taxonomy): domain Eukaryota; kingdom Metazoa; phylum Chordata; class Actinopteri; order Cypriniformes; family Cyprinidae; genus Cyprinus; species Cyprinus carpio. Next base: position 4,888,673 of record NC_056595.1, on the reverse strand, counting down.
TAAAGGCATAAATGTAATATAGTTTTTTTTTTTTTTTTTTTTTTTTTTTAATTAATGGGTTTTTATAGTTTTTTTTTTTTTTTTTTAAAGGTAATAATCAACAGTGTCACACAAATGGTCACACAAAATGAATATATAGTGTATATATATATATATATATATATATATATATATATACATATATATATATATATATATCATATACATATATATTCTAATATAGATATATATATATATAGGATATGATTACTGTAATTAACTGTTCTTAGTAACAATAATCACTGCAATAATCATAATTACATATATCATCATCAGAAACTCAGTATTACTGTAATTAACTGTTCTTAGTAACAATAATCACTGCAATAATCATAATTCAGTAATCATATGAATTAACATTATTCAACTGTTCAATTGCAACAAGAGGTTACAAACATTTCTAACTTTATGTCAAAACACTGTCATTCTTCACTCTATGCTGCGTGGTTTTTGCTGCTGTAAGCTCTGTGGTATGTATAATAACCTGCTGATTTGAGGTACACAGACACAGCGAGTGGATCTATGAGAAGGATGTCGTGTCTCGTGTGCTCTCAGCAGTGGATTGATTAGCAGGGTTGGGTTAAGGTGAGGGGACACTCAGGGAGCGCGCTCTACCACCTCAGAGCACCCAAGAGGGGCTCCAGGCCCACCTGCAACTGATTAGCTGCCAAGCCCAAAGAAAGCAAGTGCTGATGAGGACGGGGGGCTGCGAAAACGAGTAGCAAAACAATTCCTAAACACTCCCTTAAAGAAAATTTCCTAATAAACCATGCGTCACTCTCAAAAAACCACTGCAATAAAACAATGTGACAGTGTTTCGTTAAAAGTGGTTATGAGCAGGAGCTAGGTGCGGTTGTCAAGTGGCAAACCAATGCAAAAAAACAATGTGACAGTAGTTTTATGAGGTATTATATGCAATGGCATATTAGTGCCTGTTTATTTTAGACTTTCAAATGTACTGATAACCACCATAATAATAGAAGTGGTAAAATAAAAAAAACAACATTTTGAACCAGGTTTAAATGGCCCATCCATTAAACAGCCAATGCTTCTACATAAATGGTGCTTTTCACTGTAAATTATTTGAAAAAATAAATATATAAAAAATTTTATATTAAAAATGAAATGCAATGTTATACCATTTACCTTTTTTTATTATTGCAAATGGTAAGGTAACCAATCGTTAACCAATATTATTATATTACATTTATTACAGTCTTTTTTATGTAAATTCGCAAAGCATTTTTTTTTTTGTCTTCAACTCAGTAGCACTCTTTATGCAAAGCAAACAGCAGATTCAACTCAGTAGCTATGTTTCCTTCCACCTATTTTTATGTGCATTTTGGATTTTGAAACACCAAGATGCGCATAAATTCTAAAAATGCGCATAAAAAAATGTATGCACACAACTAAGTAGGATACATTTTTTAAAAATAAGAAAAAAATGCACATAAACTACGATGGAAACACATTTACGGAATATATTCCACCATGCACAAAAAGTCATGTGACTTTCGCTATGAGACGGGATAACTTGACTAACCAGTGGACCGATCTCATTCACAACATCTACATGTTGCTTAATTCCTAATGAAAAACCTGAAAGTAAAATTAAAAACAACAAAACATACATCAAACTAACTTGACCCGTACTAAAACTTTGTGCATCTGGCATCAAAGTATTTCTGTTTAATTACTATCTTACATGACTGTGTTCCCAAACAGCAGCATCCACTTCTAAAACCAATGACCGCATTTTTTTATTTTTATTTGTTTTGTTACCTCTGCACTCTCTGAAGCACAAGTAATTTATTACATATGAAAATTATTATATTCAGTGGCTTCTCCTAGTTTTCTTAGAGATATTTAGTGCCAGTTTATCAGGAAGTGGCGATTTTGTTCTCTTTGAATTGTTGGATGGAAGTCAAATTTGCATCTTTGGATGGAAACATTGACTGACAGTTGATTTCAGAGCTTGGTGTGAGCATGTTGCTAAGCTAGGCACATTTCCATTACAGATTTGAGCAAAACTTTGGCGATATATTATAAATGTAAATGAAAAAGTATTGCGAAATGACGGCATTTCCATTAAACAATGTTATGCAACTAAAACGTAACCTTCAGTGGATTTTGGTGGGATTTTGATGGATTTTGGCTACATTTATTTAAAGGAGGTGTATGCATGTATCTTTACACAAGCAGCACAGAGAGGCGCTTCAGAAACATGTGTGGTGTGGCTGGAATAAACACAAACGTTGACTAGAGTGGCCACAATCAGCTTTGGTGGCTGTATCAGAGCCACACTGCACCACAGATAGTACATTGAAGAAAGATATTATGACTTTACATACGCCAAGTGACCTGTGAATGTGGAGAAAAAAAATAAATAAAAACATTTATATTGCGAATTATTCCTTTTTCGCATTGCCTGAAAAACTTTTTTGTGATACTGTATATAGAAATTTTTGCAAAATTGACACGTTTCCATTAGGCGTATTTTCAATTCGCAATTTCAGTTTTGCATTTAAAAAGGTAATGGAAACGCGCCTAATGAAATACGCATTCTGTACACAAATATTGCGTAAAATTTAGTCAAACAGTTTATAAAGAGTATTTATAATCTACATATGTATCAGTTTGTGGGGCTTTTTCATAATGTTTTTCACTGAACTTGCAGCGCATTCTGGGATGCATGTTTTGGAAAGCAAAAAACAGAGCTACTTTCTAGTTGAGATGCAGGATTTGGTAGAGGGGGAAATGCATGTTCTCTCACACTGACAGACGGCTACAGACAGCTTAATTATATCAATAGTTTCTCCTCTTGACCTCGGGTAAATCAGCTGTAAGACAACTAGCCCTGAAGAAGAATTTTCACATGCTCTCTGTCACTCAATAACTGCAGTATGAGCCATAAATCTGAGTTTAGCAGCAGTTCACAGTGAATCATTACCTGTCCACTGAGCGGCCCACATTAATGGCTGACTCTCTCTCATATCTTACACCTTCCCACTCTTTATAACCAAGACAGATTCCAGATAGATGTTTTCTCTGGTCTGAGTGTACTAAAGTGCACGGGGCTGGGCAAATACACATATTAGTCTGGCTGAAAGTCTTAATGAAACGTAAACATCCCTGATAAGATTCCTGCAGATGTAATCACACTGTGTACCCAATCAATACATACTATGCTAATGGATTACACACACAGACAGTGCTTCATTAACATGTTCAATGTCATTAGGATTCCTATATCGAGAGGTGATTACTGGAAACAAGATTACTGAAGCTGTTATTGTTAAGTGAAAATTGGAAAACTAATAATCACACCTTAAAGGAATGTTGCAAGTTTAAAACAAATTAAGCTCCATCCACATCATGTGTGGCATAATTGAACTTGTCCAATAAATAAATAAATAAGATATTGCATTTACTATTGCATTCATAGGAAGGTACTCTAGTGGTCAAAGTTTGGAATAATTAAGCTGTTTTAATGTTTTAAAAAAAGACTCTTAAGCTCACCAAGGCTGCATTTATTTGATCAAAAATACAGAAGAAAAATAAAATTAATATTGTGAAATATTATTACAATTTAAAATAACAGTCTTCAGTGTCACATTATCAAGAAATCATTCTAATATGCTGATGTGCTGCTCTAGAAACATTTATTTTAAATCTATTCAAACAGAAAATATATTATTATTTTAAATTCAATTCAAATTTATTTATATAGCGCTTTTCACAATACACATCGTTTCAAAGTAGCTTTACAGAAAATACATGTGTCTACATTACAATTTAGAGTGATCTGTTATCAGAAGCGAATGTGTCCAAGAGTAATGTTCATTTCACAAATGAACAGTTCAAGATAAAAGAATCATAGTCAGCTAACATGAATTCATTTTAGGCAGAAGCCCATTAAAGCGATTATGACAAGTGTGATCATGATGAGTACAATATAGAGAAATTTTGGCAGTTGTGCATGTCGATTCAAGTTGGCGTCATCTGAGGTCCTCTTAGGGGTCAGCATCATCTCTTCACAGGCGTTGGGTCATCTGAAGTCTTCCTACGAGGCTGGATCCCATCTCTAGTTACCTCAAGATGGGCGTCCCGTGGTAGGAACAGAAAGGCAAATGGAAAATAATTAGTGTAATTAACTGTGTGAATGCTTGGCTAAAGAGATGTGTCTTTAATCTAGATTTAAACAGAGAGTGTGTTTGAGCCCCGGATGTTATCAGGAAGACTATTCCAGAGTTTAGGAGCCAGATGAGAACATGTTCTCAATATCTTGAAAACATTCAACTTTATGCCATAAACACTGTAAATAGATCTTAAAAATCATTTAATTACGTTTACTTTTAGATTTGGTTAATACAGTCAGAAAACAGTTTGAACAGATTGTAGAAAAACTACAAAAGAAATTCACGTAGAGCTCCACCTTGTATTACTGGAATACTATTTAAAAACTCTCTTTTTTAATTAATAAATTAATTCCCATCTGAAGCTTCATAATCCACACTTTAGAAATAATAATAAGTGCAAAAATAATCTTTAGGCCTGATACATGAGAAGGCGTGTTATTCTGGCTGATGGCCACCATATCAGCTCTATCTAAAGACTCATTCAAAGGTGATTTGCAAATTAACTTTTGAACAGATGCACTAATTCCATTTGTACTCTGGAATGCCCGGCCACTATGTAACCCAAGCCCGGCCGGAGCTGGGATAGAGCCAGGGTAAAAGGTTACGCTCCGACTGCTGGAGACTAGAGTGTGCTCTATCTTCCTGTTAATCAATATGGTTGGGGGAATAATGGACATAATCAGTGAAAGCGATTCTACTTTTCATCTGCCCGCATTTGCCACAAGCCTCAGAGGGCACACCTGTTCCTAAATCCCTGCGAGTTTCCCTAAAGAAAGGAGTAAAATAATTATTGAGATATCGGAGCTCAAAGAGAAGAAAAACAAACCAGCGCAACAGGTTTGAGGTTTGTGATGTCCCATAACGTCATTGCAGCTTTGTAATGGAAATCAGTTGTAGCAGAGGCAACAGCTTTATACATATTAAATTTAGGTAAATGTAATTACTCCTGATGGATGTATGGGCCTTTTAAGGCACCAAACAATAGTTCAAAGAGATTGAACGTAAAATCTGTTAAAAAAAACTCCTTCTGTAGCTATTGAACATGAAAGAATTTGTAAAGGAGCTCTTTAATCATTTGGTTTATGGTTTTTAATATTACATTGCATTTCCTTTAAGACGGCCTGTGATAATGAGTTGGGGGAAGGGGTTGCTTGTCCGCTGCCACTGTTTGACAAACTGCTTTGCTTGTTCTTGAGTTTGCAGTAATTACATCCTCTGCAGGAGCTCAGCACATCCACACCTCCATTAAAACATCAGCTCCCCGCTCCAGCAGCAGGACGACCCCCCACCGGGCCTTATCATTCACAAATTAACCCCAATTCATAGGGGGCCCGATGAGATGGACTCTTGCTTTATTATATCTATCTATGCAGAGTTTCATAAAATAATAGGCTGAAATAATGAGACTCAGACGGTAAACATTTGATGGTGAAATTGCAGCTGGACCCAAAGCCAAAAAAAATAAATAAATTAAACAGATGAATGTTAATATGAATATGGGTAGTTTACATGCAGTGTGGCATGCTATAACCTACCTAAAACTATTTTAACAACATTTTTAAAGTTGTTTATGAATACTGTACATGCAGTTTTATGACCACATATATATTTGTGCTTTCAAAAAATTATTTGTCACACCACAGTTATATTTAAGTGAAATGCAATGAGCTAAAAAGTAAAAAAAAAAAAAAAAACATTTTTATATTTATATTTTACATTTTGACCAGTCAAATCCCCCGAAATTTACACTTTATTTTACACCAGCCATATTGATGTTTACCTTATGCATTGATATAAATTTGTATCAAAAATCATGTTCATGTCCTGCTATTAAATAAATAAATAAAATAACTTTAGACCATTTTACAGCACAAATAATATACACAATTTACAAAATTAAATAAATTCTATTAGAAAATTTAAGAAAGACAAAGATAATAATAATAATAATAATAATAATAATAATAATAATAATAATAATAATAATAATAGTTGCTTGTCTGATATATCTTAGAAATTAGTTTTGCATCCTATTTCGGCACAATATATCAGATCTGACATTTCATATTATACACTACTATTATACGTCTACTAAAGATCAAATAACTTAAAACCATACATTGGAAATTAAATTTCTTTTATATGTGATCTCCCGCCTTACGCATAGACTTGTATATTTGATCTAATTTGTGTTTCCTGTCAAAAACAATCTTATGCAATTTTACACCTTGAGCAAACGTGACTGACACATCCAGCGACCCGCCCTCGCCGCTTTGTGATTGGCGCTCGGCGCATGGGGGGCGTGTCCGCTCGGCTGTCTTTTATACTCGGTGCGTCCCACTCCACGGCGCTGATTTGTATGAGAAGGACTCTTGTGAGCAGCACGAATGTAGAATACGCGTTTACACCTGGACCCTTTTTTTTTTTTTTTTTTTTTTTTTGGGTTAACAGAAGTTTAGACTATTTAAACGCGGCTTTATTTTGGAACAAATCGCTCGAGCGAGAACAAGGAAAGGGAATACGAGACGCTTGCGACCGAGGGCTATTTATTCTTGGTATGCAACCCAACCGCGACTCCGTGCCAAACAAGTGAAGCGGAGATGGGTCTGCTCTTCAAGATCTGAACTGTTTCCAGCGCTGCGTTGTTTGTGTTGATAGGGGGAGGGGGAAGAATGGAGTGCTACCTGTTGGGGATTTACCTGTTCCTCGCGCTTACCCTGCTGCCCCGGTCGAGCGGCACCACGGCCAAGGAGATCACCTGTCAGGAGATAGCCGTTCCTCTGTGCAAGGGCATCGGCTACAACTACACCTACATGCCCAACCAGTTCAACCACGACACCCAGGATGAAGCCGGCTTGGAGGTGCACCAGTTCTGGCCTCTGGTGGAGATCCAGTGCTCCCCGGATCTCAAGTTCTTCCTCTGCAGCATGTACACCCCCATATGCCTGGAGGACTATAAGAAACCCCTGCCCCCGTGCCGGAGCGTATGCGAGCGAGCCAAGGCGGGCTGCGCCCCGCTCATGCGGCAGTACGGTTTCCCTTGGCCGGACCGCATGAGGTGCGATTTGCTGCCCGCGCAGGGAGCACCAGACACACTGTGCATGGACTACAACCGAACCGACTCCACCACAGTGTCGCCGGTGCTGTCCAAACCCACCAACCACCCCAGCAAAGCTTTTAATCCACACAAAAAGAAAAGCGGGCGACCGGGCGTTGGACCCAAAGCGAGTAAACCCTGCGAGCCGGGCTGCCAGTGTCGCGCGCCGATGGTGGCGGTGAACAGCGACCGACACCCGCTGTACAACCGCGTCAAGACGGGTCAGATCCCGAACTGCGCCATGCCGTGCCACAACCCGTATTTCACCCAGGACGAGCGGACTTTCACGGTCTTCTGGATCGGACTCTGGTCGGTGTTATGCTTCATATCCTCCTTCGCCACCGTCGCTACATTTCTGATCGACATGGAGCGCTTTAAATACCCCGAGCGCCCGATTATTTTCCTCTCGGCGTGTTATATGTTTGTGTCGATCGGGTATATCGTGCGATTAATTGCCGGGCACGAAAAAGTGGCGTGTAACCGGGGGTATGACGTGGAGCACATTCACTACGAAACCACCGGCCCCGCGTTGTGCACCGTTGTGTTTTTGTTGATCTATTTCTTCGGGATGGCAAGCTCGATATGGTGGGTCATCCTCTCGCTCACCTGGTTCCTCGCGGCGGGCATGAAGTGGGGCAACGAGGCCATCGCGGGCTACTCTCAGTACTTCCACCTGGCCGCCTGGCTCATCCCGTCCATGAAGTCCATCGCCGTGCTCGCGCTGAGCTCGGTGGACGGCGACCCGGTCGCCGGGATTTGCTATGTGGGCAACCAGGATTTGGACAACCTGCGGGGCTTCGTGTTGGCGCCGCTAGTGATCTACCTATTCATCGGCACCATGTTTCTTTTGGCCGGATTTGTGTCGCTGTTTAGGATCAGGAGTGTCATTAAGCAAGGTGGCACTAAAACTGACAAACTCGAGAAGCTGATGTTCCGAATCGGGATCTTCACGGTGCTCTACACGGTTCCCGCCACCATCATCGTGGCGTGTTACTTCTACGAGCAGCATAACAGACAGAGTTGGGAGATCACTCATAACTGTTCGTGTTTATTGGAGCAGGGGGTCAAGAGGCCGGACTATGCCGTCTTCATGCTCAAATACTTCATGTGCCTTCTGGTGGGCATCACCTCTGGAGTTTGGACCTGGTCCGGTAAGACCCTGGAGTCCTGGAGGAGTTTCTGCACGCGCTGCTGCTGGGGCAGCAAGGGATCCGGTGGCTCCATGTACAGTGACGTGAGCACGGGATTAACGTGGAGGTCCGGGACCGCCAGCTCGGTGTCCTGCCCCAAGCAGATGCCTTTGTCCCAGGTGACAAAAGAAAACCCTATTAATTGTTGGGTGGGGGGTCTCTTAGTCTTTCAGTCGTTTGCTTACAAATAAGCTTGTTGATGGTTTCTATTAGCGGACGAACTGGTTGAAACAATGCGGCGATGCAGAAACAATTACGTCTCGCCAATTCCATTCTATTGATATGGACATCAGTCATTCTTAAGGAGAATTCGGGCATTACATTTTTCCTAGTGGAGTAACACATGTCCCCAACTTGCAGCATTTCGTGTCATTTACTTTTACACGTTGTTGAAAGAAAAGTTTTGAATTGTCTGAACGATCAAAGATGGTTTAAATAAGCCTTAATGTTTTAGTGCCCTATTATTGTTATTGTAATCATATACGGGTTTGTTTGTTTTTTTGTTTTTTTTTTTTTTTTTTTTTTTAATTGTGAAATGTATTTATACAAACTTGTAAATGGTGTATAAAAGATGATTTATAAAATTATTGTAAATTTGTATATAGTGTAGATGCCACACGAAAAGCAAATATGATTTTTATTTTAACAATAAAATCTTTTTGAGGAATCTGAATTTCCTAAAGTGCTGCTTTAATGCTGAGGATTCTTCTGGTAATGAGTGCTCCGCATCGGCTCTTTGTGGTCATTCCCACTGAAGATGCTTTTGTGGGAGAAACTCTTTTAGCTTATCTGAGGCCTAATTAGAGACAAGGGCCTTGTCTTGGAGAATCTCCATAATTGTTGAACTCTTCACGTGCTTGCTACTTAATTGACTAAAAGAGGGCTGGGGAACGGGGTTTAAATGCAAGAAACGGGTCCTTTTCATCAGAGGAAACTTTGATCTTTCTTTTAAAGTCTACAATAAAGGTGCCATGTAGACAGAACCTTTAGACTGATGCGCCAAGGTTTTTTTTTATGTCTAATTTGAGACTGTTGTCCTTTGATCGATGTTATAGAAATTATTTGAAGCTCGGGGCCCTAGCCATGTTTTGTCATAAAACCTGTGACAGTTAGAATTTTTTTTTAACACTATCAAAATGTCGAATGAAAATCTACAGGTGGCCCCTTACGTAATCCTCAGAGCCTTTTTGTGAAACTCCAGTGGAGATTCTGAAACAAAGAAAGACACTGAAATTGTTGCAAAATGGTTAGTTTTGTCTCATATTACATGTCAATAATTTCTTTGTAATCTAACTTGGAATGTCTTGTTGCAATATTTCTGTGTATTATAAGCTAATGTAAAATGGTCTGCATACTACTAAACCAATCAGTCAACTCATTTCATATAAGGATACAAGAGTGCTTATGTTTAATTGCTCTGATATATTCTGATACAATAGGTTAGTTTAAACATTTCATAAGGATATTTTATTTTTAAATAAGCTTTTCCATTCCTGTTAGCATTTTAAAAAATAACTTGCTGTATTTCCATCAATACCTTTACACACACAAAACATTTTGGTGGATTCATGATACTTTAAAAGAGAAGGTAATAACAAATGGAAATCAGTATAAAGTCCTTAATGAAAAAATAAAATAAAATAAAAAGCATGTTATTTAAAACATATATTTGTTTTTTAAGTAATTTAGATTTCAGAGTGCATTCCAATCAAACTTCTGACAACGTTAACTGCTTATTTTGCTGTATTATGTCTCCACCTAGCGGTCAATGTGAACAATTACAGTTACTATTTACCAAGCTTAACTTATAGGATTTTAACGTCTAATTGCAAATATTGTAATAACTATATATTGTCAGATACGTACTTTAGTTGTTTTTACCTACCAATTAGTTTGTAGCTGTAATTAAGTATACACAAACCCAAAAAAAAAATACACTGAGAGCAGTAGGCACGGACATTAAGTGTATTGCGTGTGAAATTAGATACGTTTATAGCCTTTAAGAAAGTGTGGAAATGTTAAAGGGATACTCCACCCCAAAATGAAAATTTTGTCATTAATCACTTACCCCCATGTCGTTCCAAACCCGTAAAAGCTTTGTTTGTCTTCGTAACACAATTTGAGATATTTTTGATGAAAACCGGGAGGCCTGTGACTGTCCCATAGACTGCCAAGTAAATAACAAGGTCCAGAAAAGTATGAAAAGCATCGTCAGAATAGTCCATCTGCCATCAGTGATTCAACCGTAACATTATGAAGCGATGACTTTTTGTACGCGAATAAAAAACAAAAATAACGACTTTATTCATCATTTTCTCTCCTCTGTGTCAATCCACATCAGCGTAGCTCCATTTTGGCGAATCTGAGCTGTACACAGACAGCGTACGCACTTCTGTGTCAGCCGCGCCACAAGGATACATTTTCTACGTATATTTATCCTTTGATTTGAAAGAATCAGCGCACCTCTTTTCACGACTGACACAGAAGAGCGTACGCTGTCTGCAAAATATCTTAAATTGTACATTACAGGAACAAAACAACATCAAGGCAATTAATTAAAAAAAAAATTTCATTTTTATTTTATTATTATACTTCCGCATCTGAAAATCGCTAAAACCAGGAGTGATGTAACGGGAGGGAGTGCAGTCAATTTAAACTGAAAAACAATGGATCGCAATGACAGTTAAGATGCTGAGGAAATTGTAAATGTTTATTGATACTCGTATAATGGACCACAGCCATACAGTTATGAGCCTGCTATATGGCCAAGAGAGCAGGGATAGGCCAAGATTATTAAACTTTTACACAAAAACGACCCCAGAAGCCTCAAGTAGCGTATTTATAAGTATATTTTAAAAGAAAAATCTAGTTCCTACCCAATTTTCTATACATTGACTCACTGGGTCTCTAACATGCAATATACACTTTAAGATGTCATTCTAAATCAAACACCTTAAAGACATCTAAACGTCTGACATATGATATCATGTCAAAGAGACGTATCTGTGATGTAACTGTGCTAGTAGAAGTATTTTACCTGGTTATTCAATTCGCTTCACAGACATACTAGAAACCACTAAGTGACAAACGTTGTCTAAGCTTTTCTCAAGAAAGTGCTGGTGCTCAGAAAGCAAAATCAATAGCAATCCAATTTCTGGACGTTTTATGCCATATTTGAATTTTTTTTTTAAACTAAATAAGTCATCTTTAAAATTATTTCCTGACATGAAAATTTAATTTCTCTAAAATTAATTAACAAAAACCTCGAGTAATCGCAAATTACTGTGATTTGTTTTTACTCAACAGTGCTGAGAAAAGTAACAGATACCACGTGACACACCGTCCACGTACTTCTTGAGCAGCGGTCTGGACAATAAATTACACATGAATAAAAAGTCTGAGAATTAAAGGACCGTTCTCACACTCAAAAAGAATTGACATGATAACTGGCAAACTGTGTCTTTATAAACAACATTAGCCTTCCTGGTTGGTAATGTTATGCAATACAATACAGTGAAAGGTAAATTATAGTTTAGAATGGTTACAGTGAAGTTGTAATATTACAGTAGGCCTACAGATAGCCTACATGCAAACAGTATATTTATATAAACATATATATTAAACATACATGCCCTGAGTGTCCTGAAGAAATGTCAAAAAACACTCAGTTGAAATAACAAATGCAAATGTAACAGGACACTGAAGTGCAAACATTTGCAGTAGTGAAGAATTGTCCATCTTCAGTCTTGAGTTGTGTGCATGTCTGTCCACTGGAGGGCATGATTTGTCAGTTTTTAATAGGATGTTACATTTGTTACTCTATGGCAGGTTTTCCCAAGCCTGTTTCTGGTGGTATATCGACAGTACACTTTTTCCTAATCAAAAACAGCAGATTTGACTCCTCAGCCCATTACTGGAGACTCCAAGTAATACGTTACTCTGTGGTCACATGAACTCACATGAATGGGGTCTAGTTATCATCGTGGAAATAGCTGTTTTCCATTTGAAATGCAGTTGTCATCACAATTGAAATGCAATTAAAGTGAAACTCAATCCATGGCATTTTGAGATACAGACGTTTATGTTTCAAGATGTGATATATATGAAATATCACTAATAGTTTTCTGCCCTTTTAAAAGGAAGTGTGATTTGGTCAGGTAATAAAATTAAAACAATGCAATGAATCCAAACCATTTGACATCAGATTAAAGATCCCTAGCTGCTAGCAGCAAAAGAAAAGACAAAAACTACAAATCATCATCAGTGATGTATAAGGAAACTTCATAAATAGGCAATCCCAGAAGTCCCTGGTGTGTTTAATGAGACACATAACTGGCATTGTGAGGACAGGAGGGGTACAGTCTAGGTGACTGTCCAAAGCTAACATGCCTAATCGTTCGCATGTTGCAGCATGCTTCTGAGAGTCTGAAAGGCGCACATAATCTTGCTCTCGTGTTACACCAGATTATTTTAAGTGTTTGTTCTAAAGCTTCAAACCAAACCCCAGCGGGTCCTTGAAATAGTGTTACAAGCTACCTCCATAAATACGAAAGCAGCCTGGCCAGTAATTGCTTTATGATGGGTTGCTGTTGACTGACAATCAACAGTTCCTGAGATTTTGCAGGCTAGAGGATTTTAGAAGTCCTTTAAAGCACCTTCATACCCTCTGGGTTGTTCTTGCTTGGCGGCCGACCTTACTGAAGCAGAAAGTATGTCAGTCTTAGCTTAACCTCAGAGACCCTGGGTGTTTGCAACAGACCTGTTTTTGGAAAGGCCTTCGGTGTCCCTTGATTGTAGCAGGGGCGAGGCAGGTCAAGGCCCGTCTGGTCTGTGAAAGAAAGACAGAATGCGCTAACACAAACATCAGTGGCAGGTGGATACTGATGGGCGTAGCTGATCCAAGGGTTGGCATTTATCCATGACGTTGACATCTAATAATACCTCTCATTTCACCTTGTTTCTCCAAGAAATGCATTCTAATCACGTCACTCTGTTCCAGTCAAGTCCCAATCAACTTTTCTTCTTACAATGCTTCAAAATGAAAGCTAAAAGCCTAATTCTTAGTCATCTGGCTAGACAGTCAAACCCATTCCGACCTCTTCTCTTGTCCATCTCCAATGCAAGTTGGTATGTCCTCACCGGTGGTCATTTCTACCAGAGTATATTGCCCTAATCTTCTAGTGCACACTGCTGTTGCTCCCGAGACATCAATTGCGCCTTGAGCACCTAGTTTGTCCCTTCGTGGAGGTGGTGGAGGTTTTAGACGACTGCGTTTGCTAACTCTTATAGATCTAGGAGTCCCCAAAGGCTCACTGGGATACAGTGCAACTTCACTGCCCTCTCTTAAAATCCCCTCTTCTTGGTTGGGTTGGTAGCTGCTGTTGTCGTCATTGTTGTTGGAGCCAGGCATTCCAGCAATTGTAGGCATTCCTCCAACTGGTGAGTTTGGTTGAGGGTCATCGTCCAAAAAAACGGAAGCAGCTTCATCGCCACTTGAATTTCTGGTCCCTCTTTTGCGGAATCCTCCCGGCCCCATCACATCTTGAGTGGGCGGGATGCTGGCGTCCACACTTTGATTCTCGTTCCCTGACAGGTAGTACTGCTCCTCTGCATACATCTTCTCTACTAGCATCTTTCCTTTGCTTTTTTGCCTCACAGAGCGCTTGATGGCACAGATTAGGTCACACACATTTAGCAACAAGGACAAAGTGGCTGCCCCCAACATGAAGTTCAACATAATGGTTTTCTCAGTGGGTCTAGAGATGTAGCAGTCCACTATTGTTGTGCAAGGTGGCTGCTGACACATGAATCGTTTGGGGATGTGGAAGCCAAACAAGTAATAATGTGCAGCTCCAAATCCAGCATCTACAAGTATCCGAAGCAACAGGTGCAAGATGTAGGCTCCTGTGAAGTACTGCACCCGCCCCTTCTCAGCTTTAACAACGGTCTTACAAAGAGATGATTTTCTGAATGATTCTTGATGGATCTTATAGATAGAGTCCGCTTGTATGGACTCAGAAGCTCTGCTATCAGCAGTCACTTTGTGGATCACATAGGTGATAAACATCACATAGGGAAGGCACAGGGTGGTGAGCTGCACCAGCCAGAATCGGAGAAGGGAAAGAGGGGCAAACATGTCGTAGCACACATTGGCACAACCGGGCTGAATGGTGTTACATACAAATCTTTCCTGCTCATCCTGGTAGAGAGGATAACCAGCAAACAGCAAGACCAGGATCCTTAGGAATATCACCAGGACGAGCCATGCTTTCCCTAAGGAGCAAAAGCACACAGTTCTTTGTCAGTTTGACTTATCATTTATAATGTGCCTTTAAAATTGATCTGGAAATTGACTTAATATCATCAAGTTAATTGAATAAACCAGACATGTACTTTTTTGATGAATGGAACATTGATATTACTTTAATGACAACATATAAGATATGCCCCAATGACCCATAACACCACAATAATAACAATACAATAAACACATCATCTCTCCAAATAAAAAACATATAAAATCAAATCATATATATATATATATATATATATATATATATATATATATATATATATATATATATATATATATTACTATAATGATACAAATTGCATTGCATTTCATTGCATTAGATACAAAATAAGTGCCATTTTTTAAATGCATATATATATATATATATATATATATATATATATATATATATATATATATATATATATATATATATATTTGGACAGTTCAGAATGTACAAATTTCATTGCATAAGATACAAAATAAATAACTAAGGAAAAATAAGTGGCATATTTTAAATAAAGGAATTGGTCTGAAAGTGACTTTTAGTGGATGAACTCAGTTACACAAGTGTTTTGTTAATCAAAAACAAAGTCATTTAAATATTGAAGTTTTGCACTTAAGTGCTCAAATACTATCTGGAGCCACTCTATGAATGCGTATTAAAATAAAATATCAAGTGTGCACATACCTATAAGGGTGATGTTGTGGTTCAATGTTATGAATATAGTTTCAGATGCAGTCTGTTTAGCCATGCCAGCAAATTTAGGCCTCCAAGCTTGGAGACTGCTGCACAGAATATCCTACTGGTCAACTCACAGCCCACTTGATTCCAGACAAGAAAAAGATTTTACAGTCTGTATTAAACTCAGTCCAAGCAGGCATTAAAAATAAGCGCTATTTACAAGCACTCAAACTCCTGGTCAGGTCCTACAAAGCAGGTCAGCTGAAATCCGCAACAGCACGACTCACGCGTCCACCAACTTGGTTTCCCATCTTACTTCTGCTTCTGTCCTGACAACAACTGTTCTCAGACAACAGAAGACGAGAGATGTGAGCTCCATTGTGAGGCTATTCTTACCCACCGAAGGCATGTCGGCATGCAGGCCTTGCTGTGATATTTGGGCTCTGTTTGTCCTTACAGGAGAATAACTAGCTGGATCAGGCATCAAATAACCATATTAAATTCTCACATCTCATATAAAAAACATCAAAAACACATCACAGTGTCACACACACAAGATCACATGCGGTAGAATCCAACGTGGTGCATTTATTTGAACATTTTAGGATACTGTATCTAAGTGTTCTGTTGGGTGTTGAGGTCATTCAGCAAATTAATTAAACTTTTGATCTGAACTCTACAAGGAGCTTTTTGGTTGGCTTCTGTTAGTGATGCACTAGATTCTAATTTTATTACATTATTAAAAAGAAGCCCATCTTTAGCTCTGTCCTTGAGGTGTTTGACATGACTGAATATCATGGGATCAGAGGAGATCATAGTGGAATCTCTAGAAGCTTTTAGCCCTGTTTAAATGACCTCTGAATGAGGGACATCTGGACAGAGGGGTTGAAGGACTTGTTCTAATGAATGGAGGCTTACAGGTACGCAAACTATATTGGCAGCTGCTTGGGTAGTGAACACTTACCGTAAACCTTTTTTAACACATTAAGAGGGAAATTGTAGTGGACCTAAATTAATTCTGTAAGATAGAGAATTATTTTGCATCATACACTCTTGGTTTCCGCATAAATATTATTATTAAAATGTCTTGGGAAGTCCAGTATGGAAATTATTTTTTTTTTTTTTTTTTGGGAACGTTTATGAGATTGATTACACTAGGAGTCCAGCAAATTGCATCCTGTTTTTAAAAGTTTGAAGGCGAACAACAGTTACATTTTATGCCTGAATGAAAGAGATAATGCAAATCATACAGCATTTGCAAGTCTAACCAAATTTGTTCTTTTCAACACATAAATACAGTTACTACAT
Source organism: Cyprinus carpio (assembly GCF_018340385.1). Taxonomy (NCBI): domain Eukaryota; kingdom Metazoa; phylum Chordata; class Actinopteri; order Cypriniformes; family Cyprinidae; genus Cyprinus; species Cyprinus carpio. Next base: position 4,871,923 of record NC_056595.1, on the reverse strand, counting down.
TTGTGGTGATTGGGAACAGATACTGTATGTCAGATGACTGTTTACAGTCTAAATATTTTTCATCTCTGCATCCCTTTATCAGCTCCCATGTCATCAGGCATATAACATACAGTACCGAACCAACTTGTATGCAACCCAGAAGGACGTCAACACCACCTTCACCACCACTGAAGATGAGATGAGGAACTTTGTGGCTATCCTGCTCTACATGGGGATTTCTGAGCTGCCTTCCATTGATGACTACTGGGCAATGGAGACCAGGGTCCTTCAAGTTGCATTGATGAGAGGGTTTGTCCACTTTAATGACAACACCCAGATCCCTGGCACCATCAACAGATTCTTCAAAGTCTGGCCTCTGTTCAGCCTCCTGGTTCCTGCCTTCAGGAGTGAGCCACAGACACCCAAGCAGTCTGTGGGTGAGGTTATGGTTGCCTACAAAGGCAAGACAGCTGGCAACCTGAGACATTACATCAAAAACAAGCCAGACAAATGGGGATTTAAGTTGTTTGCCAGGGATTCTGAAGATGGCTTTATTCATGGCCTGGTGCTATACCAGGGCAAAACTATGCTGGAGGCCCACGGTGTCCCCATGAAGTCTGAACAACAAGCCATGGGTGTCACCAGCCAGATGATCTCCATCCTGGCCAGCACCATGTCCTCATCCACCACCACAGCCATATTTGCGGACAACTTCTTCACCAGCCTGGATATAGTGTGGTACCTCAAAGACAAAAACTTCAGGTACACAGGGACAGCCAGGGAGAACAGAATAGGCAAGCCTCCATTGTAATCCATCAAGGATATGGAGAACAAGGCTGTCCTTCATGGCATGTATGGCTCCGTCACCAGTGATGATGGGATCCTGGGCAATTCAGTGCTCCAGACTCATTCTTCCCACTGGTCGCTCTTTTGCAACCAACTTTCTCAGTTGGTCACAAGAGCACACGTTTTTTTTTTTTTTTGCTACAACATGGGATTAATCAGTGCATGCTGATGAACTTTAATCATAGCGTATAGTTAGGTCTATATGGAAACGAAAGTGGTTAACATTCAACCCGTTCTTTTGCATCAGTAGTATTATTTGTGATTTGAATTTTGTGAACGGGAGTCCCTCTTTTGCTCTGTTATAAGCCTGGCTTCGGATGCTTTCACTTTCGAGTTTGCGATCTTGTTACTTTTTACAATAAAAGATAATTGTCTGTTTTGCTTAGGCTACATCTATACACCTTTCACATTTTAAGATTAAAAGAAAACAATGGATTCATTGTTATTTTTCATTAAAAGCACAACAACATTAAAACAAGATACAATAAGACAATAGCTTATAAAACGTTTATTAACAAAAACAAATAAGATGAAGCATGGCATACATCACATGCTGTATTATATAATGTCTAATAAATTACAGAACGTTTAGCAAACACTGAGGATTTAAATAAATAAATTAAATAAATAAAAGAGAGGCCCCATAGCATAATGTGAGGTAAACAGCACAGATAAGTTTTCAAAATGAAAACAAAAAGAAAAGTAAAACTAAACTTGCTGCCAGTGACAGTGCTTGCATGTTTTCCCCCACAAGAATACCAACATGTTCTCCTTCTCTGGTTTAAGAAGTCTTTTACTTTACTTTAGCGTAAAAACCATCCATCGGTTCCTCAATATTTGCGTAATTTTTGACGCGGCGAGTATACACCAGGCTCTACACTCCCAGCACTGCACAGTTCAAATGAGTTGCCGTTTCTCGTATGCAAAAGAAATGGCAGCGCTTATGAGTTGATCAATGGGATGGTGCGACCACTCACAGAATTTAGTCACTATAGGCAGAAAAAATGGTCACAGTCTGGAGTCCTGCAATTAAATATAACAAAACATGCTATTATTATTTTTTATATCAATAATAAACTAAATATAAATAAAACTCATCTACTCGGTTTTGTAATTTATTCTTAATTTTTTAGTCCGTATGAAAAGGTGCATTTATTTCTATTAAAGGTACATCTATGTGGAGATGGCGAGTCACAGCGTTGGCATTCGGCAACTTCATCCTTACACCCGACACTGACTCAGAAAGCACTAGTTTATTAATAAATAATTAAAATGTCTTCTTTTCCCCCAACACATTCACAATCACATTGCCGATGCTTTGATTGCTTTATGCGCAACCCAGAGTAGACTATAGCCAAAAAAAAACCAAAAAATAACACCATACTAAAGGACTAAATTAAATAATGGTTAATATATTATTATATTAATCAATTCAATATAGCGTGCGACAAGTTGACTAGAAAAATCTTTATTCGGGGGCAGGCCTACTTAGCACAAGGAAGCGCTCCATTTTTTAAATAAAAATAAATAAATAAATAAAAAGAAACAGACACAAACAAATCATTTATTTAATTCAACAAACAATTTCAGCGTATAAAGAGTCAAATGTTTTTTTTTTTTTTTAATCATCTTAATTATTAAATACAATAGGCTACAGCATGTATATAATTGGTTCCAGGAAAAAAAATCTTTGGGGTGCTATGGGAGTGCTTTTGTTTTTCTTGGGGGTGCTAAAGCACCTGCTAGCCCCTCCCTAGCGCCGCCCATGCCTGCAAGTACCTTACTGCAGCAGTAAGGGGAACATATTGAGGTCAAACTTGGTCTGCAGGGTCTGTAAGGTCCCCCTGTGCCTCAATGCTGATCGCAACTGCTTTATCAAGTACCATGTAGCAGTTATGACTGGACTGGAATTGTGACACATGAAAAAAATAAATAAAATAAAACAAAAAATTGTTCCTAAATAAAAGAAAAGAATTTCCTAAATAAATATCCTATTAAGCTTATATAAGTTTTAATGTATATTGTATATAACCACTTTTTGAAAAACAAATTACCTTAGTTCATCAAAGAAAATGTTCCTAAAAAAAAAAAGTTCCTAAATAAATATTCTGTAAAGTTTATATATGTTTTATGTATATTTTATATATGTGTCTTATATTTTAAACATATAGATTTCTTGGGAGAAATATATATGGTACCATATATGGTAACTTTATTGACCCTGATTTGAAACATAAAAAATTACTTATTATTATTATTATTATTATTATTATTATTATTATTATTTAAGTCACTAAAGTTCAAAAGTCTTGTAATAACCTCCAATAACACTACAGGGTTGAAATTTGGACTTTCCAAATATTTCAATGAGTGCCCTATAAAAGGTCTGTAATTAGATTAGCAGGCTGGCTCTTCTGGATAAAGACATATTTTAAGGTAACCAGCATTGGTGTAGTTCACCAGGGACACATTTAGAGGTGCAAAGCTGAAGACTTGGGATGGAAACGCATGGACCAACGACTTGCTGGTATAGTTGATGCTTTATTTCTGGACATGTCATTGAACTATTTATTTCATAAAATGGTGTGCAATGCAGTTTATGGCTGTATTTGACAGGTTTTAAAGAAAATGCATCAAAACTTTCTAGCTCCAACATTTCATATCTACAAGCAAAGAACAGAAAATGTAATTTTATATACAGTATTTATGGAATACTATTCATTAAAACAAGACTTGAATGGTGCTTCTTCTAACAATACTTATGAGACCGTTGTTAGTGCACAAATGTGTTTTTTCTCTATCAGTGGTTTCTAGTTGATTTTGGACTGAAAATTATGGTGAATTCTATCCTCTAAATTACATTGATCCCCACTGTTTTCCATGAAGTTTGCCAAAAAATGACACTTTGAAAAACACAAGTCAGGTAAAAAGCAGAAAACCTGAACTGTAACTTGTCAAACACTAAAATATGAAATGCACTTATGAAAAGGAACTTTATTTTATTTTTATTTTTTTTAAACTCAAAGTTTACTCAGAATTGAGGCTCATTTTCTGAATCACCTCAGGAAAGTTTGTTTCGAGAACATCTGTCAAAGGATGTTTTTTTTTTATTATTATTATTTTTTTTTTATCTCACTTAGTCTGTGGCAGTGCTGAAAAGAAGTGCGATTAATCCATTTTACCCACACAAGGGTTTGAGAACAGGAGGCACATGATGTACAAATAGCAATAAATAGTGCAAAGTGCAAACAGTCACCACAGTAGTCAATTTATTTATTTATTTGTATGTTTGTGCAGCTAATTTTGAAAATTAAAATGTGTGGGTAAAACTGACCCCCAAGACAATAGAAATAACAATAAAAAAGATGGGAACTATTCTCTGATAAGCTTCAATAGAGATTTTTTGGTTTTACACTAATCTTCGGTGGTTTACAAAGTGTCAAGTTTTAAAAGATAACCTACCCTGAAAAAATAAAAATAAAAATAAAATAAATAAAAATCGCTCCAGTCCTCTCTAAACATCTTATATCATGTGATGGGACTCATGAAAAACACATCAAATCAGTTTTTATTGCAACTTTTAAAAGTTTATTCTTGTGGCGGTTTCTAAACATTGCTTCTGAACTGGGAGCATCAGTTAAAATCATAGTTCACGAAAAAAAAAAAAAAAAAAAAAAAAAAAAAAAAAAAAAAAACTGCATGCAACCATTGTAGCCTCCAGCTTTTGGGCGGACTGGGTTCACTTTGAACGGAAAGTAGAATCAAATAAGATCATACATAAGAGATAAGATTCAGCCTTTGGCACACATTGAAAACAGATAGTGAAGAAGGGTTTGACCTTTTGAACAGAAACAAATGACAACAACAATGTATTATTCATAATAACAGGCATACAACCAGTGACCAAACATAAAATGAAAAAGTCACAACTACAGCAGTTTTCTTTCTTTTTTCACAGGAAACCACTTATAGTATAAATGTTCTGAAAGATCTGAATTTTTAATTTCGTAGAAATTGCAATGAAAATGAGAAAGATTACAGAGAAACAGAGCAAGAGAGAGGTATTAAATAAGAAAGAAAGACTCTATGCAGAGGTAGAGTTCAGTGCACACGGCTAAAATTCGCCTGCTGCCTCCCATCAGGACTCGAGTTTATAACACCGTCTTCAGATCCAACGCTGGGCCACATTCTCACACGCTCACAGAAAATAAATAGAACACAATCTTCAAATCCCTTTTTTATCAGTCTTTCGATTCATGATTCCGTTTGTCACCCCAAAGACACTTTTCTTGAACGTTTTCCCTGATTTCCAACACTTAAAATGTACAAAGGGAGTCTGAAGCACCGCCATTTGCAAAGAACAGATCTTCTTTGAGAAGAACTTTGGTCAATATTCATTTATCTTTAGAAAATAAACCAAAACAAACATCTGGGTTACACGTTAGTTACACGTTTTGTATAGTATCATGTATCTGACAAAAAGTAATCTAAACACGAGTACTCGTGGAGTGAATCTCACAAAACATGTCTGGGTCATATTTCACCACAAAATCAAAAGGGATATGAATAAGAATTAAGCCCACTTTTTTTTTTTTAAACATAATGACAATAAAATCTTATGGTCTTAAAATAGGCTCAATTTTCTTCATGCATAATATTATTATTTGTTTTTTTCTTTAGATTTTGCAAGAAATGTATAACCTTTGTACGTCCAGTCAGATATATTAGCATCACATAGCCTACTTACTGTATTGTACACAAAAGACACAAAGTGTGCACTATATTTAGAGTAAACAATTTTAAGTAAAAGTTACTTTTTGGGGGCATTGGGGATACAACACCTAGAAAAAAATATTACAGTTAATGCAAGAATAAACATACTGCTTGAAAATAGTGGCCATTTTGATGTCATCTGTATTAAGTACTAAGAAAATTGTGTTTTTCCATTGCTGCTAAAAAAAAAAAAAAAAACTATTGCAGAATTACATTCATGTCAACATAACACTGTTAAATTGTTTTATGCAGAAAAAAAGGTTTAACTCAACAGGAAATAAAATTGAGGACAGAAGATTACGACTAAAAAAAAAAAAAATATTCAATGACAACGCTTAGATACTTTTGGAGCCCAGATTTACTTATTCCTGATAAAACAACTGACATATTTCGATTTTTCAAATTTGTGTCCATAATTTAGGAATTAACAAATATAAATACCGGTCACATATACATATATGAAGATCATAATTAAATTTCTTTAAGTATGTACAGTATACAAAAGATATTTTTGGAAGTTCTAATTCTCAAGGTGTTTCTGAATGAAGTGTCACAAATGAAAAAGTCTCAGTTACTCTTAACAGATAATATAACGAATCATCACATACATCTGATGGCATAATTAAACACTTGCTTAACTTTTAAATTGGGAAGAACTGATTTTAAAACTAACTTTTCTGTTCAAAAAACATTTTGCAGTCTTAATGAGAAGGGAAGATAAAATAGTTAATATCATATTCTACATCTAAGGCCATTTTCCCGCTAAATGCAGGAACTGCAGGTGATGGCAGTGGATACAGCAGGAATTCCTCTTCCTCACCAATTCAATTCAGTCTCTGGTTTGATGCATTGTAATTGAGAAATAAAACTTTGCAAAACACTGTATCACACTAAGAGCCTCACCTTTGTGTTTTGATATGTTTTGACTTCAAGACACCAATTGGGAAAAAAAAAAAGGACTCAATGTCATCTGAAAGTTCACTAGGAGCCTTTCAAATATTCACTACAATCTTTCCTGCAGGTATTGTATGGAATAGAGCACAACATATTGCTTTGAGAATTGGAAATGAGTGGCACAGCATGTGTGTATCTGGTATTTGTTGAGTTTATAAAAAAATGGCGACAAGAATATGGAGGTTATACACATCATGGTCATTGATGATGGAATGTCAATGTTGGCTCTGCAGAAGAAAAACCTTTGATTTCAGTATTAAGACTTCCAATTTCAGTCCATTTCGGCATTGAACATTTTCAACTGAAACTAACTCTTTCAAGGCTTATCGAATCTTGTGTTTCAAAAGGAAAGTCCCAGGGACTTCATATCCCTGAAACCCTCCACACCATATTCCTTTTGGAAATACAAAGTCAACTTCCATTCCAATTAGATAATAAGACAAATGGTGCAAACTGCCTTTATCAAGTATTAAAAATTGCTGAACAGAGTGGTCCAAAAAAACTACACAATAACATAAGCAGACTGAACAGAGTGGTCCAAATTGTATATTTTCCCATGAACTTGCATTGTTAGTCTAATTTTAGATCAATAAACCGTCATTAAGAATGTTTTTTAATTTAAAATAAATCGTAAAGAAATAAAAAATTAAATAACAGTTTTTAAGAACAGTGGTAATTTTATAGTTTAATAAGCTCACAGCCATTTGGAAACAAAAACTTTAAGGAATGGAGGAATATCTATGGAATATCTTGAGAAGTAGTTGATTTTGGCTCTTGATCTTGATATAACACATCCTTGAGCGTCCAGGTGGAATTTTTCTAACCATACAAGATCAATAAACAGTACGAATACCTCCTCACCTAGAATGGCAAACACATATGACAGAGCTGTTGGAATGTGGTTCCAGTCATTGGGTGTCTTTCTCCCTCGTTTATATCCTTTCATTCGCGTCCTCCAGTTTTTCTGAACTGCAGTAGCAGTGTCCTCCTCTCTTTCCTCTAAGCCACAGGTTGGAAAGTGATCTTTGTGTGGGTTTCTTGTATATACAGCAGCCATACGACCAGCAAGAACACTCTTCTGACACACTCTGGCTCAAGAGTCTTGTGGAGGTACTAAGCACATATGTGTCCTCTTAGAGAACGCTTCTTCTGACAGTCTTTTTATCTCAGTCTCTCGTGAAAGTCCTCAATGTCCACCATTATTAGGATATGATGGCCGGCGACCATCTGACCAGTGTCAGGTTATCTGCGCTCACTGAGCGCTTCTTGGCTGCTTTTCTCATGTCTTTATATTTGTCATCACAAAGCCTGGAGATCGCCTGGGAGAAACATGAGAAGGGGAGACAGACATTCAAAATGTGAATTTTTTTTTTTTTTTTTTTTTTTTAACACTACCACTGCACTATCATTCAAAAAGTTTGGGATTGGTAAGATTTTTTATGTTTTTGAAAGAAGTCTCATATGCTCACCAAGGCTGCATTTATACACTTAAAAATATTAATATTGCGAAATACTATTATAATAATATTTTTTTTTTTTTTTTTTTTAAAGGGTAATGCACCCTTGCTAAATATGTTGAATTTAAATCTAAAACCTGTTAGTATCAGTAAGTAGCATATTTCATCCTATTAACTTTTTTTTTCCACCCTGCTCCAACACACATGCTCCCCTTACTAAAGGTGTTCCCCAGGGTTCTGTTCTTGGCCCTTTTCTTTTTCTACATTATTACTATTATTTAACTTATATTTTTAACTCATAAGTCATTATCTGCTGATTTATAAGAGTTAACAATGTCATTAAGTAGATACAGAATTAGAAAGATTCACATTTGATAAAAATGAAGTGTCACAGAAAGAGTATTGGTTAAATTTGTACTTTCTGATGCAATAACCAAATTTCCAAGTCCCACCACCTCCAAAAATAAGTGGTAACAGTTTAATTCCTGAGACAAGATACAACTTGTGCCCATTACTTTGAGATGACAGATGATAGTGTTTGGGAGCGTATAAAGAGGACCAGTGCAAGATGGAAGCGGGGGGCTGGTCCTTATGAAAGAACTGAAATCACAAACCACTGACTGATTGAGCTGTCCACCCAGACCACTGACTCTAAATGGGCTGGTGAGCTATTACACCACCAAAGGCAACTGCGCACACACACACACACACACACACACACACACACACACACACACACACACACACACACACACACACACAACTGAACTAACTAACTAACATCATTATAGGCCTGGTCTTGTCAGGACTGTAATTGTGCAGCATGGAGGCTGAATGCTGACTTAAGACACACATGGGGATTCAGGCAAGGTAATTATTCAGCCCTGCTGCTACTGAACCAATGGACCAATGCAACATGTCACTATATTCCTTCTTAGTGAGAGCTGCACCAAATCAAGCTTTCAAGTTTTACTGCCATTTACTTCAGAACTTGCTGGAACAACCGATTCAGTACTGCAATATGCGAAGATATTGGACTTTTCATGAAAACCTAGAAACCACAGTACACTGAGATGTGAATTAGATCTTGAGTGTCAATCTGAGATAAATATCTTGAGCTATATAATGTGTGCTAATAATCTAGAGTAGTATTGACCACTCACCTCGAGTTTCTGGGCCTTGTCTCTGCTGAGAGGTTCCAGGGGAAAGCTAAGGTTGTTCGCCTCAGAAAGTGAACGCAAGTCAAAATAGTACTTGGCATACACACTTGATGGAACGTTAATATTGAACTGCAGCAGCTCCAGAAACTGTCGCTCCAACTCATTCCTGGTGGGAGAGAGAAAGCAAAAATAATTAGCTTTGCGTATGTTCCTTTTGACATTTGTCAGTGGGCGGAAATAACTGAAAAGAAAACCTTGACAGTTAAAACTATTCAAAGAAATTCTGATTTTGCATGTTTAAAACTACAATCCTGACAAGAAAACCAAACGACAAGCCCTGATCATCTGTTCATATTAAAAAATCTTCCTTTATTTATCCACACATTTCTTACCACCAGTGAAACTCCTGAAAGTTGAAAATAAACAATCTATTGTCACCCCTTCCTACCAACTGCATAATTATTCCAACACATGCAGAAACCTACCAGCTAAATATAACCGCGAAGCCTCTGACAACAAAAAAGCAACCGACAACCACAAACCCACACTCTGTGGTCCTCCATGCTGTTTGCGGTATGCTTTGAGAACAATAATACTGCCTCAGTCACTGAATCTTTAGTCAGGTTGGCCTTTAAAATAACTGTACTCAGCAGGAGTTGAAAGGGCAGATGTGACATGCTGCAAGTGTCACTCTTTATATTTGTCAGCTCAATTTCTTGGTACCTTACATTTAGGGATATTATATATGGTATCTTAAGCTCTATAAGATATAGTTTCCAAAAAATGTCACAAAAACATCATAAACACCAATTCTACAAATGCTTAGAACCTTAGAAAAGCCACCAATGGTTAAAGTAATAGCCCAATACTTGATTTGTGGAGGATACTAACCTCTTAAAATTAAACAGACCCTACATACAATTAAAACATGTTCCTTATATGTTAGTGATTATCCTGCTTCATTCAGAAATCCATTTTATCATAAAAGAAAAATGAGTTGTGAATAGCGTTTTACATAAACTTCAAGTCAGCATATATCTTAGAAATGTTTGAAGACTGAGCATCAAATCTGTTTCCATTCATAGTTGCAAATGTAACTTGTATGAAAAATTTAAATATTGCATAAAACATTTACAGGTAAAGCACCGTTTTCATCACGTGTTCAAGATACTTGTTGCTTCCTGGGAAACTGGTGCAAATGATCAATAATACAAATGGAAGTTGTTAAAAAAAACGACAACGCCGTTGTAGCCCTTTATTTCTACATATTAAATTACTTGCACCTCAGAGTGTTGTCATGTTATCTTGAATTTGGAGGTGCAAGAGACACACACTTACATGTCTTCCACGGTGATGTCTTTGAGGATCTGGCAGTAGTCAACATTCCATACGGCCTGATCATCCCACACTTTTGACGCCAAAAGGATGGCACCCAAAACAATCCTCTTCCAGTTAGCAGGACAAATGTCAATCTCTGCATATGTTAATAATCTCTCCAGATACACCTGAGAGAGAGAAAGAGAGAAAATGCTTTCTTTTGAAAAAAAATCATAAGTTGAACATAAATGTGATTTGTCTAATGGGTGCCATTCAATATCGATATAAAGCATCTTGACAATCAAGTAAACTGTAAAGATTCTGACTGAACCTTGCATTTCTGTTTCTGGAGCAAGGTTACTGCAGCATCGCTGCAAATATGTGATTATTGTGCAAGACTGACACGCAGGTCAGGGGCCATGAATGACAGGAGACAAACACATCTGCTTAGCCAACCAACAAAAACACCTGATGCCTCTGGTAACAAACTGCAAACAAACAACATTCAGTTTTAACGGCACTAATATAATCTGTTTTTATTTTTATTTTATTTATTTTTTTCAGACATGTACCATGAATCCTTTAAAAATCCTTTAAAAAACATTGGCCCATCATAGAACAGAGACAGCATTTAGAATTACAAATGACTTGCTTCTGGTATATGACCAAGACTGCATTTCACTCCAGTTTTACTAGATCTTAGTGCTGCTTTTGAGACTATAGATCATGACATACTCTTACATTAAATTAGAAAATTGCATTGCCTTAAGCTGGTTTAGAATTGACCATTACCAATTTGTTTGTTTAACTGTGGAACTAGCAAATCTAACATTCCATGTCTAACATTAGTGCCACACGGATCTGTGTTAGGCCCCTTGCTGCTGTTTTCAATATATATGCTGCCCCTTGGAGATATGAACAAAAAATTGGATTAGGTGTGTCTGGTTCTCTTCCCAACACCTCACCACCTTAACATGGTGACCTGGACTGCTCACTGGGCCTCAATGAGATTAAATGTTAGATTCTTGTTCATAAGAGGCCAAACAACACTGTAATATTGCAACATGCATTTTCTGTAAAGCTGTTTTGAAACCATCTATATTGTGAAAAGTGCTATACAAATGAATGTGGAAGCACTGATTTGATTGTACTTAAAATGACCATTCAGTACTAGGGTAAATATTTCAATACTTGAAAATAAGACAGATTCCCTCTGTTAGTTAGTACCCAAAAATAAAAATTAGCCCATACATTACTCAAGTCATCCTAGGTGTATATGACTTTCTTCTTTCAGATGAATCCAGCCAGAGTTATATTAAAAATTTTATTTGATCTTTCAAGCTGTTTAATGCCACTCAGTGGAGGTGTTGCATGCATCAGTCCAAAATAAAGTTAAAAAAAAGCACCCATCCATAAAAAAAAAAAAAAAAAAAGTCTCACATGGCTCCAGGAGGTGAACAAAGGCGCTGGATGGGCGCTTTTTATTTAACTTCTTTTGGACTGATGCATGCAACACCCCCTGAGGGTGAGTATTTATATGGGCTAACTTAATTTTACACTCGCCTTGAGGGTGAGTAATTTATGGGCTAATTTTCATTTTTGGGTGAACTAACCCTTTAAGCAATGTTGGCAAATCTTAAAGATAGGAAGCTCTGGAATTTCGCTATATTTCATGATTTAAAAAAACAAAAAACAAAACAAAAAGAAGGCAGAAATTCACACTAAATTATCAAAAATACACTCTGTACTATTGACTCCTAAATCACACGGATACATTATATCTCTAAACATTTAGGCATTGCAAATTGTATACCATACAGATAATAGAAAAATATACTCTGATCAAATTGCTTCCTGAGGCACTCGTAAATTTTCCATCCCTGTTTAAAAGTTCTCTGTTATGAGACTGTATGAGGTTGACACATACTGTTCAACACCACATGAATTTATAAACAAAACATCATTACACACTAACCCACATTTCAAATCAAAAAAATCATCAAAACAAAATATTGCTAAAAAAAACAGCACACCTCTTTTTAACATGCCACATGATTCAAGGTAATCTTCCTCTGTTGGACAAGTAAAATGTCAAAGGCTATTGCTATGTTTAGTGGCAAAGAATAAGTATGATCACTAGCAATAGTGATGGTTTCCTTAGTAACTCTAATAATATTTCTTTGTGTACTTCTAAAGGAACATCATAAACATTACTTCTTGAGTGGTTGAATCCTAAGTCTGTTCTATGTTGACGTGGTGTATGACAGTATGCTGTAGCCACGGGCATCTTTAGCATTCATAAACACTGCTGATGGATGTAGGCGATCAAAGATGTCCTTATGAAATGAAAAAGCATAATGTATGCGATGCAAAAAAGATGTAGAAGCACTAAGCTGCACAAACGCATATACACACTCAGTAGAGGACAAAAATGTCAAATAATATTAGTTTTCCCAGAGTGAGAAAGAAATCTAATAAAAATTCAATTTTGTTTGTAGAAAGTGTAAGACATAAATTGCACGTTTAATTGGTTCCACTGCATCATCAGGCTCCTCCCGTGGGCAGCTGTGCATTAAATATGTGCTTATGAGAGTATGTTTGTGTGAATTTCTGAGCTTATCTCCTCTACGCTGTTCAAGATGAACTAGTGTCAGCAAATGGGCAAATTATACACCTACAATATATAAAACAACAACCTACGGAAACACTCCAGGAACAGCGGTCAGCACCTTCATAGAAAACACTAACCTGGGTAGAGCTTTGGAAACATAATTCAGTTTTTATTCAGTCATATTAAACATTTTAAGAGGGCAAACTACTATAAAGCAGTGTTTCCTGTAGTGTCATTTAAGTATTAACTACAGTATAGTATTTAAACAGTATAGTATTAATTAAAGTATACAGTATTTATTAACATTTGAAATATTTTGAGTTTGCCATTTTTATAATTATTATTATTTTTAAATATATACTTCTGGTTAGCTTCAACATTATTAAAATTTTATGCATAATGTATATTATTATTTCAAGTAATACAAATTATTTAGTTTTAATTAACAAGCAACAGCCAATCCGATTTTACCAGCATCTCTGCACCTGTTGCCCCCTACAGGTCAAGGAACAGGCTCGATCTGTCTCAATCTATATTTAGAAACAAAGAAACGCACACAATCTGTCTATCTGAGAACTCTATCAGTTCATAGACACAAAGATCCGATCTCCAACAAAATATCTATGTTGAAGCTGCACTCAGTTTTTATTAGTTTCAGACTTTGGTTTGACTATAGGTATTAAGTCTGGTCCACTTTGCAGTTTTTCTGGCCATGAATCATCTAGGAAGAGACTGTCTGACTAATATGGAAAGTAATTTACCACAGCTGGTGTGGGTATCTGAAACATTGGTACTATAATAATAATAATGCAACTAGTTTTTATTTATTTTTTTATTCATATAAGAATAGTGAAGTAATAATAAGGATATTTATGTTGATTTTGTGGTCAGATCTTCCAGTCATCTAGAGGTAATAAACTGATTAGATTTCAGTTAACAATTTTGAGGACATTTTTTTTTTTTCTCTAAACTTCCATTGGACCATCAGTATAGATTATAACTCTTTTAAACACACACACAGACACAAGCACGCACACACACACACACACACACACACACACACACACGCACACACACACACACAGACACACACACACACACACACACACACACACACACACACACACACACACACTTTCCCTTAAGCCCATCTCAAGCATTCACAGCCCCTTGTATGTCTAGAACTTGTGACAGCTCATGAAGGTATTTGGTTGGAAAAGTGAGAAGGGTTGAGCCTTCAAAAGAAGGATTTCATCATAGAGGAGGACCAGTCACACTCAGACAGCTGCTGGTCTTAGCACCCACTAATAAAGCACTAAATATGACAACCATTTTCACCTGAGTGATGGTAAATCCACTTCACTGATGGTAAACCCTATTTTAACTTATGCTACCAGCTAATCCAAATAGTCATGGATGAATTTGTATTGGTCCGCAATCAAGTCACATGACCTTTTACTCACCAGAGTAACTATGGCACACTCAGCTGTGAGCTGGGCGGCACTGAAGAGCGTACGGACGAATCTGTAGATCTGTTTCTGTTCTGGGTCGTGCTTGTCATAGTCTGACGGCACCTCCAATTTCTGTGGAAAGAGGAAGTTTTAGAACATTCAGGCTTGTTCAGGATGTAATTAAACATCTTATAAATGAGCTGCAGAAATGAAACACTTACTGAAAGTGGATGAAGTTTTTCATCAAAAATGTCTAACAGCATCATCCCCCCCACAACACTTAAAAAAGAAGAATTAAAAAAAAAAATAATATTAAAGAATGCTACTAATCCAAACATGTATTCATAGAATTAATCAAAGAATGAATAAAAGAACTAGGAAAGAGTGTTGTGATAAATTTTCAGTGTTACCAAAGCCTTGTGTAAAAGTTATATTTCAACAGAGTCTGAAGGTTGTAAAGTATTATATGGTATTACAGCTTTGAGAGAGAGAGAGAGAGAGAGAGAGAGAGAGTCACAAAGCCAGAGACAGAACAGAAGACGGAGTTAAAGGTATTTAGAGACAGACAGACAGACAGACAGACAGACAGACAGATAGATAGATAGATAGAACACCTGATCTGATGAGAGAACTGAAAAACATACCTGTTCTTTATGTGGTAGTATATCGCGAGGGCAACACTGCAAACAGAAGAAATAGCAGAAAGAAGTTGATATAACGGTAGTCAACAAGCTGAAGCAGCATTAAATTCAAGCTGAAGGAGAAGTAGTATATAGCGTTATCCTTTGTATTGCACAGCTTTTGCATTGTCCTCACTAGCTGTACAGAGAGCATTTAAGAAAATGCTGTTCTTTTTTATTAATCTGTAGTCCAGTGAAATATATGGGATCAAAGAAACATGCAACAGTATGTATGATGAAACAGGCAAAAAAAAAGAGGATTTTTGTAAATCATTCACAAAACTATTCCTGAATGAATAAACAAAGAATTTAATGCCACAAGGGGCCTCATTTACTAAGAATAAATCCATATGCTATACGATATCAATTATCACAATATTTTCTGGTTCATTTTGTATATCCATTGGCCAATATTGGATGTGATAATGCATGCTCATTTACATTAAAATGACCGTTGCTGTCAGCTAATGCATCACTCATCTTTAAAAACACTAACAATTTATTAACATTGTTAAAACTATAGCAAATTTATCATTACACTGTACTGTAATGTTGTGACATCTTATCATTGATTTTACATTTTAGTTTGATGATGATAATTATTATTATTATATAGATTGTATTTATTCAAAAAGTTTTGTATAGCATTTTTATACTGACCATTTATTGGTTACTGGCCATAAAATGAAAATAGTTATTGGCTTACTACCTAACAAACATACCTAAATTCATAAAGTGCTGTGATGAATGTGATCAGTGGAACTGACTGGTGAATTATTCAGAATCAAAAACAGGAGTCACTTTTTTGAATCATGGACTTAATGATTTAGACGACTCCCTTCCACACTGAATCCGTTCATGTGACTCATTCACTCATTGTACTGGTTATTATTTATCAATGATACAATGTAACAAGTTGTTAGGCCCAATTTCCAAAGGCTCCAGCCATGCTTTTGAAAACCCAATTCTTTTTTTAAACCCCCTCATTTAGATATCCATCATAAACCAATCATGCACATTTCGATCAGTTTACGCTGAGGGTTCAAGTACCATTTAATGGTGTATTTGAGGTTGGGTTGGCTGACGGTGCTGTCGTCCAGGAATATTGTTGAACAGGAGCTGTACTTGCGTCTCATTGGACCAGACGGATGTTGCTGAAACACAAGGACATTCAGAGTGCAAATTAAAATATCAGTTCTTCTTAAACACACAGAGACTTTCAGCAAACAGGATGAAAATTAGGCCACCTGCAGCCTCAGAGAAGCTATTATCATCTCATTTATACTTGAGTGATTCTCTCTTAATGTGTGTGTAGTACACGTTAGCATCCCAATCCAGTACAACATAAACACAGTCATGTATTATGCAGGATTTCAAACTGATAAGCAACATTAATAATGCAAATAAATCATTACAATGTTAAAACAGACACAGTATCAGAAGTTTAAAGAAACTAAATAGAGCAATAGGCAAATATTTACCTTTGACTCCGCAATGTGTGTTAACTTGCAAAGTAATAAAATACATTAAAACAGGAACAAAACATATGCTATTCATTGCAATTTGAGTATGAATAGCATGCGCCAATGAAATGGAGAAAAAAAAAAATGCATATTAGAGTAACGGTCCACCCAAAAAAAAAATTGCTGAAAATTTGAGACACATTTGGAGGACTGTAGCATTACATCACCTGCTCAACAATAGCTCCTCTGCAGTGAATGGGTGCCGTCAGAATGAGAGTCCAATAATCCACAAATAATCCACAAGTAATCCACACCACTCCAGTCCATCAGTTAATGTCTTGTGAAGCGAAATGATGCATGTTTGTAAGAAACAAATCCACCATAACTTCAACCATCACTTCTGGCCAAAATACCAGTCCATTATCCATAATAACACTTCTTCCAATGACAAAGTCCATCCCCTGTTGACCTCTCACTTCCAAATCCACCGGCATATTTGTTTAGAACAGTTTTGGACTGTTTTTGCTTGTAAACAGTGCTTGATCTGTGCAGATTTCTCTCCTGATTCAGACTTTTTTTTTTTTTTTTTTCGAAAGCATTAGTCTGGCATTTAAAAAAAATAAAAAAAATACATTACATCTTTACACAAGACATTAATTATCATCTCTCATTCAAAAAAAAAAAAAAATACCTTGCAGCTTTTCACAAGACATTAATTGATGGACTGGCTTTGTGAGGATTACTTGGGGATTTTTGTGATTTTTTATCATCTCTCATTCTGACTGCACCCATTCACTGCAGAGGATCCATTGCTGAACAAGTGATGGAATGCTACATTTCTCTAAAACTGATCTGACAAAATAAACTCATCAAGATCTTAGATGACCTCAGGGTAAATGTTCAGCAAAGGATGGTGAATTATTCCTTTAAAACATTCATATAGAAGGAAAGAGTTTATCAGAAAAGCAATGCTGTTACTGATGCAACACAAGCCCAGAGACTCATGCGATACTGGTTCCTGCATTCTCGTGTGGTTGAGTATATTTGATTAGTTCTGTGGGTGTTGTGACATGTGAAGGGATGTCTTTATTGCAGACACAAGCATTATGAGAAACAGAAAACACAATCAGTTGATGGCATGGCTGCTGCTACTTACATGGTTGACGTACAGACTTTTCCGCTTTTCCCGAACTGTAAAGAGAAATGCATAATTAGAAACACTAGCACAACAGTCAGTACAGTTAATTAGACAGAGACAAAAAGACAAGGGCAACAATAAAAGCGATGTCAGTAATATAAAAAGGGAAGTATCTAATAATCTGAGGTCTTAAACTGTTGAACTGTTTAGGTGCCAGAGAAAATGTGTTGTAATTAAACTTTCCCTATTGTTTCTCTCAAAATTTATTAAAAACTGGTTAATCTCTCATAGAGTAACTTCTGAATGTTAATGTCTGTGCTATTTATAACAATAAAAATGTATTCATACATGTTTTGTATGTCCAAAAATACATTCATCTTGGGCCCGAATTAAGCATTCGTTCCCATCAATTAAGAATTCATCCCCTTATTTTATTCATTTGCTCCCAAGTTTTACTTAAATCGTGGCCATGAATTAAAGGGTTAGTTCACCCAAAAATGAAAATATGCCCATAAATTACTTACCCTCAAGTCATCCTAGGTGTATATGACTTTCCAGTCGGAGTTATATTAAACATTGTCTTTGATCTTTCAAGCTGTTTAATGCCACTCAGTTGGTGTTGCAGTGCTTCAGTCCAAAAGAAGTGAAATAAAAAGCGCCCATCTCACACAGCTCCGGGGGGTGAACAAAGTCCTCCTGCAGCAAATCTATGCGTTTTTGTAAGAAAGATAACCATATATAAAATGTAATAATCACTTTAATCTAGCTTGCGATCACAGTTGTACACGGAAGCAGCACCGGGTGGATGACGTAGGACATCAGCTTTGCGCAGCTCAGAAGTGACGAATGTGGAAGCACAGGTGAGAGATCAAAACAACGGTCAATAATTAGAAGTACAAAACAAGGATTTGTAAAGAAGAATGTTGGAGGATTTCGATATAAGCCAAGAGGAGACTGGTTTTCCTTTGCTGAAGTAAGGGAACATTGCTTCATTTGCTCCTGTTAACAAACGTGGATTTTCAAAAGACTCACCGGCGCATGCGCGATGCTGACCTCATACATCATCAGCCCGGAGCTGCTTCCGTGTACAACTGTTGGCACAAGCTAAATTAAAGTGATTATTACATTTTAAATATGGATATTTTTCTTACAAAAACGCATCGATTCGCTACAGGAGGACTTTTTTCACCCCCCGGAGCTGTGTGAGACACTTCTTTTTAATAGATGGGTGCTTTTTATTTAATTTCTTTTGGACTGAAGCACTGCAACACCCGCTGAGTGCCAGTAAACAGCTTGAAAGATCAATGACAATTTTTTATATAACTCCGACTGGATTCGTCTGAAAGAAGAAAGTCATATACACCTAGGATGACTTGAGGGTGACTAATTAATGGGCTTATTTTCATTTTTGGGTGAACTAACCCTTTAAGAGAACAAAAGGGAACAAATTAGTACAATGTGTCCATGATTTACTAAAACAAGGGAATGAATTCTTAAATCATGGCCATGATTGAACTAAAATGAGGGAACAAATTAATAAGTCATGAGAATGGCCATGAAATGTACAGTTTTTATCTCTCATGTCATGTATGTAGGGATATATTGTTTTTGCATTTACAGTAGTTTGTTGTTGTTCTCTTGCATTTATTTTTTGACTGTGAAACAACAGGTTAGGTCAGTGTTGGACAAACTAATAAGTGCAAAATAACTCAAGCAGCTTATGCAAGCTGTGCGTACAAAGTATCAGCAGTTAGAAAAAAAAAAAAAAAAAAAAATCTGGTACACTTGACCAACTGACTGTAAAGCCACCAATCAGAGTTTGATATATTGTGCCATTCAGGCATGAGTAAATCTATCAATGACATCACAATAGCACATTCAAATTTTATCATGCAGCAGTTGCACAACCTATTAACCAGTGCTGGTGATGTTTGCCAAGGATTTAGACTTTCAAATGTTGTTTGCTCAGTCAAAGCTTCATAAACCTCTCTATTTATTTGCCATTGCTGGTCTCTGTAGAACAAAGTTCAATGCACACATACTGTATATACTACTCCATAAACATACTGTAACATTCTCACAAAGCTTTTTAAAAACACAAAAGTGTGCTTTAGAAATTGTTGTGGTATTAACGTTACAACCATAAGCATACAAACTTACGCCCACAAGCATTTATAGATTAACATCTGTCTCGATGAGGTTAACCGAATCATAACAGAGCTCATTTACATATAGAAGGCTGTGACACACCAAGCCAACAGCCAGTCGCTGGACAATTTTGGGTTGTTGTTAAGTGCCTGTCAGCCTAGTTTTTGCAGTGTATTTCACACTATTGGCAATAGTCTGATTAATATTAAGTGACTTTCTGATGATTGGACATGCTAAATTGGCGGCTGAGCCTTTTGGTGAGAGAGATCACTCTGATTGGGCGATCAGCTTAGCGAACCAGAGCGCGAGAAAACCAAAAGACAAAAGCAAGTGGTCAGTGAGTCTGAATTGAAAATGGGAAGCGCTGTTTGTATATCTGCAATCCTAGCCTGTAGGTTTCTCTTTTTAAATGACGAATACAGACTACTGCCCCCTGCTGGTATGGAGAGTTATCATTGATGTTGTTTTGGCATCTCTTAGTTTGTTTAATTACTTGAATGCAACAAAAGAGACATCTGGGATCATTTCCATTAGCACCCAAATGATTCACTTTACTACAAGTACTAAACTACATTTCTTATTTAACTAGCACTATTGTATTTGTGGGCGGGGCCAGTTACTGACGGCCCTCATGCAAACAAACACAAATATGAAAGCTACTGTATGTCTCATGACTCACATATTATTCTCACATATTAGCAGTCTGTCTATTTTTCATCCATATTATAACTATTAATCTAAACTACAGCCCTAGAGACCTACAGATGACAGCACAGCGTACATGAATCTAAACAAACAGCTGCACAGCCGGACAAATGGGACAGATTCCCAGACATTGTCAACATGCATATCCCCTTAATGCCATTAAACTGAGTGTAAATCCCTGAAAATACTGCTGTGATTGTATTTAATGACATTAATCTGTTGCCCCATTAAGCAGCTTCAATGTACAGCAGTTGGCTACTTTTTGTTAGCTTTTAACATAGCTTCAGTGCAGATAAAAGGAGCAGCTTGTAGCTTAGCAAGCTAACATTCGAAGAAGATTCCTGAACAAATAACAGCTTGCAGCATAAAATCAAACTATAGACTTTTTGAATCTATAAAGCTTCAACACAACACATCAGCACACTGACAAACATGCTGGGATCAAACGTACTTTTCTTGTTGAGTAAAGGAACTGAAAAACAAGAAGGTATCCAAATTAAATCTGAGCATGTAAAGCAAGGAAGACAGACCAGAGTCACAAAACATTACGCTAACAATTCACTGAGAAACAAGGAGAATATCATAAGATTAGCCTGGGCGGAAATATCACCCACTGAAAGGAGCTGACAGTTAACAAAGTATCATCAGCCAGGGGTATTGTGTTAAATCAAACTATTATTACAAGTCTTCTCTGAGGAGGGGATGCTTGCTCTGACTAAGTCAGGACCATCTGTGCGGTCGCCTCCTGATTCGTTTGGATCAGACTGAAGCCATCCTTTGACCGTGGTTTCGTTTTAATTAACGTTCCCCTCCAGCATCCAGGCTGAAGAGGAGACCGTCCCACTCATCTTGTGAGTCAGAAGACATGGAGTCTCTCACCGTCTGTTTGAGACTTGCTGAGAAAGATGGTGCTGGCGCGCGGGTGGTCCGAAGGATTGTACTCCATGTTGAGCTCTGAGGAGAGAAAAAGAGAAAGACGATTTATTATTCAAGACTGAGGCTTCACTTCCTCTAGTATTACTAGAAAATCCCCAAAATGATAATGTATTTCTGACAGGATGATGGGAAACATTCAGTCAGAGAAGCCACAACACGGAGTGTTTGTAACGTGCACACAGCATTGAAATACAGAGATATATGAAATGATTAGACGGAGCACAATTCTGACTGTGTTGAGAACAGTGTAATTTATGCATCATTTATATACTATCACAGTATTCATTATTATTTTGATTAACCTTCCATATTTTCAGTTTTCGTTTCGATTTTAATTTAAGCTTTAATTTCATGTGATTTTGTAATTTTTTAAAAATATTTTTATTTAGCTTTATTTTTTTTAATTCAGTACTTCAATTTAAAATTATTTTAATTTCAGTTGATTGACAAAGTAAGAATCTAACTATTTACAATTAATATTTTATAACAGCTGATTTTCGCTTTAGAATGGAATACTATTACATATTAAGTTTTTGTGTTGGCATGTGTTTATATATATATATAAACAAACATGGTTTATCAATATGGTTATTTGGTTTATATATATATATATATATATATATTATATATATATATATAATATATATATATATATTATATATATATATATATATATAAAAGCAAATAACCATATTGATAAACCATGTTTGTTTATATATTATGATTATTATTCAATACAATAAATACTGCATAGCAATTATATCAATATCGTAAAAATTGTGGTATGTTATTACCATGCTCTGTCATTATGCCAACACTAGGGGGCAGACCTATGACTGTGGGATCCAAGGACAGTTATAACTCTTATTCCACCACTAGTTTTTTTTTTTTTAATTTTACAGTAACATATACTATAATATACATATTAGATTTGTTTTTATATTTGCATTTATATTATTGTAATATGTATTATTTTATTTCATTACATCTCCACCACCAATTCTCATCAACTCATCACTGATCTTCAGAATGAATAAAATAAATTCATTTTTGAATTTTATTTTATTTTATTTTTTATGTCATGCCATGTCTGCTACAATTCTCCTTATTACCAAAACATAGACTTGAAACTTCATTTTTGCTCAGTTTTTAACCCAGATCATATATATATATATATATATAATATATATATATATATATATATATATATATATATATATATATATATATATATATATATATATATATTATATATATATATATATATATATATACAATTTTGAATAATTTTATCTTTATTTTATTTTTGGTTTGTCATCATAAATGCAGTGACTTGAAACTTCCTTTCTGCTCAGTTTTCCCACAATTCCCACCTTGAACTTGCAGCAACTAACACACACACACACACACACACACACACACACACACACACACACACACACACACACACACACACACACACACACACACGATGTCATCAGAGGAAAGAGCAAAGGCACACACCCCGACCAGGAAACAAGGAACCCAGAGTTCACAGCCTCTAATCTGGAAACAGCCGATCCTAAAGAACACTGTCATTATTTTTTACTGCAGTGTTCGGGTGTCAGCTGCAACGTGTGCTGAGATTTGCCAAATGTGACAAACTCGTGACAGTGAAACCTGGTTCCACGTGAGCAGGCCACTGTATTGTGCTGTAAGTCTTTTGAAGCGGCGTCTTTTATGCCGAAGAGCCACTTGAATCTCACAAGAGCCTCGACTGTGAGACGTATGGAGCACTCTGGGGTGCAGCGGACAGACTGATTAATAAAAGATGGAGCTGCGTGGGAGAGAAAGTTGGAAAATGGATGAAAAAAAGGAGAGGAGAGCAGAGAACGGTGAATGTGCTGCCGGTCTCAGAGAAGCTGGACACATGCGCTCTAATATTAATGTGTCTTATTGAAAAAAATGTGCACACTCATGGGAGAATGTGTGGTAATAGTAGAGTTTTCAATGGGATTGAGTCATTTCCTCTTTTCCTGTGCCCCACCCTCTGTATATTGTGGAAAGGGGCTCGAGTGTTCGGAGGGGGTCTGATCTGAACAGCCCAACACTTCCTCACATTCAGGAAAGAGCTTCTTCCAACAAACACACTACAGCTTTCACAAACCCTCGTGAAGAACATCGTTCATGCATGTGCAAATCTGACCAATCAAATCAATATAAATAATAATAATGCCATGTAAAATGAGAAATTCAATGCTTTTAATTTTTCTGCACTGTGTTTTATGATTTAATACAAAAATATTCTCAAAAATGACTGTAATCAAATGAGACTCATAATTCATTTATAATAATATTAAAATGTAATCAAATGAAATGTGATAAATTCATTTTATTTTTGGAAAAACAAACTGCTGCACAAACTGTAAGGTTTAAAAATTAAAAAAAAATATGGAAAATTGTGATATTCCTGAAAATTATGTTTTAATAAAACATATTATTATTATTATTATTATTATTATTATTGCTTTGAAAGATAAATTATATTATGCATAATAGTAATATATTTGTCAATTTCAGTCTCTGCTTCATCCACATTAAATTCAATATGGAGTCTAACCTGATGAAGGCCTGTGTTTACACAGCTCTCTATCTGGTATTTTACACTCTATTAATGTTTCAGTAAAAACAAACACACACAAACAAAAAATGTTTGTAGTAGATACAGTTAAATATTTATCAATGAGGTCAGTAAATATTTCTAAGCTGAATGAGGGCAGCAGCAGCAGCTGTGGTCTGTCAGAACTCAGCACTCGCTCTGCCTGCCATCAGCGCCCACAGCTCTCAACATTCACCCTGCGGAGACTGACAAACGAGAGAGTGTGTGTGTAGACAACACACTCAAGAAACAGCAGAGAAAAGCCAGATGAAGAGGACGGCCGATGGCTGCTCACTTACGCATGAGTATCCATACAGCTGGCCCAGTATCGATATTGTGGCACGTGTGCAGCAGTGGACCACGCTTAATTTGAATATAAGAACAGCATTTAAAATTGAATAGAAAAGTGTGAGGTTTCTAAAAAATAATGAATAATGAATAATATATACGCTACAACAAGGTTTAATCTGGCCGCAGAGGAACACAGCTGGTTGCCTGATATAAAGAGACGCAATCCCCGAAACAGATCTTTCCACTTGCGCAATACGGAAATATCTACTAAGTGAGCTACTTATCTTTGTCAATCTGGCAACCATGTGCGCGCGCTCTCTCTCCACTGTGGTTAAACACGCTTTCTTTCTGAAAACACCCCTTTAGCGATCTCCACTTTAAGACAGCGCATTTGTTTTGAACTCTTCTAATTATTTGTATTTTTATATTTATTTTTTTAAACAGAGAAAGTGTTAATTTGTGCAATGACAACCTACCTATCAGCAATGTAAATATGACTTTTTAAAAATATATTAGAATGAGTACATTACAATATACATTTATTAGAATGAGTACATTATTATTTATGGGCTTAAAAACAAGATGCAAGCAATCAGAATATTGTAGGCTACCTGGTGGGGAGTGCCCAATGTAAACATGAAACATATGTCAATATAACCTATATTGTAGCCTACTGTGGTACAGTTATGGGGGTCCTTCATAAAGCAGAGGTCAACTGCCTGCTCTGCCAATAGTTAGAAATGTCACTATAGTATGGAGTGTTTAATAAACAGCTGGTGAAATTCAGTGCAGTCCTGTATCGTGATGCATATCGTACCGTAACCTCTGTATCATGATACGTATCGTATTGTAACTTTGCTGGTGATACACAGCCCTATGCATCATGCCCACAGCATTCAGCACACACACACACACACCTCAATGGAAAGTGCCACCTGGACATTACATGCAATTACCAAACACTGACACAAAGCCACATGATAAGATCAAAAAAGTCCACTTGTCACATGAGCTACTCAAGGAAGTTTAAAAATATGTGCTTCCTTTTTTATGAAGACATAACTGCACTTTTTCATTGACATCCCTCTCCTCCACAGGGTTGAGGTCTGTTACATTAATACATAATTCTCAGAACATTTTCAGTCACTGTCACATGGTGTCAGTTACCACAGAAAATCAGATCAACTTTTCCATTACCTTGTAATAAATAAATAAATATAAAAAAGCAAAACACTATGGTGGTGCCGACAGATGACAGTATTGTGTATTAACAATAGAGAAATTGCTCGTGGCTGATGCTTTTGACGATATTGACTATTATTAGTAGTAGTAGTGATATTACTAGCCTGATAATAAGAATATCTAACTGATATTATGGCTTATTTGTTCCATCATATTTCTTTTCCCACATATTTAAAGTGTTGTGCATTACAACCAATCACACACGATTCCGTTGACTTTACTAATGCAGCGGCCAATCAGAAGCGTTCAGATGAGTTTAGTTGTTTCAGTGCACGCTCGCTAACGGAAATCTACTCTCTCACGAATTTTCTCATCATAAACAACAAAGTGCAGCTGTACGTGTGATGTAAGTATGAGATGTATTTATCATACAATGTAGACAGCTTCACTGATTATAACGGGAAAGTTTTTTAAAGTGCATTAACACACTAGACTGAAGTCAGTTATGATGTTCTTTGGTAATCTTAATATTATTTGCTCGTTTTCTGTAGCGGCTGTAAGCATTATAATTAGTAACTTACAATGTTTCTATTTAATTGGCATGTGAAATACAAATTCAGTCATATTTAAAATATTTTATATATTTTGTTAATAGCTTACACTAGCACCAGGCTGCTTTTAGGATTACCCTGGAGTTTGGTTGACTCTCCAACTATGAAACTAAAGAATTTGCCACTGATGATTCAAACACGAGTTTTGAGCAGTGTAGAGTAGCGTGTGTTGTTTGCCGTTTCTCCGGTTTCACGCAACGCATAAAAAGACAGTAAGTCATTATAATCAGTAATTATGTCCCCACTGGATGCAACAAATGCCTTGTTTGTAATGGGTTTTACTGGTTTTGTCTGGTCGTGCTGGGAGACTGCATCACAGTATGGTGAGGGGTGTAACATTTCTGTCACACACTTGAGGTATTCAGCCAATCACAACGCGCTGGATAGCTGGCCAATCAGTATACACCTCGCTCTTCAGAACGATGAGCTTTGTAAAAATAATGTGTTTTTTTTTTAACTTAAACCACATGAACACATTTCATTACACCAAGAATCAACATTAAATAAATGGATTTTAAACACTCTTTGTTTAATGACATATTCACCAAGTGATGTACTAAATTATTTTTTTATTTTATTTTTTATCTGAGGATAAAATAAGTACCACAATAACCAAAATATAACAAAATAAATATTGTTAACAATATAATATTAATAACAATATATAACTTTAAATATTATTAAATGTAAATATTTACTATTAACATACATTATTAATATTAGCACTTAAAAAATGCATATTTCTGCTTCTAACACCTCTGAAATGCTTCGCATCCATTGTAAGTAATTATTTTTCTTAACACAATTTTGAATTGCTTTTAAAATTGAGGGTCTTTTTTTGTACCAAAACGTTTCTCTGCACTTTAAAGTCTCCAGGGTGTGAGATTTCTGAGAAAACAGCATTTGAGAGCACACACAGCCTAATGGAGGTGTTCAGTGAGCTGTGCTGTGCTCTCTTGTTTACCTTTAAATGATATTTATTTCAGTTTTAGTAATTTTAGGTAAACTTTAACAGTGTGTTTTATTTTAGGTAATTGCCAATACCAAGGTTTTTTTTTTTTTTTTTAAGTTTGCGTTTTTCATCTTCCTTTTTTTTTGTGTGTGTAAGTTTTTCTATCAATTGCCAAAACCAAATTGTAAAAAGCTACATTTATTCTATGAAATATAAAAACTGGACGCCACTGAATCAGGTCATGTAGAATACTACAATTTGAAACATTTATTGTTGCATGCAGTTTCTCAAGCTATTTTTCCTCATTTTTAAGTAGTATATGCTGCACAGCATTCAGTTTTCATAGCCAGTGCCTTCCATTTGGATCTCTGTCATGAAGACAAGAAATGCAACATTAAATTTGTCTTTGTTTCTTGATTTCTTTTTCTCCTGGCTAGTACAGAGGAAAAACTTGATTTGCTTCCCAGCCCCTGAAACGATGTGGACAGTTAATGAAACTAAATGAGAAGTTCCTGAAACACAGCACAGACAAAATTAAGGCAATAACATCAACAAAGCGATCCATCTCCATCATCAGCGTTAAAGGTGAAGTGTCTATTTCTACAGCACTACAGGCACAGAATGAAACTGGGGCAACATTTCTCATTTTCATGTAAGGTTGTTTTTTTTTAGGTTTAAGTTTTTCGATTGAATATTTATATTTTATTTTATTTCCACATTATTTTAATTTTAGAGATTACATTTTGGTTAACAATAACAACACTGGTCTTCAACATGCTAAAATGGACACACACAAGCACACAGGGTGGTCACTCGACACAAACAGCGAACAACATTCTCAGACGACAGGAAGTGACATAGGAGATCAAGAGCTTCCTCACTGAACCTTTACACTGCACAGACAGTTCTTTCAGTGCATGCCTGCAAGGATTGTCAATAAATCAAGTATGATAACAAATATTTAAGATTCCATCTGCATCTTCAATCAAACCTTCAGCCCAAAGTCTAATGGGACAGACAGTTGGATGGTGATGGTATTTCTGTTTGAGACATTATCTGGTGCAAATGAGCCATCTGTGGCCTGCCACATGCCCCAATCACTCTTCCTGTGAGCCCAATTCCTCTCATAAGACGACATCATATCCTCTTGGTCATTGAAAGCCATTATGTAAACAATGGTGCTCTGCATAAAAAGAAAACATGGCTCAATTGTGTGCACAGTGAATGGTTTGGGAAGTCTTAAATTGAAAGAAGGCAGTACAACAGATTGGGCTAGAAACTCATTTCAGCTTTGCAGATTGCATGGAAAGAGGGGTTTAATAGTTTAATAATCATAAGTACATGCGTTTCTGTCATTATTTATTTACCCTCATGTTGTTGCAAAAGGAGAAGTTTTGCAGATTGTCCAAGCTGCTGCTTTCTATTCAACAAATCTGGAGAGTTATACAACGCTGAGCTCCAAAAATAACAAAAAGTCACCATAAAAGTGCCACAAAAGAAGCCCAGACGACTTAAGGCTCTGTCACGGTAGCAATTGCGTACTGTCATATTTCCAAGCAGCAAAACCACAATTTAATCTTTATTAACCAAACATCTTCCCACCCTTAGAGCTCAGATTTTCATTCAAGAAGTGATAACTTGAATTTTGATATTTTTTACCCCCTTTTCTTGGAGTTTGATGGTGCTAACTAAAACTAAAAATGAAAATTATAAACTTCAAGTAAAAAAAGACCCAATCCCTAAATTATAAAGACTGAAATAGTTTTTTTTGTTTCCTTGAAAAACACAATAATTTTTACATTGTTATTAAAATAAGTAAACTACTCAAATTAAATTGAAATAAAAAATAAAGATATACAGAAATAATTTACTACTACTACTACTACTACTACTACTACTAATAAAAACTATAACAAAATTATATTAAATAAATAAAAAGTTTAAATTAAATAAATTCATTTAAAATATTAATAAATACTATAATAATATATCAGTAACACTAAATAACAGATTTGACAGCCTGTGGTCACGGTATGTTTTCACTGTATGGAAAAGAGCAGCTTGAACATTCTTCTAAACTTCTGTGCTCCACAGAAGAAAGAAAAGTCATACAGCTATGGAACTGTATGACAGTGATGACATAAAGTTGCATGTTGGTATATTCCTTTAATAAAGGTGATGAAAAGAGCAGAGGAGCATGTGTGTTTCATTGGGATACAAACCACACAGCAGTGCTTTTCAAAAAGGGTTAAATAAATCAAAGGATCGTGCTGTGAACACTGACACACTGCAGCCATTAGTGAGGAAGAAAAGTCAATTGTGTTTCCCACACCAGAGACAGACTTGGCTTCATTCAAACAGCTCTTCTGCATAAACTTTATAGTCTGTAATTCACAAGATGCTCTCAAAAACAGTCTCTGATACATTTATTGCAAATCCAAAGAGGTCATCATTCTTTTAAAAACTGAGATATTCACAAGCTATAACGTGCAATGACATGGATAACTACATGTTATCAAGTAAATATGTGGTGCATCCTGACAGTAGAAACTTGGATATGGATAATGGAACAGCAGTATGTGTGTGTATATTTGTGTGTGTTCGCAAAATGTTCAGCAGGGTGGAGAGCAGTAATTAGCCTGTGTTAATAGTTAGTTTTGTCTTGTCACCGGTCGCCTGAGCAGCAGCACCATGGAGACACCCGATAAAGGATAGCGGACTTACTCTCTATTAATGGTTCAGCCAGCAACACTGCCTCTGTACATCTTTATGAGTACACATCTACTGTATTTGGTCACGTTATGATTCTACAATATTTAAGATTCTACAATATTTCTAGGTCACGCACAATATGGACAAAAGTATAGGAACACAAGCCTAAAAGGGATAGTTTACCCAAAAAAAAAAAAAAAAAAAAAAAAATCTGTCATAATGTACTCACCCCAAAGTTTTTCCAAACCTTTATGCGTTTCTTTCTTCTGTAATCAAACAGTTGCTTTTTTTTTTATGTAAGTCAATGGCTACCGTCAACTGTTTCGTCACCATCATTTTTCAAAACACC
Organism: Cyprinus carpio; assembly: GCF_018340385.1. Classification (NCBI taxonomy): domain Eukaryota; kingdom Metazoa; phylum Chordata; class Actinopteri; order Cypriniformes; family Cyprinidae; genus Cyprinus; species Cyprinus carpio. The sequence continues at coordinate 4,841,570 of NC_056595.1, read as the reverse complement.
ACCTTTTGTGCTCAAAACAAGAATGAAACAACCTGAGGGTGAGTACATGATGAAAACTTGTATTTTTGGGTGAACTACCCCTTTAAGTGTTGAATTCAGGTGTTTCAATCAGACCCATTACCACAGGTGTATAAAATCAGGCACCTAGCCATGCAGTCTGCATTTTCAAACATCTGTGAAACACTGGGTCATTCTGAAGAGCTCAGTCAATTCAAGCACGGTACTGTGACAGGACGCCAGCTTTGTAATAAGTCAGTTTGTGAAATTTCCTCCTTGCTGGATATTCCATGGTCAACTGTAAGTGGAATTATGGGGAAGCAAAGACATTTAGAAAAAGCAGCAACTCATGTAGCAGAAGACCACATCAAGTCACAGAGCGGTGTCTCCGAGTGTTAAGGCACATGACACGTAAAAGTCGCCAATATGTGGAGTAGAGTTATGTGTTATGTGGAGTGACAAATCAAGCTTCTCTGTTTGGCAGTCTGATGGGTGAGTCTGGGTTTGATGGATGCCAGAAGAATGTTACCGGTTTGCACTGTGCCAACTGTAAAGTTTCTTGGAGAAGGGATAATGCCATGGGGCTGTTTTTCAGGGTTGGTCTCGTTACTTCTAGTGAAGGGAAACAAGGCCCGAGTGAACAAAGCAAGTGTGGAAGAACTTGAACTGGCCCACACAGAGCCCTGACCTCAACCCCATCAAACACCTTCAGGATGAATTGGCGATTGTGAGTCAACATCAATACCTGACCTCACAAATGCTCTACTAGATGAATGAGCAAAAATACCCACAGAAACACTCCAAAATCGTGAAGAAATTCTTCCCAGAAGAGTGGAAGCTCTTATAGCTGCAAAAGAGGGAGCAACTCTATATTAATGTCTATGTATTTAGAATGAGATGCCATTAAAGTACCTGTTAGTGTAAAGGTCACAAGTCCCAATACTTTTTTTGTGCATATAGTATATGCAAGCAAAAGTTAAATATAGGGCGTGATATGATTTTATCCATCAGGGTTTGATTGAGACAAGTTTTGATTGGATCATAAATAACAATAGACGAATAAGAAATTGTTGGTTAATTTGTGGGTATTGTCTCATGGTTATATTAGCAGAAAAATCATTTCAGACACGAAGAAAGCAGTTATTGCACCAAGGTGTATGTGAGGAAAGTAAGCACCTGGAGGGCACTGATAAATGAGATCATGTGATGAGGTAGGTTTAAGGTTCACAGCCCCATTAGAAAACATCAAAGCAGGAGAACGACCCTTTAGACCCTTTAGACTCTTTAAACTAAAATTAGCTGAAGATCAGGGTAACTCAGCCATCAAAGAACATAAATCGATACAATCTCACACACTTCCAGCCAAAACGTGATGAAAAAGGCAATCATTAATCTGCACAGTTCATATCAGAGAGCTTCCTGTGCGAGATGGTGAGCAAGCTGTCCAAACACCAGCAGTGTGTGCCAGTGCAGTGTGGCAGCTGCGAGTCGTGTTAGCGTGTGGTCAGAAAACAGGCCAGCGGCACCTGCTGAGGGCATTAGAGACCAGATCAGAATCTGTGCAGTGCTGAGGTGTTAACAGGTGCCTGGTCACAACACAAGCTCAATGAAGCTTCACACATATGCTTGGTGTGTGTGTGTGTGTGTGTCAATGAAGAAAGGTTAGCTTAAGATTAGGGATGCACCGGTTGACCGGCCATAAATCGGAACCGGCCGGTTTTTGCTTAAAATACGCGATCGGCAGTCGGCCGGTTTTTGTTCTTTTTTCGGCCGATTTTTCCGGAAGTGCGCCCGCGTGCACAGACTACATTGTAATCATTCGATATCATGTCATTTGTGTGGAAGTATTTCAAAATCTGTGCGCAGGACACGGGCAGTCGTTCAGCACTGGAGGTGCAGAGCTACATGTCTGAGGCACAGATAGCAGGAAGCGAACAATTTGATTTAAAATTCACCTGCTGTAGCACAATGAAAAAAAGTGTTTAATTTATCCAATTAAAACATTTTAGGCTAATGAATCACATCTATATATATTTTTTTAACTTGAGACAATAGTTATTTATTTTTCATTGGCTCAAGTAAAAAAATATAGATGTGAATCTAGGGCTGGACAATATATCGAACGATATGATCATGCGCATCTCGTCAGTAAAGCCGGTTCCATGATTAGCGGTAAATTCCCATCACCTGCTTTCAAATGGAGCTGCAGTTAATACACAGAGCCGTAGTTTACTGACAAGCTACGCTATATCGAGTTCATTATCAAAGGCGATTCATCTTCAATAATGAACTCGATATAGCGTAGCTTCTCAGTGAAACTACGGCTCTGTGTAATAACTGCAGCTCCATTTGAAAGCAGGTGATGGGAATTTACCGCTAATCATGGAACCGGCTTTACTGACGAGATGCGCATGATCATATCGTTCGATATATTGTCCAGCCCTATGTGAATCATTACCCTATTTTTTTTTTTTTGATTGGATGAATGAAACACTTTGCATCTTTGTTTTATTCGCACCAACATGATTTTAACATTTGGAATAATTTATTTATATAGCATACTTTTATTTAGTCTCACTGTTAAATACCTTTTTTTTTATTTAAAACCAAATTTAAAAACTAAAACAAATACTGAATGCCGATTAAGAAACATCTTCTTGAATGTGTGTTGATTGTGTTGTTTGGATTGTAGAACTATGCAGTTGTTGCCTTTAATTTCACATGGTTACAGTTAATCTTTTCATTTAAGGCCAGTTTATGTAGTTTCAATCCAATTCAAAAACAAAAGCTAAATGATGATGTCTGTACCATCTATGTTTGTATTGAATGTAGGCTACTTACTGTGCAGTTACTGACGTTCATTTCAGATGGTTACGGTTATTGTTTTCAATAGCCAAAAGCCAGTTTGGCCTATTAAATACCAAATAAACATCTTGTTTATGAGTACTTTTCTTCTTTCTTGTTTGTTGCTTAAAGAAAAAAAAAATCGGAAATCGGTATCGGAATCGGCCAGTTTGCTTGTAAAAAATTCATATCGCAATCGGCCATGAAAAATCATGATCGGTGCATCCCTACTTAAGATATATTTAATAACAGTAATATTTAATATGCAGTAGAAAGCTTAGAAATACAAAGAAAAAGACATTTAATGTAAAAAAAAAGTTTGATGACAAACTTTGTTGTCGGCTTGGCAAAGCCTTGTCCAAAAGTTTTAAATATTTCTGAGAAGCTTAAAGTTTGAAGATTTTGCTATAAGTCAATACAATGTTGCTAACATCATTTAACCCATTGCTAGCATGTTTTATCACATTAACACAATTTAACATTTTGTCAGCATGTTTCAAACATGATTTAACACATTGCTAACATGTTTTACCATGTTGTTACCATGATTTTACATTTTGCAAGCAATCTAAGATTAATTAACATGATGCTAACATGTATTTTAAACATGTCCATAGCATGATTCAACACATTAACAACATTTTTATATGGTGCTAACATTATGTAACATTGCTAACATGTTTTAACAACTTACTAGCATGATTTAACTTGTTGCTGGCATTTTGACATATTGCTAACATGATTGAGCACATTGCTAACATGTTTTACAATGTTGTTAGCATGATTTAACATGATGCCAACATGCTTTAACATGTTGCTAGCATGATTAGCACACTGCTGGCATGCTTTAGGATGCTCTCCAAGGATAGCTTTGCTAGTGACTGATAGCTTAAATACTACATACGTATTACTGTACAAAAGTATTGACCCCTTCAATGAAATTCTCTGGGACATTTTTTTTTTTTAATTTCTAATTTCATCTATTTAACAAAAATCATAAGCCCAATCAGTTAGAAAAGATAAAGCAATTGAAATCAAAGGTCTGAGCCAAGTTTGGTGGTTGTAGCTTAAAAACAGTTTAAAATGTAGTCTCATGAAAAGGAGGAGGAGAAGAAGAACATTATTATACATAATACATACATAGCTGTATTATGCTATCAGCTGACAAAAACAAAGGTGTTAAGCAGGTAGCACATATCATCCTGATAAAGTTACTATGTTGTTTTAGTGAAGGATCAGCTAACGGTAACCATGTCTGATCTGGGACATCTTGAGTGAATCCCGAACGCTTTATTTTCAGATACTCAAGTAACCTGAGGAATGGTTTTCCTATTGCAGTGTGTGAGAATGTGTGTGTGTGTGTGTGTGTGTGTGTCATGCTGGTAAGGAAGCAGGTCTGACTGTGATGCCATCTGTGCCAGCGCCACCCTGCCTTCCTGACATTACCCGGCAACACAATACGCACACTACACATTATACACAGTTTGCCCAATATGATAATAGAATGAGTTACAATTTCCACACTGGAGGAAGACACGTACAACAGAGATAGCCTAGCTTTCAACTAATCAATAAATTATTTAATAACACAAACAAACATACACAGGGAAGATTTTTCAAACTTTTTTAAAATAATTCCCATTTTTAAAATATTTTTTTTTATTTATTTTTTTTTTTAAGAACTTTCAAATAAATGCTCATATATATATATATATATATGAAGATAAAGACATTATGTTACAGAATATTTTATACTTCAAATAAATGCTCTTATATATATATATATATATATACATATAGATATATATATATATATATATACATATATACACACACAAAAAAACAAGTAGATAGAATACAAAAACAGAAAGCTAGTGTATATACCAAAATTTTATATTTAAACGGAAGTGTATTTGTACTGTATATAAATTTGCAAGCATCCTTGTTATTGCCGTCTTATTTTATACTTATTTGTTATCTTTTCAAATTATCCTTTCATGTCCATTTTAACCCCTTTTTTTAATTAAATCGAATTAAATTTCATTCTAATCTCAATTCATCAGAGCTGATCCAAACATGTTCAGCAGCCACACCTCCTTTTTGCATATTCATAAGGGTTTCCCTTTCATGTGGCTGCTCCTCACCCAACAACATGCAGCAGCTGCAGTGATGTCCTGGGAATAATTCCTGCTAAAAACACTAATCATCTGAGAACAGGTTTTTTTTCTTTTTTAGTTTAGACTCAGATAAATGTAATTTACTACTAACTTCCTCTCCTTTACTAACACCTCTCCATGCTTGATATTCAATGGCTTTATTTTAAACATCTCACGAATAATCTTTGTGAGTCACTGGAGAATATCAGACTTGAGCAAAACAGGCTGAAGAGTTTAAAGTCGGCAAATGTGTTTAAACACTGAGAGCAAATATTTTTGCAAAAACTGCTGGGAGGGAGAAAAATTTTAGCTGCCTGTTGTCTTTCTGCTTTGATGAAAGGGTTGTGAGATATTTATGCACAGATCTGAAGCCAGTCTATGACTCCTACACCCGCTGAACAACAGCCCCTGTGGATTCACCCTCCATGCATTAGATCCAGCCGCCTGTTTTTCATCCAGACACAAACTTAAAAAGGAGTACCGAAGATGAACATGCTGTCGCCATTTGCTCAAGTGAACGTATATACAGATCTGGATAAATTTAGCTTTACATCACTTGCTCACCAATGGCTCCTCAGCAGTGAATGGGTGCCGTCAGAATGAGAGTCCAAACAGCTGATAAAAACATCACAATAATCCACAAGTAATCCACTCCAGTCAATTAGCATATTCTGAAGCAAAAAGCTGCATGTTTGTAAGAAACAAATTCATCAAGGCATTTTAAATTCAAACAGTCTCTTCTGGCCAAAATATGAGTTCATAATTCATAATAACGCTTCCTTCAGCAAAAAAAGAAAAGGTGTCCATTCCCTGTTGCCCTCTCGCATAAATAAATAAATAAATAAATAAAAATCCACTGACATATTTGTTTAGAATGGTTTTGGACAGTTTTTGCTTGTAAAAGGTACTTGATCTGTGTATATTTCTCTCCTGATTCAGAAGAGCCTTTCACTTCACAAGACATTCACTGATGGACTGGAGTGGTGTGGATTACTTTGTGTTATTGTGATGTTTTTATCTGCTGTTTAGACTCTCATTCTGACGGCACCCATTCACTGCAGAGGATCCACTGGTGAGCAAGTGAAGTAATGCTACAGTCCTCCAAATCCATTCTGACCTTGATCTAATTGGATGGCCTAAGGGTAAGTAAATCATAGCAAATTTTCTTTTTGGGGTGGACTTTTCCTTTAATTACAATAGCGATTTGCAGACCAGCACAAATGGCCTATACGTCTAATGTTTACTGTGCAGATTAGAAGAGCTGTTGCTAAAAATATTTCTCCTCCATTCAGCTCATTATGTTGGTCATCTGGCTTCACAAATCCAAGAGAGTGGTTTGAGAGGATTTATTTGTTTATAGCACACTGGCTCTTTTGAAGTAGATCCCATTAGCATAATGATTATGCATACAAATAGCCTGATTCTGATTCAATTCGGATTCATCTTGCCCTCAGTGGTGGGTCTTTTGCCTAAACAACTACATCAGTGTCTCTCCAGAGAAGAGAAAACAAAAAAAGACGCAGTGTTCTCATCAGGGTTTTTCCTACATTGTAAATTTTTTTGGCGGCCGCCAAAACGATTTTTTGTCCCGCCAAAGCCTTATTTGATCTGTAATTGTGTTTTATGAGTGAAGCAGGCTACAGACGGAGTGACGGAGAGAACGAGCACAGCGCCCCTCCCCCGCGCGCGCACTCTCCGTCTTCAGTTCTGTCTTTGCTCTCTCACTCGCGTCAAAATCAACCTGATCCTAAAGGTCGGAAGACCGAATCCATGTTTCACGTGGTGCATTCGGAGAATATTTTTGCTGAATTACCGCTGGGTGTGAATTGCAGTCAAAAAAAGTCGCCTTATCTTCTCTTACAACTTGTGACAAGCATTCCGCACATGCAGCTGACATAACTTTAAATAAACGCAAAAAAAATCTATCCAGTTATAAAGTGTTGTGTGTGTGTGTGTGTGTGTGTGTGTTGACAAATCTTTCGCGATGTCCTAACAGCCAGGATTCCCACACAACACGTCCGCTAAAGTCCGATTCGCGACCAAAATGACTCCTTTGAGCCGATTCATTATAACGAATGGTTAAAGTGATCGGTCTGCCCCTCAGTGTCGATGTATAACAAAATCATTACTTCTTAGAAGAACATACACATCTGAAATGAGAAAGTAAGTGTGCTTTACCCCATTTAGGAAGAGTGGTTAGTAAAAATTAGCCTTAATAATCCACAGTATGTATAGGCCTAAGACAATGTGTAGTAAATTACCTATAAAATCATTTAGTTTAAAGTTAGACTGGAGTGAGATGAAACTAGATTAAAGCACAAAGCAAGCTGTTGCTAGCTAGCTGCTAATTGTATTAAATTTTTATATGGTAAAAAAATTACACTATTACACCTTTTAACGCTATAGTTTTAATGCTACTTTTAATTGATATGATTATACTAAAATAATTATCAGATCTATCAAAAAAGGGTTTTATCTTTCAAAAACTATGAAAGCCAGTGGTGGAAAAAATCACAGCTTTTTTGCAAAGAGTGCAAGAAAGGATGACAGTGAGAGTGACAGGTAATATCTGTGTCTGATAATTGCATAAATTTGTAAATAGATAAATTGTGATACCTTTGACATTTCAAATATACTTTGGTATCGATGATTTTTACATGTAAAATAAGTTGTAATCGCTTTATTTTACTATCTAGCCTGACAGTGATCGTTTTTTTCATGAATAAATAGGATAAGAAAAAAAAAAATCACAAACTGTTTCTTTGTATTTATTTTAAATTTAACATTTATTGTCAATATTGGGCTTGCGGATCATGTGGGTATAGGGTACTCTTTGCTGTGTGTGGATGACCATGTCGGTCAGCCACCAACCGAAGACCAATTTTGACCCAGGAAAAACCCTGAAAAAAAAAAGACGCAGTGTTTGATGTGCTGAAACTATACATATCAACCACATCACCTACATTGGGCTAACAAACAATATAATATAATATAATTTAATATAATATAATATAATATAATAATATAATATAATATAATGCTCAAATGTTTGGACAGCAAATTATTATTATTTAATTTTATTAAAAATACAGTAAAAACATTTATATTGAGATTTATTTATTACATTTTACAATAACTTTGTGATTTATTCCTGTGATGCAGCGCTGAATTGTCAGCATCACTACTCAAATCAATACTGAAAAAAGATTCTTCAGTTCTGCTTAATATTTTTACAGCACACTTTTTCAGGATTCTTCACTCAAGAGAATAGCATTAAAATAAAATAAAACGCTATTCTCTTGAGAGAGAGAGAGAGAGTATAACATTGTTTGAAAAACAGATGCATAATAAAAAATAAAAAAAAATGCCAAAATTAACAATAAAGACAATTTAAAAAAAAATAAAAAAAAATACTAAGCTCTAAAAAAAAAGATCAAACACTGAAAAACATTATTTAGTGAGATCTCTAACCTTGGTAAAATCTCAAATATGGATTTGACAGCTGATATTATCATAGTGTCTGTTGTGACCACAAGGTTTCCCACAAAAGATCAAACACTGAAATTACAAACATTTGATTATTTGGCAGTATTTCAAGAGACAAACTCCTCAAAGCAGGATCTAGGTTAGCCTGAAAGACTTGTCTTACGTCTGAGAAATATATCCACGTGTGCAGACCCTCTCCCACACCCACTGATCTTCCCAAGATGGCTTTACAAGAGAACCTCACAAACTCATCCTTTGAAAGTACAGCACAATGACGAGTTTTTAACAGAGCTGCCCAGCGCCCCAGGCTTCCCTCCTCCTGCTGATCCCACTTTTACAATGCATATCCATTTCCACAATCATTTTCCAATGCTGAAGTTGTATGTGTTTCCTGTAAAGGGCAACTTTTAATCTTTTCCCAACATTTATCTGGAAACTAGTCAATTGAGTTCAATACGTGCAAGCATATGAATAAATACAACATGTAATGTGAATGTCATTTACACAAGAAAAAATATGTAAAAGTTTGGGGTGAGATAATATATAAAAAAAAACACTTATACACAAAAAAAAAAAAAAAAATAGACAAAAATTAAAAAAAAACCACATACAATGTTAAAAATATATTTCCATTTTAAATAAATAATGATCTTTTTAATTTTCTATGCATCAGTGTCCTGAAAAGTGTCCTGTATTTCCAAAAAAATAGTAAGCAGTACAACAATTTTTAACATTAATAATTAACATTACAGGGCTCTAAACAAAAAAATTGAGTAAGGAGCCATTGGCTCCTATAAGAAAAAACTTAGGAGCCAAAAAATTTTTTTTAGAAATGTCATGTGTTTATGTCTCATCTTTTCTTGACTATTATTTATTTATTTTACATTTTAACATTTCAATCATAATGTCATGTGTTTATGTCTCATCTTTTCTTGACTTTATCAGCATTTTAATCCATCTTGTAGATGACCTGGGAACTAAGGTTCACTTAAAGTAGGACCTAAATGTCTTTTTCCAGCTTGAAATCTACAGTCACAAAGAATTGTTCATTACACAGAATCTGTACCAGTATCATGGAGCATAAGCATCACTTGGGCTCCTCCTACATGCGACATTTCAGTAAGTTGTACTTTAGGATCTCTTATAAAATAGCCTACCTTTTGATGTTAATTCATGTTCACTATGTACTATATTGGTAAAGAGAAAGATTAAATGGGTTAACTTGCCCTTGAAATGAGGAGATAAAGCGACCGCGCCTGCCCCATTAAGGAGCGCCAAAACTGTATTGTTTTAATTTCGTTATGAATTTCGGAATAATTTTAAAGCTGGTACTTTTTATTAAAAAGTGACAAAGCACAGAGCTTTTTTTTTTTGCGGTTACTGGACGGCAGTTGCACTTCAAATAATAAAGTTCACGCATTAAAAGAACACAGACAAAGATCTTGTTTAGAAGAAGCCATATTAGTAATTATTATAAACGAGAATTGTTAACGATGTTGCCAATATCCACACAGCTGACAGCTTTACCTGTTCTAGTTTGTTCAAGTTGTGCACGAAACAGACGTTGTATTTTCTGCACTTTCCCTTCTTCCGTCTCCGTCATTTCTCTCTCGCTGCACAGCGGAGCTGCGTTTATCAGACTGTGTGCGTCAGAGATGAGGACTGTCTGAAACTCTCTTTTCCTCTAAAACTTTGATGCGCATCGTCTCAGTTTAATACGTGAACATAACAAAAAAGATTTGATCGCAAAACAATTAGGAAAAAAGGCATTACATTCAAATTTATAAGTTGTAAATATATACCCAGATAGCAATAACACTCGGGCTGATTCTGGCTGAAATGCGTCTCTGTCGGTTCAGTCTCGGCATCGGTGAGAAGATAATGGGCCAGAGCCACGCCGACTCTACAAAACACTTCTGGCTGACAGACGGCTTTTTCTCTATGGGGGCCGATCTCGGGTTGAAAGCTGCTGTACACGCGGCAGGTCCACACTCGGTGTAGTTGTGTGTATTAACCCTTCGGTCCGAGTTCGTTTTTATCACAGACAGGGCGCTGCTAGAATGAAGCAAATCATCCGCCGGAGAAAACTTTTTTAGCGGTTAAATCCTGAGGAGCTTTTCGGCGGGTAGTCGCCACTGGCGACCTCAGCAAAAACGTCACTCGCAAATTAATATTTATGGTCGCAAATGCGACTTGACTCAAAGGAATAAATTACATTCATTAATAATAAGAAATGTTGCTTGATCAGCATATTAGAATGATTTCTGAAGGATCATGTGACACTGAAGACTGGAGTAATGATGCTGAAAATCCAGTTTTGACTCAAAGGAATAAATTACATTTTAAAATATATTACAATAGAAAGCAGTTATTTCAAATCAGAATACTATTTCACAATATTACTGATTTTACTGTATTTTTTATGACAAAGGCAGCCTTGGTGAGCAGAAGAGTCCTTCAAAAATATTAAAAACCTTACTTAAAATAGTCACTAACTGGTCGATCATGTAGCCTATTTTCCACTCATATAAAGAATATTTTACAAATCAGCATTGACAGGGAAGGATTACGCTGATGAACTAATACACTCCAGATGTCATCAAAGCATTCAGAGCACCTTGCTGGCATTGCAGGTGGTTTCCAGGGCTACAATACGTAATAAAGCAGAAATCTATGTCAGCCACATCACACGTCTCGGTCACGCTCAACTTTGATGTTTTCTAAGAGCAGTAAATCAGTTGCTTTCCTGCAGCAAAACCTAATCGCATCAAAAGTATGGTAAAATTATAGAGGACATGTGATAGTGAGGACTGTGATACAGTATGGCATGATTCACTCACACAAAACTGGAGGTAAAGAAAGAGGGGCATCCACTGACCTACAAGAGTGAATCTGAGAAAAGTGGTTTAGAAAGAGGTCAGCTGCCAATGTGTATGCAGATAAGTTCAGGCCAGACCGTCTACAGACCTACTTACAAAATTAAGCAAAGAAATAAAAGCAAGGATGTGGGTAGAACCGACTCCACATGAAACACAAGAGAACCAATTTATGAAAAAACACCAGCAAAGAGATACAAAGCAAAGCTGTGGGGGAAGAAGAAGTGTGTGATTTATGACTTGTGAATTATTACAACATTAACCTACACCATGCATGATTTTAATACACTTTTTATTTGGCCATTAAACTTCTCAAAGTTTGCAATCACTCCTTCAGCCACTTATGTTTTGAATATGGAGAACCTTTTTAGATTGTTTCAAATTGTAATAATATCCCATAATTTTACTGTTTTTAATAATACTGTTTTTAATTACATTTAAGAAAAAAAAAAAAAAAAAAAAAAAAACTAAAAAAAAAAAAAAAATATATATATATATATATATATATATTAGATTCTGATATATAGATATATCTTTCGAATATATCACAAAACCCCATCAAACCGCACATATGAATTTTTTGGCTCAATGGCTCAGTCCTAGTGAGGAGGACTTTCGAATATATCACAAAACCCCATCAAACCGCACATTTCTGCAGCTCCTACATGTAACAATTTAGCACACAACACACGGACGCGCCTGAGGAAGGGAAACCAATGCACTTCCTGTGTGTCATTTCCTTCAGAGGACAAAAATCACAGTGAGAAAATGTCAAATGTCAAACATGAGTTGGGTTCATTCTTGACTGAGCCTGACAGTGACTAAGAACAATTAGAGAGTGTTTTCACAGCTGACACATTTTATGTAGATGCACTTTAATTTCTGCTGAGGTTTGTCATCAGCAGTGCAGCTCAGCAGTCTTTCCACAATCACGCCGCGTCTCATATTCACTCTCGTCTAGCTTAGGCACACTCATACTTTCCTATGGAAGCTCGTTTCTGCCACTGAAAAAAATAAATAAATTATTAAATTATTGTGACTTTTTATATTTACATTTTATATTTACATTTATCAGACGCTTTTATCCAAAGTGACTTACAGTGCATTCAGGCTAACATTTTTTTACCTAACGTGTTCTCTGGGAACACATCATTTTATCTCACAATTCTGATTTTTTTTTTTTTTTTACAGAATTGTGAGATACTGTATAAACTCGCAATTGCAAGTTGAAAGTTGACTTTTTTTCTCAGAATTGCATGATATAAACTCACAATTGCGAGTTTAAAAAGTCAGAACCGCGAGATAGAAAAGTCACAATTGTGAGATATAAACTCAGAATTCTGACTTTTTTTTCTCAGAAATGCATGATATAAACTCACAATTGCGAGTTAAGTTAGAATTGTCAGTTATAAAGTCATAATTGCTAGATAAAAACTCACATTTCTGACTTTTCTCGCAAATTGCGAGTTTATATCTCGCAATTCTGACTTTTTTTTCTTGCAATTCTGACTTAATAACATGCAATTGCGAGTTATAAAGTCAGAATTACGAGACTGCAGTTTCCTTACAATGCTTCTAAAGCAAATTAATTTGGGGGAGGAAAGTATGGAAGCCTGTTTCCACCACTGAATAAAAAATAAAAAAGGTAATTGCGGCTTTTTATCTCACAATTCTGACTTTTTTCTCAGAATTGCCTGATATGAACTCGCAATTCCGAGCTAACAAGTCATAATTGTGAGTTTATATCTCGCAGTTCATATCTCATAATTTCCACATAATTTCTACCAAATGTCTCCCAATTCATATCACGAGTTGTGACTTTATTTCTCAGAATTGTGAGTTTATATCTCAGAATTATGACTTAATCATGGAATTCTGAGAAGAAAAGTCAGAACTGTGAGATAAAGTCACAATTACCTTTTTTTTTTTTTTTATTCAGTGGCGGAAACGGGCTTCCATACTTTCCTCCCCCAAATTAATTTGCTTTTGAAGCATTTTTAAGGAAACTGCAACAAAATCTCACACTGGACTTGGGCTGGATTAAAACACTGAGTATATTCAATGTTTCATCTGCAATATAAGATTTCAATTTTAAGATTTGGTCAACTTCTCTGTTTTAACCTCAGTAGCAAAAATGTGCAAAGACTTTTAAATTCATATAGATATATATATATTTTCAAAATAGTCTATTTTCAATAAACTAATGTTTGTCATCACAAACGTACATAATATTCATTGCATGCCATTTTTATATGCTTTAAAATGTTTTGAATGTCCATGTTAGAGTTTGCATCGAAACACTCCCATTGTTCTCTTCCTGTATGGTGCATCCCAAACTGCCTGTGTCTCTGTGCTAATCCAGAGGGATTTTAAAACACTACTAATCTCCAGACCTGTGCTCTGGTGCAATAGCAGGAATTAACACAAATCTCCATATCATTTCTGCCAGAGCAAATATGAGCCCTGAATGTTGGCTAAAATTAGCCTCGTTTGAGCTCACTCCCATCATGTGACATCAGATGATTAAGAACAGAATCTTCAAATAGAATGTGTTTGTCACTTCTCTATTGTCACCTTCTGGAGTTGAGTATTTTTATGTTGGTTTCCTTTCAGCTATTTTGGCGTCAGTATATGAATTGATTTTCAAAAGTCAACAAATGTTAACAAATGTAAGTCAACGAATGTAAGTTTTTTTTTTTTGTTTTTTTTTTGACAAGCCAAATATTTCAGTGTCATTCATTCCTTCTTTTTTTTTTTGTGTGTGTGTGTGTACAAAGGTTTTCAACTCGATGGGAGTTTATTCTCTTTACCATGCAGTGTGAAGTATTTCTCTGTGTTTCCTGATTGTTTGAAATTATAACATTTCCAGCACATATAATAATTACCCTAAAATCAAACAATTGGAATGATTAGGAGACACAGTGAAATACTTCACACTGCATGGTAAAGAGAATAAACTCCCATCCAGCTGAAAACTTTGCTGGGTTAGTTAACATCATCCAACACGTGTTGGTTTTGACTGACTTTTTTTATGCCCAAACTATGCATTTAGACTCTGATTCCTACATTCCGGATTTGCATATTCAAAAAAAAAACTGTTAAATAAGTCATCTTGAGATGTGTCCCTGTTGCTGATGTAATTGTAAAATTAAACATAATTTTATCAAAATTTGATAATAGCATGAATATTTTAAACAACTGAGAATACATTTTTATAAAAATCACCCATCAAGTTCCTGAATCTATGCTTATGTATTTTATGTATGCGTACGTACATACATATATACATACATACATATACACTAACATTAAAAAAAATATATATTTTGAAATAATAACAATATTAAAGTTTTTAAAGGGGTTTCTTCTGCTCATCAAGGCTGCATTTATTTGATCAAAAATATATATTGTGAAATATTATTATGATGTAAAATAAAGTTTTTCTATTTTAATATACAGTAAAATCTAATTTATTCTTGAATTTTCAGCATCATTACACTTCAGTGTCACATGATCCTCAGAAATCATTATAATCATTCTAAAATAAAGTTTCATTTATTTTTACCTTACTTACTCAACGACTCCCAAACAATTAGTTCAACAATTCATTTTTCCAAACACCTCATTTGCATGATGCTAATCTGTGGTGATTGGTCTCAATTTTATTTCATCATGTCTGTAATGCCTGATAAAGCAGCGTTTGTGAGCGCAGTGCTGCTTTGTTTACAGCGTTACCGGTGAAACCACTATTTTTACCGCTCCTAAAGCAGCACCTAGTGGCAAAGAATGAATCTGCATTTTCATTCTGACCAACAGGAAAAGACCAACAAGTGGGCGGGCAATATGCTAATATTTCAAGTTGATGTCAATATGAAACTACTTAGGATTCGTTTAAAAAAAAGACTCTTGCAATAATTCAGAGTCGACTCTTTCTTTTGAGAGACAATAACTTTATACACGGTGCACTTTCAGATTTAAAACTTTGCAGGGTGTTTTCATTCACTTAGAGCTGTGTAACAAACTGCATGAAAGGTAATTTTCAAAAATCCATAATGGGGCACTTTAAAAACGCACGTTCATTCATAAACCAAGCAGCACTGTGTTTGGAGATGCCCAGCGGCTCAGCTGTGACTTTGTTTTAAACTATTTTCGCTGATGAAATTCAGGCAACAGTGTTATAGTCAGGCAATATAAGTCACTTAATATTAACTTCTTGTTAATTGAACTGTTGTATTAAATCAATATCCCATTTTAATCTCCCTTAATAATCATTAAAAGCTATCACTCTCCTTAGTTCATCACAATCTCACAAAATTCCATTATAATCAACCAATCTCCCTACACTGCACACTGAATCTCTTATTTACATCCTGTCTACAATTTGTTTGCTATAATGAGAGGATTCGTGAGCTTGCAGAACTCACTGAACGATGAGTGGATTCTGATTAACACTGCGTTCAAGGAATCCACAGTTATGTCTGTGATTCATACTCAACGCTGCAAAACATGCTAGTAGAAAAGCAAAATACGCTCGCAAAACAGTAGAAATGCAAAATACACTAATCAGGACAATCGTGCTGGTTCTCCTAATATTCTTTCATAGTCGCGGTAGTTTTCATTCACAAATGCGACTGAAGTAGTCGACTGTAGAGTCCTGTAATGTCTGACTTCAAGTCACACATTTGGAGGGTCACGGTTCTAAACACAAATGCCCTACTGTACTGCACTCTCAATCATGCCAGAGTCACATTGCATTGCAGGACATGTACAGAATCATATTAATGAGTAAAGGCATGTTGAAAGGCGTAACAAATGACATTTATATTTCATAGCTCATGATTCATGTGGGGTGACCAGGGGCCAATTAATTAAATGACCTGGTAATAGTAGCAACACTGCAGTTTGGTTTTAATATGTCCAACACTCACAGCTACAGTATGCTCATTCATCAAAACAGTCCCAAGTCTATAAAATGACTTTTCATTTCCATTTCATTTCCCATTTCCCATTTAACATTCAAAATACATAATATCACAAACACTAATCAGTGAATAAAATATTTGCATATCAGTTTATATTTGCATGGTGCTCTGATATTGATTATTCTGTGGGATAAAGCTGATTCACACAGCAGCTGTCTGAATCACATTGGACAGTGTTAATCATAGTACAGCTCCTCTCCCATCACAGGAGACTGGCACAGACTGACCCCGAACCATCACGGCACAACAGCTAGGCTGCCATGGGTGGGCTAGCTCTGAAATATGGGACTTCCTCAATGTGCAGTGTATCATAGGAGTGTGCAATAAAAGTATTTGTGTCAGTGTACTTAAGGATGTACTTATGCATCTTTAAATCATCCTCAGAAGTGTACCTGAGATAAATTTAGAAGGGCGCACATGGACAGACATTTGTAATTACTGGATAATTATTTAATAGAATGAAATTTCTGGGGCAACGGGATATTTTAGAGCTAAACAGTGCATTATAGTTATCTTAAACTAAAACCATCAAAAATAAAATAAAATAATAATAATAATAATAATAATAATAATAATAATAATAATAAATTAAATAATACACTTTGCTACTTGAAACAAAAACTAAACCAAAAAAAATAATTTCATCCAACCCAAAAGAAAATAGGTTTCATTTAGTTTAACTTGATGTACTAAAATAAATAAAACTAAACCTGAAAAAATATTAAATAAATAAATAAATAAATAAATAATTATTATATATATATATATATATATATATATATATATATAATAGATATATATATATATACAAATAATATATATATATAAAAGATATAAACAAAAAAAAAAACAACTAAAAAAATAAAAAAAAAATAAAATATTAATAAAAAAAAAAAAAAATAAAAAAAAAAAAAAAAAAAAAAAAAAATATAAACCAAAAAAAAAAAAAAAAAAAAAAAAGTTTGTCATCACAAAGACCAATTTCTAGTTTTTTTTTTGTTGTTGTTTGTTTTAATGCATGAATTAAGTGTTAATTGTTCCTTTATTAAATGATGGCAATGTCATGAAATCAACAAATCTAACAATTCAATCAAACCAATACATAAAGACTTTCCATGGCGCCAACCTACAGTATGATCATATGTTGGTTATTGATTTTACATGCTGCACGTCTAGATGAATATCATGTGGCAGTGAGCATAACTGTTCCTGGATCAGCTATGCCTCGTACACATGAGCTCTGTCTGTGATCACATGACACTCTCATCAGCCTCTATCTTCTGCTAGATGTTCAATTACATTAGAACATAGCTGGGTCCACTCTCCACTCCAGCAGATCAGATCTACTGCCAGAATCAGTAAGTGAATAAACATGTGAACTCTATCTGTAGTAATGAGCATTCACCTTTAAATCCACTATAAGAATCAAAGACCACCCGATTTAGCACCATAGTGGTACTATCCCAAAGTAACATAGAAAAACAACATTAAAATGTTATATATGCAGAATGATTACCATACTCAAGTGCCATGATATGTAAAGAAATTACAAAAACAAACAAAAAAGAAATTTAAATATAGATACAAACAAATCACAAATAATTACAACAGGTACTATCATGGTACAAATGAGTACAACAAACCAAAAAGAAACACTACAGTACCATGGTAATCTCACAGAATTCTATGAAGTAAAATATAAATGCTAGAGTATATGAATAGGATAATCATGCATTATTATTACATGGTGCATTTGAAAGATTTTAACACTGAGGGACAGGTTTGGTGGTATGGGTAGGTTTAAGGGTGGGTTAAGGTGTATGGGATGGGTCAATAGTGTAATTATAAATCTATAAAAATTAATTACAGATGTAATTACATGCAGGTATATATATATATATATATATATATATATATATATATATATATATATATATATATATATATATATATATATATATATATACACACACACAATGTAAAAACATGTATGCACACAATAAATGCATTGTACCAAATGATTAATTTAAATGCAGGTTAAGGACAGCCAGTTAATTTAAAGTGGGACCTGCATTAGTACATGACACATGTCCAAGATTGTACACTGTGGTGATAGTGATGTATCATGTAGTAGACTAAATACTATGGTAACAAGCATAGTAAAGTCCTTACTTTTTGTAGACCACGTTGTAGACTATATCAATGCACGACATGATGGTTAAAACAAAGTTACGAGAGTGTTACTGCAGTAACTATGGTATTTTTGTAACACACTGACAAGACGCATTAGTGCTATTCATATAACAATGTGTGGTTTCCTTAACAAAATGTAAGGGCGTTACCGAAATACAGTGGGCTAATACCGTGGTACTTTCACCTTACTGTGTGAATGATGGAAATTACGTGGTACTTTACCTAATACACTCCAAAAAAAAAAAAAAATGCATTACATTTTTTAACCCAAACGTTGGTGGTTAGTCCATACTTGACCCAAAGTTGGCTTGAAACAAAAGTAGTATGGTAAACTCGCCAAAAAGCACCATACTTTTTGAACACATAACCCTCATGCGCCGTTATTCCACCGACATGGTCATTAATGGACATAAATGCACGCTATCTGAGTGTGTGGATGATGCTGGATCACACCCACCGTCGATGTTCTCTCTGTCGCTGATGTGCTGCAGGTTGCAGCCCGTGTCCTCTCGGCTCAGCTCCGGTTCGGGCCGGTACGGCTCCAGCCTCGAGTGCGCGTTGCGCCGGAGCTTCGGGCTCGACGACACGCAGCACGACGTGCTGTTCCCCATGAGTCCCGCGGTGTGCGGACAAACAAACGGCCACTGTTCGACGGAGCCCCGCCGCAGATGATGGGCGTAACAGCCGCGGACGACGGGATGAAACACGAGAAGATCACTCCCGCGCGCAACACTCGCGTGGAGACATCAGCGTGCTACGATCACGAGCGTCCTCGTCAAATCAACACATAATCCACGCGGACTGCTCTCGCGGAGCTCACTGTTACATCGTATCGCTCAGCTGTCAGTGTATCACCGAGCTCACAATCACAAACACAGACAGAGAAGACGGAACAGCTTCCGGTTCAGGGCATGACGTCACGCAGAACGCTACATTTTGTATCTGTTTGCAAGAGATTGTAATATTAATACGATATGGATGCGTGCCTGATAGATTTTATCTGGCATATCTGTCTCTTTTTATTGGTTGAATTAAACCACGTTGATTTGGTTACATAGCTATTATCAATGAATGGAACCTTTCTGTTTGTGTTGTATTCATGAAACTAAGTATTTTAATATACAACAATACACTTGGTATTATGTAAACAGTGTATTTTGGTGTTGAATGTTAACATATTATAGACTATGTTTATATTTTGTAGGTTTATATGCAGTATATAAAGTACTGTATACACATATACACAAAAATATACATTTGTTTAACACATATATATAAACAAGACATGGCCATTTAGAAGGTAAATAAGATTACACGAGGTTTCAGTTTTTTTTTTTTTTTTTTTTTTTTTTTGTGAGGTTTTAGTTAGGTAATAGAAAATATATTCAGTATAAAACAAACAGTACCTGTGGTGAGTGGCCATTTCTATAAAAGCTTAGTGTTTATGTTATCAGAACCTAGTCTGAAAAAATTCAAACCTTTATCGGATACACCAAAAGACTCTTAATTTAAGGTCTCCTTAATGAAAGGTTCATGTTGGCCAGCATTGTGTTTATGTTATCAGAACCTAGTCTGATTTAATGTCATTGACGTCATGGACACGTCATCATCATATCACAAGTTCATATCTTTCTGTTCCAAAGGAAAATTCAAAAACTAATACTGAAGACTGTTAATATACAACAGAGTAATACATAACAGACTGCCTGAAGAGGCAAGAGAAATACAAGGAGCAATATAAAACAATTCTAACACAACATTCAACAATTAAAAACAAGGCAAACACATAATTCAAAAATTTAACACAACTCAAAAGTTTACAAGCACATATTGAAAATAAATAAAAACTACATGTGCACAGTATCAATCAATGCAATGCAGCAGCGCCCTCTAGTGGTTTAACGTGATACATGCACTTGTTACATTTAATAGAACAGATGTAATACAGCTATTGGTAATACTGGCCACCCGGGAGTTTTATAGGAAGCGAAAATGCTGTATTTTTAAAAGAGGCATCAAAGAAGGATTTTCATTTAAAAGCAGGAAGGTCAGAGATCAAGTAATTTGCATGTGCAATTTAATCTGTATTTGTATGTCCTCTCGTTTTTATGTCCTACTATTAGTGTTATCTGTATGCACCAAGGGTCTGAGAGTAACGCAATTTCAATTCTCTGTATGTATGTGCTGTACATGTGGAAGAATTGACGATAAAGCAGACTTGACTTGACTTGAAGTCAAGTCACCTTTATTTGTATAGCGTTTTATACAGTACTAAGTGTGCCAAAGCAACTTTACAGCTTTACAGTGTCCGGGAAGTATTTTGCCAATAATGAGAGAAGACAATTACAGGGTCATTTTTCCAGCTAGAGTCAGTTCATGTGCAAATGATGTTCAGTGGAGCCAGTTCAAACTCAGAATCTCAAACATCCAACATGTTGTGAACAGATCGGTTTGGGTTTAATGCTGTTCAGCCTTCACTGACAGGAGGCGCTGTTGAGCAGTAAGGACGGGAGAAGATGAATTACATCCACGCCGACAATAATTACATATCTAAAAAAATAAAAAATATCAGATTAATGACATTAGTTCTACAGGCAAGTCATAAAAAAGTCATAATATTTTTTTTTGTTTGTTTTTATAAAAATATATAAGTATCAACCAGATGAATGAATGTTGAACTCATTAATTCTGATTATTTGATCATTTTAATTATTCATCAGCTGTGCTCAATAAAGAAAGTTCACAGATGGTCCAGAAATAATGTGGTTTCATATTTAATTTTAAACATTAAATTAATTTTAAACATTAAATACTATAGTTAAACTTAAAAAAACTGCTAAAAGGACATACTACCATAACAAAATTAACAATTTGTCTAACTCTCGCATGCTTTTTAAAACATGTTCCTCGCTTTTGTCCTCCTCCTCCCCTCCTGCTCATCATCTCTAATATCTGACGACTTTGCCATATTGGTTCATTATATGCAATTCCAGAAAAAACATCAGTGCACAATTTTCCACAACCACAATCCATCAAGCACATCTCACCAGCAAACTTACACTCACACATCTTTCTCTTCACTCTCTGAGCAGAAGTCTCCAAACTCATCCTTTCTAATATATCTTATTGATCCGCTTGATCCTATTCCATCTATCTCCTTCAAGCCATTTCTCCTGCAGTTGTACCTGCACTCACTCACATCATTAACCATATCCCTCCACACTGGTGTTTTCCCCTCATCATTTAAGACAGGCTCGTCTAACTCCACTACTTAAGAAACCCACCCTCAAACCCATCTCTTTTAGAGAACTACAGACCAGTTTCCCTTCTTTCTTTCATTGCAAAAACACTTGAACGAGCTGTATTCAACCAAGTCTCTACCTTTCTCACACAGAACGAACCTCCTTGACAGCAAAATCTGGCTTCAGAAGTGGACATTCAACTGAGACTGCCATGCTTTTTCAGTTGTTGAAGGCCCTTTGGCAAAAGCGGAATCCATCCATATTCAATACTTATCTTGCTTGATCTATCTGCAGCTTTTGACACAGTTAACCACCAGATAACCCTACTGACAAAGGGCATCTCAGGAAACCGAACTCCAAGTGGTTTGAGTCTTACCAATCAGATAGGTCCTTCAAAGTATCTTGGAGAGGTGAGGTGTCCAAGTCGCAACATCTAACTACTGGGGTGCCTCAGGGTTCAGTTCTTGGACCACTTCTCTTCTCTGTCTACATGGCATCACTAGGTTCTGTCATTCAGAAACTTGGCTTTTTATACCACTGCTATGAGCTGCGGATCACTCAACTCTACCTCTCATTCCCCTATCCTGATGATCCGACGGTAGCTGCTCACATCTCAGCTTGTCTAACAGACATTTCTTGCTGGATGAAGGACAGTCCCTTCAACCTTGGCAATGGTTCCAGAAACCCATCGTTTCATCACAATTTCAACACCCAAAGGCACATCAACCATAACTACTTCAAAAACAGCCAGAAACCTTGGAGTTATGATTGATGATCCGCTAACTTTCTCAGAGCACATTGCTTCCAGTCCTGCAGATTTGCTTTATTCAACATTAAGAAGATCAGGCCCCTTTCTTTCGGAAAGCTGGCACAACTCCTTGTTCAAGCTCTTGTTCTGTCCCAGGCTAGAATTATTGCAATGACTCTCTTGGGGGGAGGTCTTCCAGCCGTTCTATCAAACCTTTACAATTAATCCAGAACGCCCGGCAGCAAGATTAATTTTTAATGAGCTGAAAAGAATACAAGTCACACCTCTCTGTTTATTAATTGCACTGGCTACCAATAGCTGCTCGCATAAAATAAATTCAAGGCATTGATGTTTGCCTACAAAACCAACCACTGGCTCTGCAGCCCTTTACCTAAATTCATTACTTCAGACTTATGAGTGCCCTTAGAAGCTTTGTGTTCTGCAAGTGAAACATCGCTTGATTGTGCCATCCCAAAGAAGCACAAAGTCACTTTTTATGGAATTTTAAAATTAATGTTCCCTCCCGGTGGATGACCTGCCCAATCAATCCGAGCAGCTGAGTCCTTAGCCATCTTTCAAGAATCGGCTTAAAACACATCTCTTCCATATTTATTTTGACCCTCATACACTTTTGCACTCACTATTCTATTTAAATTAAAAAAAAAAAAAATCTAACTTACCTTTTAATCTTTTTTGTATTCTAACACTCTATTTTCATTTATTATACAATTATCAAAAAAAATACCTCTAACACTAGCTGCTCTATCTTTTTGTATTCTGTTTTCTTTTTATTTATTATATTATTTAAAAGCACTTGCTACGGATACTGCGTTTAGGCCTAACTGAGAGACTTGTTATAGCACTTATATATATCATGCTCTTTTGTTGTTTTTGATTGCTTCCATTGTCCCATTTGTAAGTCGCTTTGGATAAAAAGTGTCTGCTAAATGACCTAAATGGGAGAACACATCCGGAAACTGGTGGGAGCTGTGTGTAGGCAGAGAGAGGGGGCCCAGTCACGACCAGCGCTTCAGCAGATTAATGTGGTAGAGCTGATCCTCCTTCTTCTACCGGGCTGCCGCACGCGGTACGGTATAACTGGTCCCAACCTTTTTCCGTGACTGTATAATGGGCCTTGCCAGGTAGACAGGAAACTTGCAGGCAGCCGTGGGCACCAGGACCAGGACGTGGTCTCCTCGCTGGAACTCACGTGGTTGGGTCCGCCTGGTTGTACTGTCGTTGCTGCGACTGTTTTTTTTTTAAGCCTTCACTATGGTGTTCCCGGGACTTTTGCAGCGGCCACCACCAGATCCATCCCAATCCGCTCGAAAGGGCACCTCTATGATGGGTATAAGTGGTATCAGGTGGGCTGGGGGCAGGGGTCCAAGGCGACGTCCGCTGGCAAACAGGCCTGGCAAAACTGGCGGACCTCAGCCTCGAGGCCCCGGCCAGTGGAAACGGTCACACGGAGGAGCCGTATTGTGTTTTGGGCCTCCTAGGTGGCCTGCCATCGGATGGGTTGCATGGCGATCTCGATCACCGCCTCCATCTTGGTGCGCGGAGGCCCACCAGAGCAGGGTCTTCTCCTCTCCCGCCGCTGGGCGGACACAGTAGAGCAGGCCATTTTCCACAATGAAATGTGGTGTTGGGGTGGGGTGCCGCTGAAGGTTCCTTCCCCTCGGAACCCTCACCTGGGCCCAGCAGTGTTTAAGGCAATCATCCTCATGCTGCTCCCTAGAGAATCCCCCGGCTCCGGTCACCATGTTGGAACAAGTCATAATAGAGGTTTAGGTGAGGGGGGGGCCGCTACGACTCCCATCCCTGTGTCGGAGGCGAGCAGCACGGGACGTCGCGGGGTCTTCCTGCGGGGCTTCTGGACGGGGCGGTTTCCGGCCGGGATGGTGGGCTGGGGTGGCAGGACGGCAAAACCCTGGCCAGTCCCTTCCCAGGAGCAATGGTCGGGGAGGTCGTGGACCAGCCCCACGTCGATCGGCCAGGTGCCTACCGATGCCTGTGATGGGTGACTCGCCTGCGCAGGCAATTCTGTTCCCTGTGTCGCCGTGCACACAAGTTATGGGGAGCTGGGTCTTGCTGTCAGCCTGCGGAAGTAATATGGAGGTCCTGACTAAGCTGACTATGCTGCCGGATTCCAGAAGGGCGAGGAACGGCCGGCCGTTTATCCTCACGTCCGCCCGTAGCGTTCTCCGTGTGCACGGGACGCAGCCCGCCAGCCAAGGTCGTCCTGGGAATCCGTGGGCATGGGCTCATACTGTGGGCCGGAAACCGCCGGCCTGCCTACCCAGACGACTGGGTTTGCCCTCCGGCTTTCCTGGACCACCCTTGCGGGGAAAACGGCGGCGCTCTCTCCCCTATCTCCTGGTGTTGGGTGGCCTCCGCCAGCTCGATGGCCTCGACCAGCTCGTCTAAGTTGGCCGGGTTCCGCATCCCGGTGGCCGGGGAAGGGCACGTAGGAGGCGGTCGACCACAATGCGCTCCGCTACCTGGTGTGCGGTGGGACCCCTGGCCAGCAACCAGTGTTGAGCCAGACGGGAGAGGCTAGCGGTTTGGCCCCGGGCTGGTTGCCGCGGGTCGAAGGTCCACTCGTTGAACAACTACTGGGCCGCGCTGATCGGTGACAACCCCATTCATCCCAGGATCTCCTTTCGTAGGTCCTCGTAGGAGGTGCTTAGCTCCGGGAGAAGCGCAAAAGTAGGCGCGCTGAGCCTCTCCCGTGAGCAAGGGTGCTGCAATGAAGCGTGCCCAATCTTCTTTGGGCCACGCTTCCTCAGGTCTCGAACATCTGGAGGTAATCGTTATATCGGTCGTCATGGCCAGTCATCCTGGGCAGCAGCTGGGTTGCTTGGACACGGGGGTCAGGTAGCGGAGTTCGTGGGGCTGTGGCTAGGCGCAGCGCGGCCAACTCTCGCGTCGGTTTCCCCCTGCCAAGAGGCCATGTGCTCCATAATCTGGTGCTGGCGGATGCTGCTCACCTCGGTGGAGTTTAGCAGCTCTTCCATCATTGGGGGAGGAGCGCCACCTGGGGAACCAGAGAAGGACATGTGAGGCAAAGACCGTGAGGGGAAAAAATCAAAACAAAGAAATCCAAACCAGTCCACTCGTAGCCGCGGTGAGGGGTGGGGTCATCAGTGTCCACTTCAGTGTTATGCCCGCATTCTCCACCAGTTGTGGCGGGGTGAAGTAGGGACACGACACAAGGATGAGGGTAAGTTCCCCGAAGGGTGGATTTTATTAACTGAAAAGGGCGGTTGGTGAGGTGGTTTGGGTGTTCGGTGCTCAGCGTCTTGTCTAGGAAGTGCTTCTAGTGCAGTGTGGGTCCGTTCTCCCTCCCCGTGGCGTGGGGCTGGCGGTCACACGCTGCTTTCTAGGGGCGAGAGGAAAAGACAATGTTAGCCGGCTCTCGTGGAGACATTTCTCACCTCTGTGCCAGCTTGCGGGGTTTAAATAAGCAGCGGCTGATGGCATGCAGGTGTGGCCACTCAGCCCGTGATGAGTAGGCGCAGGTGTGCCTGCGCTGTTGCCAGGGCGACGCTGATGAGTGCTCTGGACACGCGTCACAATATACATATATGTATATATATAGTATATATATATATATATATATATATATATATATTATATATATATATATATATATAGTACTTAAGATTTAAAATTTAACACATTACCAAAGTGTTATTTTATTTATTTATTTATTTATTTTTACCATAATTATGACTAGTATTTTGGCATACTCTAACTTCTTACCATGTTACTCTTTTTTGTAAAATTTTAACAGAGAAAAGTTGTGTCTAAAAATGTAAAAGATGGATGGATGTTAATATAATTAATGTTTTCTGGCTACAATAATGTCTTTCTCAGAGTCCAGGCATGTTGGGTTGTGCTCACGGCTCTGGACCAAGTCATTTAAAATGAACCTTTAATTAGAGCGGGTTAATATCAGATAACGTTCTCCTTTCATTAACAATAAAGAGGTCATTATGATGTTTTGACAGACAAACCCCATCCTTAATAATCACGATATCATCTGAAGACAATGCATTTGTACTCGAAGGCTCATTCTGATTCCCAGTTTATTGCATCATATCTTTCCTTTAGCAGCAGAAGTGCCTCCAGAAACCGTTTAATACAAGACTCTACAGGACAAATGATTATTACTGTCTGACAGACTCAGACAATGACACTGTTCACAAATTACAATATACAGATGATTAACGCAGCATATGAACAATGTTTACAGAGAGCAATAATGTCAGTATAGCAGTGTGCACAGCTGCATATGAAGCGAGAGACTGTGTGTGCTGCATCGCAATTCATATCAATGGATAGCAGGCATAAAATATACACAGAAAACAGAGCCATTAACAATCATGATCTCTATTCCGAGAATGGAGCTGGTGCCAGTCTTTGTAGCACTTTGCAGTCTTGATTAGGGGAAAGTGGAACAGGAAGATATTTTTGAGCATTGTGATGCTGTGAGAAAAAGGCTGTTCTTGAGCTGGTTTTCTCCTGGATGGTTTTAAAGGTCATTTGCAGATGAATCACTGCTTTGATTCATTTGGTCAAATGAGTTTGCAAAAAAGGTCAGTATTATTTACTCAGTTTGATTCATCCGGATGTTCGCACACTCAAAAAATCTTTTCCGAAAAAAAATCTCACAACAAAATAAAAAAAAAGCTCAGCGCTCTACACAGCCCTGGCATTTTGAAAACAATTCACCCCTTATAAAAAAACGCACGACTGTGAAAAAGATGCTGTGCATAATAAATCCTTCAAAGTTGTTTATGTTTTCATTAAAAAAAAAAAGGTTACAAGTGGGTTTGGCAAAATGGCTTGATAGTGCTGCACATCCAACAAAGTGCCCCTCAATCTACTTTTTAGGTACGAAAGTCGGTAGGCAAAACCAATACACAAAAAAAAACAAAAAAGATAAAAATCAAAAAAACAAAAAAACAAAAAGATAATCAGTAATTTCTCTGCATATGTTGCATATTCTTTCTCCACCCTCTCCACCTGTTGGCAACAGGAAATGTCATGTTTTAAACTTTCAAAAACATGCAATGTCCAGTCTGTACTAAATGTCTTGTTCGATAAGTCCTGGCCAAGCGGCAACCTCCAGCTCTCTCTCGTGAAGCCAACAACGAAGTGACTTAAACTGTAATTCCTCAACTGGCCGCTAGAGGCTGGCTGCAAAAGGGAGTCAATCCCGTAGGCTTCCCATGTTAAAATGCCCAACTTTACAGCAGAAAAAAAAACGTTTACAGCCTGGTACAAAAAGTGGTTTTGGTCTATATAGCTAATTTTCATGACAACTGTGAGGGGGGTGAACTTTTTTATAACTAATCCATTTAAATTATATTAAACCTTAAAGTTCTACATAATTAAGGGCGTGGTCACTTGAGTGACAGGAGGATTGCCGCTGCTGTCACCGCTGTCGAGCTCCTGGCTTTTTGCCCATTTTTGATGATCTGGGAGAGATGCGCGGTGACGCACTGCCAAGATGATGACGGCCGGTTCTACCCACTTTAAGCTACAAAAATGCTCTTCGGAAGCTTACGGGTGACATCACGGACACTACATCCATGTTTTTATACAGTCTATGGTCCTGGCCTGAAGACATCTAAAGGCCAATATTCAATTATAATCATAGCGCCACCTGGGGGCAACGAGATATGTCATGTTTTACACTTACTCAAACATGCAATGTCCTATCTGCAAACAAACTTCACCTGTTTTATAAGAGTCCTGGCCTGGAAATATCTACACATCAACATTCAGTTAAAAGTTTGGCACATCTAAATGGCTTTTTTATTTACCACTTTAAATGCACATTGCCCACCGCTCACTGTTTTCCTGAAGGCCACCGGGTGGAGGTGGCTCCGGGTGCGAGGGCCCTATCAGTGCTGTTGTTCTGAATGTCAGCACAGCATAGATTCTCCAGGATTGAGAGAAAAAGGTCTGCTCGCAAATTCAGGTAAAATCGCACAACTCTTCTTCACACTGTTATTTATTGGTGCTTTTAAAGATCAGCGTTAAGTGAGCATTAGATGACAGCAAAGGTAATTTAAATGTAAAAAATAGAGGACATAAGCATGTGTAATTCAGTACACAGTTCTATACAGTTGGCTGATAGCTGATATGATATTGATATATAGAAAATCCCTATTGCTTTTTATTCTTCCATTGCTAAACACACAGTATGTTTATTTGCCTTGATTGATTAGTTAGGAATTTGTTTAAAGATTTAACCTGTTAAATTGAAAAAAGTTGCAAGAGATAGTACCAGCTGTTGAAAATGCACAAACTCTAGCATCTGTGTTTGTTAACAATCACAAAATGTCAGCTCAGATTCATATGTCACTGTGATTTGTGGGCCTTTCCCATCAACCATCTGATCCGTCTCTCTCCTCAGCAGCACAGATTCCTCCTTGTGTTCACAAGGAAAGGACATAAGACGCCTTTTCTCTTTCCATTTAGATCTTGAATGACATTTATTGGAATCAGATTAGCAGGCTTGCATTTCCATATCTAAGTGAATTGCACTGAATAGCATGAAAATGTCATGAAGAGTTACATGTTGCGATAGGTCTTGGCTACTGTTGCCTTGGCATTTGAAATGGTGAGTCTGATTGGGTTCACTGGATGTTCTGTCGTGTTGGCTTGTCCTAATGGCTTGCTTCATTGTTCGCTGTTTTTGCTTGATATTTCACTTCTTTGTTCTTCATATATTGTGTTTTAGGACAGAGGTTGTGAACCCTTCAGCTTAAAGAAACGATTGCTTTCTGCCTTTTCCAGTCTGTCACTGACAATGTGGACCTCAAAAGTGTCTTGTCTTCTTTGATACGTCTGGAACTGCTCGGATGTGGTGGTTGTATCCAGCCACAGTGGGGCAGTGTGGGGTTGTGGGATTGGGCATCGGACTCAATCAATGAAACCATAATGCAGCTTCTGTGGAATTTGGCCATGATGTTGTCAGATGAATATTAAGCCAACAGTCCATTGATTTAATTTTGAAAGACAGCACATATTTGTCCATACACACCAGAATAGGCAGTGCTGCGTATGGATTTTAATTGTTATTGCTACAAATGTATAGCAGTTATGAGAAGACAAGGTTCTCAGTTTTATTTCAATTATTTATTGGTCTCCTCTGAGAAATTTTTCCTTGGGAAACAAGGTTGTTGTTACATATACACACTTATCACATACCTTTACATTCATGTGCTCATAATACCACCGCTCTTTACTCAGTAACTCACCAGAAATAATGACACACCAGAAAGTTTTCTTATTCTTCCCAGTGACATTAAATCCTACGCTGTATGTTAGATGTGGTCAGTTTTTCTACCTTGCTGAACCAGCTCTTCCTCAAATATATCTTCCAAAGAGGAAGGGTGCAAAATGACATCCACTACTGTTTTATCTGGGACTTTTAGTAGTAAAGTACCATACCATGGTGAAATCCCACATTTTGCTCATAACATACCTGTGACATTAGTATTTACTTCAAAAAGGTTCAATCCACACCAGAAGTACAAGCAATGATTTATCTTTAAGCATATAGATGTATAGTCAACGTAATTTGCCCACTTTATATTAGATATATAGACAAATCAGACAACTGATGTTATACCATAAATATAACGCTATGATTCAAACATTTGTTTTCTGTAAGAAGTCTTCGAAAGAAGTCTCTTATGTTCACCAAAGCTGCATTTATTCAATAGAAAATACAGTAAAAACAGTAATATTGTGAAATATAATTTTTAAAAAAATTATAATTTAAAATAATGGTTTTCTATTTGAATGTTTTGTGTAATTTGTGTAAAATGTAATTTATTCATGTGATGCAAAGCTGAATTTTCAGCATCATTACTCGAATCTTCAGTGTCACATGATCCTTCATAAATCATTCTAATACTGATTTGTTGCTCAAGAAACATTTCTTAACCATTTTGAAAACTTCAAATAGGAATTTTTGTAACATTATAAATGTATTCACTGTCATTTTTGACCAATAATATAAATAATAATAAAAAAAAATAGGAATTTTTGACCAATTTAATGTGTCCGGCAGCTAATTTAATTTACAAGTACATTTAATTTCTTAAAAAAAATATATATATAATAATAATAATAATAATAATAATAATAATAATAATAATAATAATAATAAATAAATAATAGTAAAATAAAATAAAATTAAGTAAAATAAAAAAAAAAACTGTCTAGGAATAGCAATAGAGATGAAATTTAAAATTTGGATTACAGTTGTACTTCTAAAGTAAAATAATTTTAAAATCACCTTTAAGACTTCCTGCAGCAAAGTGTAAAATTATGCAAAGTGATGCGTTGCTTATATAAAGGTGTTTGTCTTTAACAATGATGGAATGTGGATTTAGACGGGCATGAATCTGAAGGCAGCTGCCAAAATGTCTTTTATTTATTTATTTTTTTCATATTGTAGTTTCACAAAGAATGACTCATTATGCGTAGATACATCTCAAGTGTTCTTTCCATTTATTCAAGTAAATTAGATTTTAATCTGAATTCAGATTATTGTAATCAGATCAGCTTGTTGTTCAATTTAGTGTGATGTTTTTACTTTCCTAACAAGTTTTGATATTTCCTGTTTTACACTATTTATATATATTTATTTATTTATTTATTTATTTATTTATTTATTTTTATGTGATGAAATGGTAAGTAAACGTCCTCATTGAATGTCTCATCACTAGTCTTGCATTTATTAAATTAGAATGATTAATAGGCAGTTAAGCTTGCTGCTGTATTTTACATGAATTACTGCTTAACAGAACTGGCTGTTCATTAACTTTTGACCTCCAAAGCACAAATTATATTGTCTTCTCTGAACTCGAAGGTTCAGCTTATTCCAAATTGCAAAGTTGTCTCTCTCTCTCTCTCTCTCTCTCTCTCTCTCTCTCTCTCTCTATCCCTCTCTCTCTTTAAATCAGCCACACTTTATTTCCTGAAAAGTCTGAAATGTGCTGTTTTTAAGATGCAATTTTGTACTAAAATCACTTTCCTCATTTCCAAGCAAAAGGTGTCAACTCATATTCTTGTCACTATGTAAGAGACGTCATGTCTTGTTAGCATAAAACCACTTACAACCTTTGAG
This sequence comes from Cyprinus carpio, assembly GCF_018340385.1. NCBI lineage: Eukaryota > Metazoa > Chordata > Actinopteri > Cypriniformes > Cyprinidae > Cyprinus > Cyprinus carpio. The sequence goes on along the minus strand of NC_056595.1, from coordinate 4,809,889 downwards.
ATTTGAATTAAAATGACTGCTACATATGGGGCAAAAAAAAAAAAAAAAAAAAAAAAAAAAAAAAAATATATATATATATATATATATATATATATATATATATATATATATATAAACAAATACTTAATAAATAAAATACTTAATGAATAAAAAACATATACTTTATATTATAATTTATAAATATATAATGAGTAAATATATATTTTTTTATATGTTTGTATATGTCTATTCTTGTGAATAATAGACTGGTTTACACATTTTTGCTGAGATATGAAAAAGTGTTTTGTCTGTCACATTACAAATCACATTTCCATCACTGTTTACATTATTGTATATGGTATTTTTATTTAGGAATCCCGATTTGGTCAGAAGCTTTGGAAAACTTACAACAGAACGACCCACATAACAGTGTTGGATTTTCTTATAGATTCTAAATCATTTATGGATATTGATTCATTGTTACAGAGGTGGTGATGTGATTTTTTTCCAGCACGGCTGCCTTGTCTCTCTGAAAGAGAGCTGCTGGGAAGAGAAGTAAGGTGCTGCTGCCCGCAGAAATGAATATGAATGCTCCACACCTCTATATAATCAGCCAGCAAGAGGCACTGACTGTCCTCCTCCAAGCACCCGGGTGAATTTTAAACAGCAGTTTTAAGCTGGGTAATTCAGCTGGGAGAGAAAATCTCAACACATTACCTGGAAAAAGCCATCAGGCTATCACTCAAGTCTTCCTGGTGGGAGATCCGGCTCTAAGCCCTCTTTCTGTAGCTCACTCCCGAGAGCTTAAGAACCAATCAGATGGACAGATGTGGATGTAAAACTAACCCCCGGCCGGTTAACCCTCTCCAGGGTTAAACTATAGCAGTCAAGCCTTTGCTCTTTCCTGTAGGTCACAGCCCAGTCAATAAAACGACATTATCTTCAGGACAGACATTGTCTACATGTTTATTGCACGTCACCCGTGAATGCACCAGACAGTGAGCTCATGAATATCATAGAGTGTCTGTACATATCAGTGGCTTTATGATTTTGTGTGCTCCCGCACAAGTTTCCCCTGTGGCCTTCAGGAGTTTCACCCCGCCGGGAAATCTGACAGAGCTGTATATTCCCATTTCAGAGATGATGGTAACATTGCTCATTGTATTGGCTGCTGTCAAAGTCAATATGCAGTAATAGACCGAGCCAGTGTTTTCACACAGTATTCTAATCTAATTATGATGCTTTTCTTTCTGCGTGTATCTTGTCACAAAGCAGAGCAGAGGACGTTATGGAAACGGCGACAGTGTGTGTCCTTTACGATATCGGAAAGTGCTCAGAAACTGCTGAAACTGTTGTAGACAAAATGAGGGAACTGTTTAAAGGGATAGTTCACCCAAAAATGGAATTCTGTATTTTACTCACCCTTGTGTCATTATTTCTAGATTTTGTTCAGATGTTTTTTTTTTTTGTTGCAGTAATATTGAAAAGTCATATACACTGTAAACTAAGGCGGGTTTCACAAACCAAGTATGTTAACTTAGCATGTTTCTTAAATATCTGCAAACATATTATGGTATTTTTATGCTTTAGGCGAGTCAAAAACTTACATACAGCACCTTTAACTACAATGACTGTGATATAGTGAGGGAAAATCAAGATAATTTTTATTGTGCATTTGCTCTAATTTTGTTGGATAAGATGGGAAAAAATAATTTAATTGTATTTAATTAGGATACATATAGTGCTCTCTATAAAATTAGCTTTAGCAGGACAAAGACATCTACCATTTTTTTTTTTTTTTTTTTTTTTTTTTTTTTTTTGCAAAAAAATTTAAAATGTTATTTCCATCACATAAGTTAATACATCATTTGAGATATGGTGGACATGATATGTGTTGGTTTAGAGAAAATCCCAGAATGCTCACATGTGTGTCCACTGTTGGCCATGGCAAAATGAAATAAACCCGTGTAAGTGTTTTGTAAGTGAGTTTATTTTCTAAAGGTCCACATGACTAAAAGTGGCCACAGAAGAAGCACACATATAGAGCAGTGTCTTGGCCTGCACTTATGTTGTCTATTATCTTGGTTTCCACAGAAACATGACACATAGCACCACAATCTGAGCCTGAAATTACACTCATTCACAGATCCCAGAACTGAATTACACATCGCTGGAACACCCAGCACCTCTCAGCATATTTCAACTAATAGAGCCAATACAGAGGCATTAGATATATGCATTTAGCTGGAATATCGGAGTACTTTGTCGCACAAGGCAACACATCTCTCCCATGCAAATTGCATGGTCTGAAAATGCTGTATCATTGGCCATGCGTAGGCAAAGAGCTGACCATCCACAAGCAGCCAAGCCAAGTTCCTGTATCATGGCATAAATATCAAGCACTCATATACTGCTGTCTACAGCAGGCATTGTTCTCGAAGCACATCTCACAGAGCTGCCATCTATTTAAGGAATCGTTTATGCAACTGTATTCACAACCACCTTCTGTTTTAAAGATATCTATGAGGTTTTAGTTTGGCCTCGGCTGGGAATTTTAAACCAGGATTAATCTGAATGGTTTGACAGGTGTGATTGATTATTACTTACACTTGATCAGGAAGGTTTAGTATTCAGACGACTGCAGTGGTAATATGGCCGTGTCACATGGGCCACTCGCAGAGGTGCTGGAGGATCACTGACTGACTGAGGAGTCAAAATTTTAGCCACTCATGTAGGGGAATTCCACTTACTGAACTTAGAACTATTTCATTCAGAAAGACAAACTTACTTACAGTCTTACAAATTTAGGAACTAATTGTCAGAGCTTGATTCTTGTCGTTCCCCCATCCTCTCGTGACATTTGAAGTAGAAATGTCCCCCTAATTTATTAGTGGAGAAGATCACAGAGTCGAGTTTGCTGTCAATGTTAATCTGAACTTGATTCTTTTGAAATGTATTTGCCAACATCTAGTAGATTACAGACCCTGTTTGGCCTTTAATGTGTCTCACACACACACACACACACACACACACACACAATGCTTAATCAGTATGTTCTTGTTCTTATGTAAAAATATCTAAAATACATGTCCAAATTTAATTCTCATTTTCAAGTTGTATGTTCCTTCTTTTGCAAATACACACATTAAAAATTAGAAAATCAGTGAATATTAAAACATCAAAACAGGAAGTTAGAGGACTAAAAATATGAAAGCATTTTTGCATGACCTTTGATATACTCCATGCTTATTTGAAAGTGACACACAAGCTTAGTGTAACTCACTCTTGGGCTATTTCCGTCACATTCAGCCAAACTTTACAGTGTGACTCATCATCATGTGGTTTCCCAAAAAACTATAGTGAGACACGTAGGCATTTTAAGGCATTGTAGGTGTGCAAAGGTTTTTCCTCTCTCATGGCAGTTTGTAAGGTTTTAGTAAATTGGTGGATAATTTGCATTCATTCTTGCAATCTCATACGCAGTGTTGTAGCAGACAGGGCATGCAGCGTAGCGGGGCCCATAAACTCCCTGTACTGGGTTGTGTCAAAACATGAAGATCATGTCAATGATAACCAGAGATATTGTCAAAAACATCAGAAACTGGCAATATTAAGAGGATTTGGCATTTCCAATTAATGTAGTAGGCCTGTTACATTCTTCTATCATTATTATAATCAGGTTAATTTTATTATTAAAGTAACATTACAATTAATTTGCCCCGCAATATTTTATAATGACGCGCTGTGAGGATAATAAAAGATTAGGCCATTAGCTTACTCCTCAATAAGAATGGTTTAAAAAAGGTATTTTAAAACAGGTCTATTATACAATGAATTATAGTCCTATAATTAAAATGAACACACCAGTCATCAATGAAAATTAAGAGCAGCAAAATTCAAAATCAACCTGTTTAACATTTTCTGCATCGTGAACGGACTGAGGTTAAGGTGGTCACCGGCATAACTCTTGTGCAAATTTTGCACATTTGTGTGATATCCATCAGCTCGCCTTCATTGGTTAAACCGGAAATATTAACAACATTGCGACACTAATCACACTGTACGAATTTATGCAAAATTGCAAAAAAAAAAAAAAAAAATTCTATTGAGATTAAATTGAATTTATCAATCCTTCTAAGAGATACTACGATCTTTTTTTGTCAGACTCTAAGGCTGTATATAACTTGTTTCTTTTGAAGAAACAACTTCAGAATGCATTGCAATGAGATAAAAGAAAAATAAATAAATAAAAAATCCACCAAAGATGGCAGAGGAAAAATGATGATGATGAAGAAGAAAGTAAATCATAAATATATTCAATAATCAAAAGTACTAATAAATTATATCTAATTAAAAATATAATATTTGACCATTAGTTATGTGTGCTATGTATTTTAATGCTTCTTGAAGTACTGCATTGTTAGCTTAGCACAGTTTGTTTGATGTCTGCTGCATACACATATGAAGAGTGTTCCAAATCAGTCACTTAAGAGGTTCCTTTTGCGTTAAGATGCTGCCTTAGAAGTTTAAATTGCAAACGTAGCAATAGCTTTGAAACAGTGCCATTGTGTTTATGGATCACCAGAGGGTAAAACCTGGGATGTGCTTATTTGTGCATCCTATTTATTGATTATCTTTATGCAGTACTCTTTGTCCTCCTTAGTGTTTGGAATTCCAAATGTGTCTGTTCATGCTACTGAACTGGAAATTTCTACCTTAAGTTAACTGCATAAGTCTCATAAGCAGTTGGAGCATGTTTGTACCCTCTTCCCTTATTTTATATTATGTTAGTTCTTGTACCTTGAAAAATAAAAATGAATCAGATGGAAATGTAAAAATAATATGAAATTAAGGAACGCTGCCTCAGAGGAAACCTCTTAAAGAGTTGCTGAGTGTAGTTACATAACCTTTCCAGCCAGAGCCCAAATAGATCAAACACAATAAATTACAGGGGGCAACCACTTTCTACTTGAGATTTCCACCAAGGCAAGCATTTTCACTGTTATTTTCCAAGTATCTTGACTAACACTGAGTCATAGTGTGCTTCATGTGAATGCTTCTCTCTCTTTCTTTCTTTGGAAGTGGTTTGGCTGAGAGCACAAAGCTTATTTACAGTGCTGGGATGGTCAGTGTATCTCCACAGGGTGGGACCAGCAAAAGAGAAGGAAGGGTGTGGATCTGGCTCTGTTACAACATCACTTTTAGCCCACCGTGACACTCCTAGTGAGTCACCAGCTTAACACTGTCAACCACACATCTCTCACGTGGACGGACCCGCCACCATACACCCAGCCATCCCTGCCTCATCAACTCACCCTACAGTCTTCTTCATTGCTTTGGGTTATCTCTGAAGATGTACTTCTTCAGTTATTGTGATTTGTGAACAATAAAGAAGTCAGTGGTACCCCACTCTGTTCCCAGTGTACCTCCAATAGTATGAATTTTGGAATTCTCCAGTTTTTGAAACATCCATTTCTGGGAGCCTCTACTAACAGTCTGATCAGTTGAATCAGATGTTTGATCAGGGAGACATCCAAAATGTGCAGCGCTGAGAGTTCTCGAGTCCAGTGTGGTTATACTGTATCTTATCAACAAACCAGGGGGTTCCAACAAACCAAACTCTAAAAAGAGCCATAAAGTACTATAAAAGTAGCCCATTGATCTTATGTGTCCAAGTTTTCTGAAACTATGAGAAAGACAATGCAAGTTGTTATACACGAAAAGAAAAATCCTCCTTTACAGTAGCTCTTAAATATCCACATTTGCAAATTTTCACAAGAACTACTGGCGTTTGGTGTGATTGATCTTAAACGTGTCGCAACATGTGTTTGAGTGCTCTCATTCTCGCTTCTGCATATTCAAACTTGTTGTGATTATGTAAGAGACAATCAAGAAATTGTGCAGTTTAGTTTCAAACCTGGGGAGTATGAAAATGCATACGAACAAATTAGATTTATGAGTCAAAGCAAGGGCAAAATTTTACTGAGTAATGACTCGTAAAGAGGCATTCACACTCATCGTGATTTACAGTGACAAAGCAACCAGACTTTGTTCTGAGTTGGCGATTTGCCTTACCAACAAAACAGAGACCATTGGTGATGCAACAAAGCAGACAAAAGTGAGCATCGAAGCACTGTGGCGAATACCAGTGAGATTTCAGACAGTAATTTAACACCTGATATGGTAAGATGCTGGGGCAGAGTAGGACCACTTACGAGAAGCCTACAGCTTAGGGACTACCTTAAAGTATAATGCACATACTGTTTCAATGGTCATAAGGACATCTTTTATGGCACCTGGTCATCATCCACATTTATTGTATGGAAAAGAGAAGCTTGGACATTTAGTTAGATAACTCTTTTTATTTTCCTCCAAAGGTGGGTGTAACAAAGTCAATGATCTATAAGAAGGAGGCGGGAACCTGTGAACATTCAAACAAAACTTTAATAATAAAATAAACACAAAATAGTGTTACAGACCCTTGCGGACGACTGTCGCGCACAAACAGAACCAAAACACAAAATAAAATCCAGGCCTGGTCCTCTCTCGTCTTACACTATCGTCACTCCTCCTTTTGTCCTTCCGGAGCTCCTCCATGGGACTTGAGACCGGTGAGTGGCGCAGGTGTCACGCATTAACATCAACTCCACCGGCTCTTGACCCCGCCCCTCTCATCACAGTGGGAAAGCAGGGGTGGCATTTCCGTGTATAGGAGTTGCCATACCGTAGCCTCCCCCATCATACCTGGTTGTTCGTTGCCATACCCTAGGTGACGCAAAATCCTGTGATGAAATCTCTGCCATACCCTAGAGTTTTCTGAAACACCACCACTTTGGGAAAGACTGACTGATTTGGAATGACAAGAATGAATGAATGAATGAATGAATGAATGAATTTCTGGATATGCATGTCCTTTAATGTCTCACTCAGTCTCGTTGTTCTAGATTTTACTTTTCCTACTACTTAAGCAGCATTATCTTTCTTTATCTTGGTCAGGACCCCTTATACACTTTCTGACCCAGCTCTCTATGGGTTAAATTCCCAGCACCCAGGGTTGGCATGCTATTCCGCTGAGAAACACCCCCCCCCACCACCACCACCATTTTATCTTGCGTTCTCGCCTCTGGTGAGTCACTCTCTGTGTATCTGGTGATACTTGCAGGATCAGAGAGCTGCTGCCAGCTCTTTCTGATTCAGCTTATGGTTATACAGGCACGCTCATTCGCACACATGCTTTCCCTCTCATCACCTGACTACCAGGAAGAGTACAGCAGCCTGACTGAATGGAAATTATGTTATTAACCCCTGGCCCAATAGGGACAGCGAGAAACTGTGAGTCAGTGTGTGGCTCAGCAATTCCTGCTGGTCATTATCTCAGGCATATGCATGGGATTTAGCAGGAGATGGGATAAATTTAACCACATACCATTAGTAATGCAATCACCACCAGAAGCCATTAGAGTCTACATTTTGTGGATACAATAAGGTGGCATTTTTAAAACACAAAACCATGTACGAGACAGGCAGGACAGTTCATATTGCAAATTGAATTTAGATGTTACACCTTTTGCAGAAAACAGTGTTACAGAGCTGTCAGGATGTGCGGTTTTATCTTGTTCCTCCAGTTGGTTTGTCACAGTATGTTTCGGGTCAAAGGGTGGGAGTGACTGATACATGTATTTAGGTGTGCATTTCCTGTTCAACACATGAATGACATTCTGTTGTTCCTGTCTGGAAAACAAAGGGAAATAGGATGTGATTGCAAATGGTGACTGAGCATAGAAACAACTTGCTTAGCTTATTTGCCTTGGGGTTAAGCTGAAATGTTCTTGCATAAATGTCAACATATCAACAAGTATGAAGCATGTGATATCCTCCAATGACTACCTGTCCAGAGTATTTCTGATACTTAAAACGCTGATCCATTTCTGTCTGCATGTACAGTAGGTTATATATGTAAACAAGTATGCTGAATATAGAGTTTGATATTCCAGAGAAAAACATGACTCAACTCTCAACATCCACTGCTTAGATATGACCAGCCAGCTGTCCCAATGTGGGTAACCCTCTTCATTGGCTGGAGATGGGGATGGTCTTTTTACATTACATTTTCCTCTTTCCATTTCTTGTTATCCTGTAATTCTTCTTTACGTGACTTTTCCTTTTGGACATAGAATTTAACATCACCCGAGGACACTCAATTATGCTTGTTAATATGAACAAAGATAAGCAAAGTTGGCTCAGAGAGAAACCACCGAAACGTTCATCATAAAAGGTGTTCTAGTCTTTTATGCCTATTCTATTATCTTACTGTATGCAATATCATTAAAATATGCACGGGGCAAGCACTATTTTTAAAGGGGTCATATGATGCTTTTTTTAAAGATCAATATTTTGTGTATTTGGTGTAACAGAATATGTTGACATACTTTAATTATTATTTTTCAAATACTGTACATTATTGTAGGTCCTCTATAGCCTGGCTCTCTCAAATTCATCGTTTTCTACAAAGTCCCTCCCTCCGACAAGAGCAGTCTGCTCTGATTGGCCAACTGACCCAAGTGCATTGTTATTGGCCGATCACCGCAAGCACTCGTCGGAAATGTAACACCCCTTTCCATAATCGTGAGCTGCATCTTTCAAAATAAATGTAAAGACAGTTAATAATGTCCTTAGCTTTACCATCAGTTCAAGCCTGAAAGAGGAACAGAGTCACGTGACGGACACAGTGATGAAGCTCGCATGTGTTTGCAGTACACAAGCCACGGACGGTTAAGACAGCTGGCTCCACTGTGTGACTCTCTTTCTCTCTCTCACACACACGTGATGCGCAAAACTCCGCATTTGAACATTCAATAGCAAATACTTAAACTAATAGCAAAACATACTAACAGTAGCTGATTCAGAAGCGCCAGATTGTCATAGCAAAGTCAGAATTACCTCCTCTCCTATGTTCACGAAACGGTTGTCCATAAAATGCATTGCTGTTCTGTTATCTTAAGTAATCTTAAAGCTTTCTAAATGCATCTACTTTTGGAAGGCCAAATAAAGAGCTTTTGCTTTCGCCTAGAAACACACAGCATCTCCCTGACATGGCTGCTTCAACACTAATTGTGGTTACTGAAACCACGCCTTCTTTCTTTGCGTTAACATTTGGGCGGCATTACGCAAATATTTCCACATAGTGACGTAGAGATGTGGGGGCGTGTTTGAATGGCCATTTTAGTGGGGCGTGGTAGAGTCTTAACTTTGATAAAAAATATCTCTTTGGATTTGAGACTTTAGTCTTAACTAATTTTGTAACTAATTTCAACATTTTATTTGAAAGACTTTGAATTATAAATGTGCTTAGACATGACTGCCATTTAAAGATGATTTGATAAGGCTGGGCTTTCATATAACACTTTAGCACATCGTTAACAAAATTGGCAGGCCTCTTTTCTCTAGATCTTGAAAGTAACTCTACATTCCCGTCACTTCTCCACATGAGTCACCAAATTTGTTCTCAATAAGATTCAATACTGCACAATATCCCACAGGAAAACATTTATAGCAAGTCTACAGTGATTTAAATGCCACACTCTGGTTTTATTTTCCTTTGTGAAGGTTTTATTTTAGAGAATTCAAGGCTAAAGTACAAACTCGCCACACTGACAGCTGTTTGTTAAAATGCTGTCAAGTTCCTGAAAACACTTTCAACATTTCTAATAACCACCTAGGTATCTACCACGCTTAAAGTGCTGTATTATATTTCAAACAGACCATTTCTCACTGTCAGTAATGCACATCAAATCCTACTAGCAGAGGTTTATAAGATTTGATCTGCTTTAATGCCTTTAGCCACAACTAGCGTTTTGCTACAGGAAATCTCATTTAACTTTGCCCCTCATGTCTTGGACTTGGCTTTCAGTGGCTCGAAAAGCTTGCGGTGTGCAGTGCTGCAAACAGAAAGCAGATATCAAAATCCATCTTGATCTCATTTACACTCTGGTGGCAAGTTCAGCTAATGTTTTCCTTGTCCATATAAAGAAAAGAAGCGAAGAAAATAGTGGCCCTTCAGTTGGAGATTATTACTGTGTGTAAAGCAGGATTGCACAGGAGCCTGGAACATTCTCCGTCTTGATTGAGCAATAAGTGGCTTGTACAGTCTTTTCCATCTTGGAACAAAATTGTGGCGGTAATGAGAGGCAAACGTTTCCAGTTCTGTGTCGCGTCACTGTATCCTCAAGTGACCTTTTGCAGACAGAACTGAACGTAGCAAAGCTCCATTTCCAAATTAAAATCAATCAGCTGAAGGAAACAAATGAAGCAAAAAGCCAAGTGGATCAGACACACAGATTTACTATGTTAGCAGTGACCTTCAGAGAAACATCAAGTTCACGGTTTTTCCCTTTTCATCAGAATTGAGAATAGAAAATCACAGACATATGCATAACTCAAATCCTCAGTTTCACCTCAAATAGGGGTGTTTATTCAACGGCAGACACTTTCAGGTCTGAGGGGGTTGATTTTTATTAAACCTGATGTATTTAAAGTTTTTATTTTTATTACATAACATGGTTTACTTTTAAAGCTGTACCATGACTTTACATCATTTGCTATCTTTTAAATAGGTTTCATAGGTTTTATCCTTGTCCAAGACACAGACTTTCAGTGTTAAAATATGAAAATTAATCATTAAAAACTGCAACAACCCCTGTTCGGATCTGGGTCACGGCACCAAAAAAAAAAAAACATTAATGAATACATAAGTGAATAAATAAATAACTAAAAACAGATAATGCTATTAATATATTATATTAAATAATTATGTTTAATTAGTTTTATTAGAATATTTCTGTCCACCATTTTCAGTCAATCTGTGTATATAAATCAGTGTGATGTGTGTTGGACATTGTTTGTCGACACAAACAAATAAATGAGTGTGAAATGTTTTAAGAGAGTTAAAACAGGCCAAAAGTGTCTTTATAGATGAAGCTCTGAACCCATACATAACAAGATTTGTTATATAACATGTACATGTTAATGAGAAACAAACAGAGGTGTGAAAATTGGTGAGGACGCTGAGTTCTGTTGTGGCGTTTGAGCTGTTCAGTTGGAAGCCAAAGACGAATTAAAGAAAGCCAGAGGACGCCTGCCACATTTTAACCCGACTGAATGAAGGAAAATGCCGAAATCTGCAAAAAGAGAGAGTTTTGCAAAGTTATGCAATCAAAGCCTAGCTTCCCTAAAGTTTGTTTTCATTTGTCTTTGAAATGGTAACATAGTTACATAAAATTTCACTTCTTGGCAACTGAAAAAAAAAAAGTCTTTTGGTGTTTTGAATTCTGTGTGGTGATTGTTGTTTGGTACACAATGACATAACAGTGGTGAAGTCTGAATTCTTCTCTCTGAGTGAAAGAACACTCACAGCCATTAGAGGAAAGAGAGGCACGTCGTGATGTAAGCGTGGTTTCAGGTTTCCTCATTCATCGTATCCTCAAATGACCTTTGTTGACTCTATCGAAAAATGAAAGTACATGTACCTTTGGTTTCATTAATTGCCACTTTCCATTTTTTTTTTTTTTTTTTTCCTGCCCTTTTAGAATTGTTTACATCAGTTTGAAAATGACATCAGCCATTTTTCCCTGACAAAAATGGTAATGGATTTATTTGGTGAAATTAGATGACCATACATGATACAAATAGTTTGTTAACATTACTGCAGGAACATCTGGATATGACTTAATAGCTTGTTACACTTATATAATCACATTGCACGCTAATTACTCAGTATTCTTTTGCTTTTTTTTTCATTATCTATCACATAGAGTAGTTACTAAGCAAATAGAAAAAAAAAACATATACATTATATATATATATATATATATATAATTATATATATTATTATTGCCAAACTACAAACCTTTATCTTTTCCCCCAGAAAACATCTCTTAAAATATCTTGAGATAATGCCTGCAGCATCTTGGCTTCTTTATTGATCAGCCCTCTTCTGTCTTAAAAGGGTCAAAGAAGTGCCTGTAATACTTGTGGTGTTAACATGGTTTTTAAGAGCGGTGAGGCCTTGTTTGTGGTTCTTGAGTGGCACGTACAAAACACATTTGTCTGTCAAATTCTCAGGAGTTGCAGAAGATGCACTGGCATTCACTCCAACAGCTCTAGACCAATGCTGTCTGCACCATCAGACACACTAGAGGGCAGTGTGTATACAACATGGAGATGTAGAAAATTAAGACACCTTCAGAGCACATCTGTGAATTTACAACATGATCAGGTTTATTATAAATTGCATTAGCCATTAAATGACATTGCATAACCACTATACTATATATATATATTATATACTACTATATATATTATCTGTTTGTCTCCGCTTTGATTTTCCCTCAACTGCCTCAACTGCCTTATAATGGAGGGCAATGAGCGAAGATAGGATTGCAGGTAAGACAATCAAAATATAATGAGCTGATATTATCATACAAGACTGTGATACCTCCATTTCAGGGTTTTATTTCATTACGTTATGTTGCGTGTTTTCATTCGATTCAGGTGGTCTTCAAGGGAAATTAAAACTAAGGCCAAATAATCAAACAGAGCCAACCTACAGGTCAAAGCCAGGATTATATTTAATACAGCTGAGAGTGTGTCTGTCTACCCGTCTTTCTCTTTCTTGCTCTTTTTTCTTCTTCTTCCCAATCATCCATTTAGACTCAGAGTGTCTGGTTCTCTTGGCACTAGGCTGACGAGACGGCATCAAAGAGACATTGCCTCTGTCACATTATGCGGCTCTTCCTTGACCAGGTTTTGATTGAGCGTAGTGATCCAAGACTGATGCCTCCTGGAATCTGACTGACTCCAGAGGGAGGGAAAGACAGGAAGACAGGAAGATCTTGTCATTCCGAGATGCACATCAGCGCACATGAGGATATGTTGGGAGAGATGACAATGTTGGCCACGCTCGGAGGAGTCTGACAGTAGCTCATCTCATTCTGCCTGCTTTTAAATGATGTCTCTCTCTCTCCGAGACCTCTATGCGATTGAGCAACCTAGTTAGTGTAGTATGGAGCAGCACAGCACATCACAGAGACGCAGGCAAAGCACAGAACACCTTCATTTTTCTGCAGGGCATCAAAAAAAAAAAAAAAAAAAAAAAAAAAAAAAGATGGCTGTTCAGAAGCACTTGAGTTCATTGAGTTCATAGCTTCTCATATTAGCGAGCTGTGATGAAGGGATTTGTATAAACTTGAGATATATAAACAGAAATGGTTTGAGTTTAAATGCTCTGATCTGCTCTGCTCTTCTATCTATCTATCTATCTATCTATCTATCTATCTATCTATCTATCTATCTATCTATCTATCTACTGTATCTATCTATCTGTCTGTATCTATCTATCTATCTATCTACTGTATCTGTCTGTCTGTCTATCTATCTACTGTATCTATCTATCTATCTATCTATCTATCATTGATGCATGCAGAAAACACCAGCACACACTGCAGGCTGATACAAGCGGAAAGTGCATATGGAAATTATGCACAATGACATTCTAGCATTTTTTATTATTATTATTATTAGTTATATTTGAGACTGTTTCGTCACAGTATGGAGTTACATTATTTTTGTTAACTAAAAATACAACTAAAACCATAAAAAATCATTACTTAAAATAAAATAACTAACTAACTAACTGACCCCCCCAAAATATATAATTTCCATATATATATATATATATATATAAAATATATATAATATATATATATATATATATATACACACACATGCACGCACACAAAACAACATAAAACAAAATTCCTAAAACTTAAAAAAGAAAGTATATATAAAATATATATAAAAAATACTAACAAAATATAATAGTGTATATATATATATATATATATATATATATATATATGTGTGTGTGTGTGTGTGTGTGTGTGTGTGTGTGTGTTCTATATTCTAAGTCCTTTAAAGCATGACTCCAATCCATCAATTACCATCCTGTGAAGTGAAAAACTAAAATATACAGTAGCTAAAATATATGAGTCCATAATCCTTAGTATTGTTTTCTCCAGTGAAAAAAAGAAGAAAAGACAAGAAAAAAACCAAGACACACTCATCTGAATCAGGGCAGAAATATGCACAAATCAAGCACAATTTACAAGTGAAAACAGTCTAAAATAGTTTTAAAGTCAATAGATATTTTTATTTGAGTGGACAACAGGTGACGGACTGGAGGAAGTGTTATTATAGATTATGGTCTTGTATTTTAGCCAGAAGCGACGGTTTAAAGTTAAAACATTTTAATGATGGATTTGTTAATTAAAAACTCACTATTTTTCACTTCACATGATGTTAACGGATGGATTGGAGAATTATGTGGCACCCATTCACTGCAAAGGATCCATTGGAGAAAATAATAGCAGGAAATACTAGCAATTAATTAATTGTATATGATTAACATTTTCAAACAAAACAGCAATAATTTACTCAAATCCCCCAAACAAACCCAGTGAAAGTTTAGAAAGCTGGATCAGCTCACCCACACACACTCTTGTCTGGAATGTCACCCTTCCCTGACCTTCCTCAGTTACATCATTTACTACTTAAATCTGTATATAGTCTCGTGGAATGTCATCCTCATAATTCTCTCATTTGGCAAGCTGCTCATGAGTACTGTACTGGGCATTCACCTCACGTGATACATCAGGCCAGCAGCGCACACATGCTGCGGTCGTGCACTTTGAACTGAGGTTCCTGTCCTCATGCATTTTCCATTTACATTAAAAATGCATCTTTAAGAAAGCCCTCATATCCCAGGATGCAAATGCATGTCATTTCCAGGTGTCAGAAGTGCACGCTTGCCTGCTTCCTTCCTGATTCTAGTGTGCACATTAATTTGAGGGATATTGGAGGAAATATTGTGACTGATTACTGATGCTATTTTAGATTCTTTCTATAAATGTAGCCCTGAATTTTTTCTGGAAAATTAAAAAAGATCAGCTTAAATATCCATCCAAGATGACTTTGAAACATTCAATCTGGCATTTCATTTAAATAGAAGGTGTTCTTCCTGGGGGTCTTCGCTTAACGTTTGAGGCAGATGCTGTTTCAGCAGGCTGTGAGGGTCCGGCTGTGTGTGCTGAGATCATTACTGCTCAAGCCGAAACCACTTCCCACATATG
Source organism: Cyprinus carpio (assembly GCF_018340385.1). Lineage (NCBI taxonomy): Eukaryota > Metazoa > Chordata > Actinopteri > Cypriniformes > Cyprinidae > Cyprinus > Cyprinus carpio. The sequence goes on along the minus strand of NC_056595.1, from coordinate 4,794,725 downwards.
CATGCCATCCCTCGCACTTGCATTTGTGGGGGATATTTATTTATTTATTATTTTATTTATTTATTTCAAACCTCAAACACACTCAGCTTGCTCCGAGTCTTGTTTATTAACAGTCTCATAACCACGGTCTTTCACCTGCACTGCACTGATATCAAACTTTTGAATGATAGTATATAATATTTCATATTTGGTCTTATATTTCATCTTAAGTATGCGCTACACTTAGGCTGTTGTCTTCTTGGAAAACAAATACTCTAACATTAAACTTTATGAGAGGCAAACACTGCTGAGGGATGGTTGTAATTAATGGTAACATTTATATAATAATGTAATAATTTTTACACGTAAATTGTAAATTGATTGTTTCTTTGACTCTGTTTAGATTATCATAATGCTTAAACATAATGTTTCAGATTTTATGACTGAACATCTGGGTCTAGGATAAGGGTAAAACAATAAATTTTATACAGGCATTAATAGCAAAATGTAGCAAATATTTTTTTGTGACTTTTCTGTAACAGAAACAATAAAAGCTTGCTGAAATCTGTTTTGATAAAAATCAACCCCTGGGGCATACAATTCCTGTTGTATGCAGTCATGCTTATGCATTTATTCAGATAGGCAGCTAAAATTAGATTTTTGTTTGTTTTTGCATACCCAACTCAAATCACACTCACACTCAAAAACATTAAATATGAATAAAACTTTAGATTTTTAAATGCGACATGTATGTAATATTACACACATTTTTTTTTTTTTTTAAAGCAGATATTGCCGCTGGCGAATTCTGTTTGCAAAACTGATCACTTCAGAATGAAGAAAATGAAGCAAGCCAATATTTTGCAGCAAAGCTTATGGGGCAACAGTGTGTTCCGGTGCCTGTCGCATTATATAATCCATCCTCAGACTGCAGTTCACACATGCACACACGCAAATGAAAACAGCCGCCAGCAGCTTCATTCCTCATGACTAACTCAGCTGGTATGTTTGATATGCCCACATTATTTACTCTAACTATAAACCATCTCTTGGAGAAATACTGTCTTCTGTCATGCTGAATTAACTTCATATAATATTTAATAGTCAATTTTACAATGACACGAATGAAATCAGAGAAATTATAAAACAAACATGAAGCCTGAACCACTATGCATACGCCCTCCACAACCAATTGACTATGTCCTTGCATTCTGATTAGAAACAGACGCTTACAACAGAAAAAGGAGTGATAGTGTTTGCGTGCATGTTGTTCTTTATGAAAAAAACAAGGTTAACTCTTGAAATTGACCTTATTTTTACATAAGAGCAAGCATACCATTTTTACTGTGAATGTGGCTTCCGCCAACATCCGATATCTTATATCTAAAAAAAAAAAAAACAAACCTTCAGCCATAACGATACTGCAAACTGGTATTTTTATTGTATTATTTTACTTTATTGTCATAATCACAAACATACTATTTTGTAGCTCAAATAGTTTTACAGTTGCAAACTATTTGGAAGTTCTTAAATCTATAGGACAATATGAGCAAAATAAACTCTCAAAACACATAGCTTTTTATGTTTGTTTGAGATAATCATGCTAGCAATGTGCTACAAATTCTAATAACCTTCTAAAACATACTAGTAATATGTTAAAATGTGATAGAAACGTGTTAGAAGAATGATAAAACATAAAAGCAACATGTTAAGCAACATGTTAAACATGCTTTGTTAACTCATTCTAGCAATGTGCTAGAACATGCAAGAAACATGCTACAATATCTAAAAACATCCCTTACAACAATTAACCATGGTATTACTACAATAACCATAGTTTAACTATGGTATTTGTAGCAAAACTGTAGTTATAAGAATGGTAATGTATATATGCCAAATAATAATAATAATAATAATAATAATAATAATAATAATAATATATATATATATATATATATATATATATATATATATATATAATATATATATATATATATATATATATATATATATATATATATATAAAGGTTACTACACTTTTACTGTAATAAAAACCATAGTTAATTTCCGTAGGGGATGCTATCAATGTTCTAAAATATGTTACAAAAAGTTAGCAATAACATGCTAGAGAGATGCTAGCAATTTCTAGAAACATACTAGCAACATAGGAACATGTTAATAGCAACATGTTAAAGCAATGTTCAGCTAACATGCTAGTGGTACCGAGCACCATTCCACTAGTAGTTAGTTAATAGTTACTAGAATGTTTTAGAAACATGCTAGCAATGTATTTAAAAATAAGAGCAATATGCTAATCCTATGCTAAATTAAACAAATTTGATCAATGTAATAAAACATGCTAGCAACATGCAAAAACATGTTAAACATGTTATCACTGTTCTAAAATGTTATAAAAATGTTAGCATTATGCTAAACATGCAAGAGACATGCTAGCAATGTCTAGAAAAATGCTAGCAACATGTTAGGAACATGGTAATAATGTACAAGCAATGCTTAGCAATATGTTAAAACATTAGCATTAGCATTTTTTTTCTTCTGTCTATCTGATTTAAAACCTTAAAACCTCAAGCATTTAAAAACCATTTTTGGCCATACTTTTTCAAGCCAACATCAAAGTTTGTCATCAAACTTTACTTGTCTTATCTAGTTTTATTATTATTATTATTATTATTATTATTATTATTATTATTATTATTATTTTATCTGCTATTTTATTTATTCAATTTATTTTATAAGGTATTTATTTCATTTATTTTTTATTAGGTTTTTTGCAGTTTTTATTTTATTTTATTTTATTTTTTTTGGCAAAATGTTAAGAAAATAGTAATGTATGCCAATTGACAAAACGTTCATTCAGGGTTTTTTTTTTTTTTTTTTTTTTATTCAAAATTACATACCAAAATACATACCTCCACCAAGTCACTCACAATGACACTAACAAAAACATCAAAACGTTAGATTCCAAATTACGTACTTCCAGGCAGTCCTGCACCAGGTCACTGCCATTGAGATGAATGGAAATGCTAATGAACGGTTTACCTCAGGTTTTATAGACCTTCTCGACCTGGACCATGTAAAAATGTTCACACAAATTCAATACAGTCTCTGCTCTCATTTATAGCTGACAGGTGTGAAATATATCAACTCTTTTTAGACTCTTCAAACTCAAAACTAAATGGTGGTCACAAATGCGACCGTTGAGATTAAACGGGTTAACTACTGATGCATTTCAAAGCCATAGTAGACATAAAAAATTGAACATGCATATCATTATCATGGCACTGCTGGAAGTCGACTATGATAGTGAGGCAGAAAGGATAAAGGATAGGCCTGACTCAGCATGATATGCGCCTCCGGAATGCGAGCACCATCTTTTAACAATCATTGCGATGTCTCCATGCTGTGCACAGACTCTTCAAGGAGAAAAAAGAGAGTGACAGAAGGTGGACAAGATACTTCAGACACTTCTGTGAAAGCACAAGACAGCAGGTTGGCATACTGACTGGCATAGCAAGCGCATGGGAGAGCACTCAAAGGCTTCACCTTCAGAGAGGTGTTGGCACGCAGCCGTGTTTAGCACACAAAAGTCTAGATCAAAGGCCACCACAGCGCCCCTGCCCCACTTTCATCTGCTTTCCCACACCTGACATCAGGCAACCACATGGGACAATTCATTTCAGAGGTGCCCTCTCTGTTTATTCTTCCTCATTTCTTTATTTTCCCTCATTCTCAATAACTCAAGCATGGACATACCTTTGCTAATCAGAGATTAACCTCTGTTGGATATTTCTCAAGGTTTTTCTGCAAATCAGCACCAGGAACTTACAAGAGGTGGATATCTGGAGCAGATGATGTATCTCAGAGTTTCAGTTCTAGTCATCCTTAAACTCTTAAATCCTTAAAATCTCTTTTCTCGGAAATCATTTAATCAAATTCTTTCATGGGATTGTTATACTGTTCCAACCTATTATTGTACTGGAATATATGCACGTACACAGTCATTCTCAAGGTAACATAAGGTCAATATACGTGTCAACAAGTGGTGTTCTTATAGACTGTTCGAGAAACTAGCCTGCCCTTGTGTAAAATATTTACACTTTAGCATGTGTTTATTACGGAAATAATATACTTCAAAAGAATAAACTTAAAGGGACAGTTCACCCAAAAAATTAAAATTATCCTATGATTTACTCACCCTCAAGGCATCCTAGTTGTATATGACTTTCTTCTTACAGACAAATCCAATCAGAGTTATATTCAAAGTCCAGGCTCTTCCAAGCTTTATAATGGTAGTGAATGGGTGTTGATATTTGTATATGAAATAACCCCCATATATAACATACATGAAATCATCCCGTAGCAGATCAAGGTGGATCTGGGGAGGTGGAGGGTTTCTGAAGTGTGCTGCAACTACTACAGCAAGCATGAGCTGAATATTTGAATGTTGAACAGTAAACTCATTGGCTGATATGAAAAGAAATCATTCAGGTGCACCATGTGACTAATGATGTCATTATGTCAGATTGAGTTTGAATCGGACTGCTCCATCTAGATTTTCATGACAGAACTTTGGATATGGATTGGATACTGATTCTCGAATCTGATTGGTTGAGAGCTTTTCCAGGCATGCAATATTCTAGTGATAACAGCACTGCTACCGTTTCACCATTTGTATGCAGTAGTTCTCACATCGAGTGTCATGGTGGACACCCAAATCCACTATAATTTTATAAATAATACTGTTTTTGCATCACAGAATGTAGTTTTAAATTTTTTAGGCAAGAATGTAGTTGTTAAAACTTTAAATATGCAGTTTGTTGATAAAGATAATGCTTCAATGTTTCTGGAGATGTGAGCTCCAGTGTGTCAGCGGCAGTTCAGCGCTGATGAACACGCAGAGAGAAGCCTTACCACGGCCAGTTCTTGTGTATGTATCTATATGCAATATAGATGTTGCCATTGTTTTCAGTGCAGTTTAAATACATATTAAATGTAATTTGCTTAAATTTATAGTGCTTTTTAATAGTATGTTTTTATATGTCATTAAATTAATGCTATTGTCTTTGACAAAATATATGTTTTGCCAAATATGCTGACATGCATTTATAATAAACTAAAATATATCTTAATGTAATTTCTATTGAAATTTTCATGTGGCGTATTTAAATATTTGTAATTGCACATTTATAATGATGAAGCTAAAGTTTAGTATAATTATTATACATTAACTTTAAATGTAATATTGAATAACACTGGAGTTAAAATCATAATAAATTACTTTACATTATTTACATATTATTATATAATATGTAAATAATACAGTTTTAATTTGACATTATTGCAAAATGCACTTTTTATTTATTTATTTATTTATTTTTTTAATATATTGGTGATAAATGGGTACAAGAAAACTGGTTTCAATTATGAATTACAAACAGGGTTTATTCTATTAAATGATTTGTATAAATTGAGTATCAGTAGTTCATATCATAGTACACAATGTCACTGTGATCCATGAGAAGAAATCAGTGAGGATATTCTGCTCAATATTTCTGCTTCAACCCCAAGCAGCAGAACACAATTAAATAAATATACTTTATGGACCTTCATACCATTCTATACAGAAACCACAGCCTGATTCTATATTAATAACATAAAACTCATTTTACAGTGCTGCATGGGATGGGAATAGGTGTACAGCCCGGGTGCAAAGTACCCCAGCGGTCACCTTAAATTGCAAAAGTGCAATGAAATGCATTTTGGGAAACTGTAACAAGCCCCCAGGGCTTGTCAAAAAAAAAAAAAAAAAAAAATGAAACAAATGAACGGAAAGACAGCAAAAGGAACAAATCTTTCTTTCTGGGGTACAGTGTTGAATGTATGATTCGTATTGTTTCAATCAATCCCAATTTAATAGACAGCAACCCAGAGAGAACCTTTGGGGAGTCATGAAGGCTGACAGATGAAAACGCACTGCTATCATCAAAGACCGCACCAGAACCCGGCGCTTTTATTCAGACGTAAGGGATGAAAACAAAAGTATGGTGATTCTCATATTCGTATGGGCCACTGCACAGTAACAGAGCCAAAAATGATGGTGTGCATAGGTGACATATGGAAAACAGACATGACATTACTCAAATCTGTGCTTACCGCCGTTTAAAGCATGCCTAGTTTTGTCATCGTAAATATGTGCTCTTTTAAAACCCAAGATGGATTTTCTGTAAGGACATGGAGGCATGTTGGTGCAGGTTTAACAGTATTGTTGTCTCTACTAAACCTATAAAAAATCTTTTACTCAGAAATGGGGTCCCAGAAAGATCTACTTTACTTCTCACAACTTGTTTCCTCAGATTATGTTGTGAAATATACTCATATGAACATATACTCAGTGGTTGAATGGACATATGGAGCAATGATTTGAGTTATTGAGTTGAACAATCGCCTAACACTAAATATTATTTTATTATATACAGGTATTTAAATATCTTTTATTTAATAGAGGTAGATAACACCTTAATATATTCTTTAATTAGGGGTATTTTCAGCAATTTTATGAAAATCTACTTATTGTCTTGAGCAACCTGAATTTTTGTATAATGTTTAATGGGTGGATTTCTGATTGTATGTGTGATGTTGATAACAAAAAGTTAACTTTGCAGTCAGTTAACTTTGAACTTTTTATTTATTTATTTATTTTATGGACATTTCTGAATTCAACATTTTCAAGTACTAGTAAAACTACTTTCAGATCATGAATAAATGTTGAGGCTTTATTGTAAAAAAAAATAAATAAATAAAGTGAAGAAACTGTAAAAGTAATTAAACGGACACAATAATAACACTTAAGGTTCCATTTATTAGCAGCTAACTACATTAGTTAACATGAACTAACAATGAAAAATACTTTTTAAAGCATTTATATAATTTCAGCATTTACTATTGCATTATTAAAATCAAAAGTTTTGCTAATATTTAATGTATGGAAGCAGATTAGTCTCAAATATAATTCACGCAAAAAACACGATTCACACATGCGTAAACAATTTCACATGCATGAAACCTAATTCATGTACACACAAAAAAAATTCACGTGCGTGAAAAAAAAATATATTCACAAAAAGCAATTCACATGCGTAAAATAAATATATATATTCATAAAATACATTTCACAAATGCAAAACACAATTCGTAGATATACAACTGTGCACAAAAACCTTTGAATGTTTAAAATGTACGAGTGTCTGAATGTACAAATCGTCATTTACTACGAATCCACTCGGATTTGTGTGTGTGTGTTTTTGAGACTTTCCTGGCAGAGCTCTCTTCCCACGTGGGTCTGTCGTACTCTTTAGCCAATCAGATGCGAGCTTACCATTCAACCAATCATATCATAAGCCACTGAGAGTGCATTCAAGGAGCACGATTCTGCGCACCTTTTGCGCAATATGGATTAATTAGAACAGAAATTAAGCCTTTACATCAGTAATCCCATAGACAGTAAAAGAAATGGACACACAGCGACCCAATTGGAACTCAATTGAGACAAGTGAAGCCCAATTTTAGCGATTTTTAGAACTTCCGTTTCTGACGCGAAGACTCAAACTAAGCTTGATGACGTCGGCGCAACTTGTCTGACAGATGTAAATCTTCTAGTAGCTGTGCGTGCAAACTGCCATCGTTAATCTTGCAGAGACGGCGAGCCTGAGCGGGGAGTTCTTTGGCGTGAGTGAGCAGGAGTAAGTATTCTGATTAATTATTTTGTATAGTATTTTAAAATGTAACGCCAGGGCTTCAATGGGCTTCTCTCTTGATGTCTCCCCGATTGCCTGCGAGCTTCTGAATGCACTCTCGGTGGCTTATGATATGATTGGTAGAATGGTAAGCTCGCATCTGATTGGCTAAAGAGTACGACAGACCCACGTGGGAAGAGAGCTCTGCCAGGAAAGTCTCAAAAACACACACACACAAATCCAAATGGATTCTTAGTAAATGACGATTTGTACATTCAGTCACTCGTACAATTTAAACATTCAAAGGTTTTTGTGCACAGTTGTATATCTACGAATTGTGTTTTGCATTTGTGAAATGTATTTTATGAATATATAATTTTATTTTGCGCATGTGAATTGCTTTTTGTGAATATATATATTTTTTTTCACGCACATTAATTTTTTTTTGTGTGTACGTGAATTAGGTTTCATGCATGTGAAATTGTTTACGCATGTGTGAATCGTGTTTTTTGCGTGAATTATATTTGAGACTAATCTGTCTCCATATTAATGGACCTGATCTAACATGAACTAACAATGTTAGTTACAATTGTATTTTTATTAACTAACATAACAAATAAATAAATAAATGCATACAAATTTGATGTCTGTTAGTTAATCTTAATGCATTAACTAATGCCAACTAATGGGACCTTATTGCAAAGTGTTACCAACACAATAAAGTGTAAAGATATTATAATCTATCTGTTAAAACTAGAAACATTTTTTTTTCTATGAATTCATCAAAGGGAACAGAAAACTTCTGCTAATTGAAGAATCACCCACATCATCCCCATAAGCCCGAAGATGAAATGATTTGTGTCTTCTCAGCAGCGCACAGCATAAATCAACAAGATGCAAACGTGAGAATAGTTCAAACAGGAATAGCCTACATCATTAAGCTCAAAGTTACAGTAAAAGCCAATACAAAACTTCAGTGATGAAAATGTCGCTGTTTTTGTTGTTTTGGTGTTTTAAGAAGCGAGAGACCTTTACGTGAGTCTAATTAGTATCATTGGCTCCAAACACATCTTACTCTCAACACTGAACCCTGACCAATAAATAAAGCCATATATCTTTAAAACAGGAAATGCATGTTGTGGCAGTATAACCATTTAGATCACTCTCGGATCAATATCCCTTTAATGTACAACTTGGATGGCCTTTTTTCCAATTATACAGCCTGGGTGGATTTTTATCCCTCACTTACGTAGCTGTTTGGCTGTAACTTTTGACTAGTAACAAAATGCTAAACCACTTTTTCCATTACAAACAACAACTTTCAGTTCAGATGAATGAAACATTTGAAACCAATTACAAGTCGCCCACATTTTACTACGGAAACACTGAAGGAACTTGGATGGCATAAAATCATTCTTTGCCTAGTTTTGTCAAGCTTCAGCAAATGAATACTCTCGGCCTCCATCGCTCACAATCTAAGCTGATTATCATTCACGGTACCTGGCCAACCGCTGCAGGATTTCACAATTTAAGCAAGATTTACAGGAAAAATGCGTTTCACTGGAAATCCCGAGCTTAAAATTTCAAGATATTGAAGGCAGTTTTTCCCATATAGCAATGAAATACAGTATGCCGTGAGTCTGTTCAATCACAGATAAGCCGCTGCATCCAAACAAGGTCTGATCCAATGAGAGCATGTGAGAGAGAGAGTGAGTAACTCTAAATAAGCACTTATGTTGAACAGATGTGGAGTTCCTCCCCCTGTATACACCGTAGCCTGCAGTCAAATACGTGCACCCTCCACCGAAAGCAAAACAAACACTTAGGGTACATTTTTAGCATTGCTGGGATTTTTGCGGTCGATGCAACATGTTAAGGCCAACCAGAATGTGCCATGAGGAGAGATCGTAGTAAACAAAACAAGTTAGAGGCCTCTGGTTTAGGAGAAATGTGAGAACGGGAACGCAGTGGACATTAAAAAGTGCTGCTCTAGCTGATTTATCGCCATGTTCTGGTCGGAGAGCGAACTGAAGACGCAGCTGGTGCGTGTCAGAGATGAGAAAGCGGATTTAAACGATCGTATCGGACCTCGCTCCAACCCCTATCCTTGACTTGAAACAGCACTTGTTTTATGTAACATCGCAAAACTGGCGGAGGGTTTCTTGACAACCTCAAAACACAAACATGCAGCTCCTGTGGAGTGTTTGAAGTGCAATATTGAGGTAAAACAAACAGTTGTGAGGGTCAGAGGTATTTCTCATTGCAGTTCAAAAGTTTTGGCGCCTTTTGATAGAGTCCATGGCCCTCATTCGACCCCTTGACCTTGCTATCACAGACCTCGTTTCAACTTAAAGTGCACCATGTGAGCGCTAACAGTTGTCAACACTTAACCCCAGACTACAAAGGTGAACGCAAAAAGCCTTGTAGCTTCATCCATGGACGTCACTTTCTGTAATAAAATGCCACAAATGCTCTAAACAGCAGCTCAGTCCAGACACGCAAACAACCACAGCCAAAGATGCAACAAATGACACATTAGCCCCTTTCACACTGAGATTCCCGATAATACACGGGTAATGTGCAATTGTTCCCGGATCGTTAGATTTTGGTTCATTTACACTGCCAGTGATTACCCGGAATCAGTGCGTGTGTTCACACACAACCAGTAAAGGTCCCGTAATGACACGTGACATCAGGATGTGACGTGTAATGTACGAGTCGAAAACTCTAGGCATGTTAACTTTCACTGAAGCTGGTGAACGATGTCAGCTTCAGCACAGATAATGAGGAGCTAACTGATCTCTGCTTCATTATTGTTTTGTTGTGAACGTTGATCTGCCTTCAAAACACCTGGTAAAAGAGTCGCACGATAACGTGCGTCATCACTACGACACACCCTTTACGGCATTGGTTCTGGCTTTTGTTCACACAGAGCTAATTCCGAGACTGAACCTGGCAATGTTACTAGGTCCCCAACCCGGGATGGATCCCGGAATCAATCCCGGGACGTGTTTGCGTTCACACAGAAGGTGATCCGGCAATTTTCCGGGACCAACGTGCAGTGTGAATGGGGATATTGACTGTCTGTGATATTGAATGGGCTAAATGAAAGATCAGTTTTTGCTAAAGGTAAATAGTGATTTTGAAAACCATCTCTCGATTGCGCTTTCATGTCACGGCTTGTTTTGAAATTTCACAGTGAATGTCTTTCCATTAGCTGGCAAATGACACATTTTGAGTAAATAGCTGTCTTACATAATGCCAGTAAACATGGTATAGATAATGATCACAGGCTTAACTGATTTATTGGGCTGTCTGGCACGTTACCTGTTACAAATAAGCAACAGCAACAGCGGAAATTGAGATCTCTGTCAATATGATCCATTATCTTGGAGGTATTAACTTAACAGCTTCATGCCGGTTGTTTATTTGCCTTCTCTTTTATGTAATGCAAAACCCTTGGGTATGGATTGTATACTACGATTAGTGGAACCCAAACTGGTTCTTCTATGGCCGTGAATAAAAATATTTAAGCATGATGGATCATATTTGACTTCTACAGAATAAAAACTCAAAGTAGGATTTTCAATTAGGCACGGTTTGATTCAAGCAGGGTTGTTTAACCTGGGGGCTTGTGTTTCTCAGTGGTTAAGACATCTTGCTATCTGAAGAAGGCCGTCACGTTAAGACCCCTAATCAAATCACTTGCTCTGAAGCCTCAGGGGTGGGAGTTTACAAATGCTAGATGGCTCCATTATGTGCAGTCTCGCAGATCGAGAATAGTCACATTGACTCACCTCAAGAGGTTTCTTCTGTTAAACTACTGGATCAACCTCTGTGCTTTTTTGATGTTTTGCATTTTGCTAATGAGCTAGAAATGCTAATCAGCAGGCTGCATGTGGGCTTTTTTGGCACTGATTTTTAACGTAATTCTGTGGAATGCATTGAAATATTGTAAAAATGTACTAGAATCTTATTATTCAAATGTCAAAATGTTTGTCTGTTAATTTCCTAAACATTGACTAAATTAACATTTAGCGAATATTAAAATTTCCTTCCAGGAAAATAACCTATGACTTATAATGCACTAGACTGATTTAAGTCCAGTTAATACAAAAGAAATGTGCTTAATTGTATTGATTGTGCTCTTGTCAACCAAACAGTTGACAGTAGCCATTGACTTCCATAGTATGGAAAAAATAAATAAATACGAAAAAATGTTATGGCTGTCAGTGGCTACCAGAAACTTTTCGGTTACCCATATTCTTCAAAATGTAGTTTATGTTTAGCAGAAAAAAAAAAAAAAAAAAAATTCCATCTGTAGTCTGAAACAACATGAGGGTGTGACAATATTTAAATTTTTGGGGGGTAAACTATCCCTTTAAAGAAACCTAATATAAAGTGGGACTGTTGAATTATATATTTACTTTTTATGAAAAGAGACAATTGCTAATTTGTCCCATCTAAACAAAAGATTTAGGACTTTTGGAAATTATGTTCATTTGAATTCTGGAATCTTTGGAATTTTGTGCAGATTTTTGTGGCCTGCTAATGAGATAAAGGATTTTCTTAACTGTATTATTTTCAAAGAGATATTTCAATATTGTCTGGTTTGGAATGCACGTTGTCTACATGAAATACGATGTGCCACAACACAAGATATTTTTATTTATTTATTTCTATATATTTTTTAAAGGAAAGCACTGATGTCGCTTTTATTTAGTGCATGGGGACTATCTTTCTTTCTAATTTTTTTTTTTTTTTTTTTTTTTTTTTTTTTTTTTTTTTTTTTTTTGCATTGGAGGTCAGCTTTATCATTTGTCTTGAGTGAGTCTGGAGCACTAGTGTGTGAGTACCTTGAAGCATGACTCTCTCTAGATTTGATCAAATCAAAACACAGCAGAAACTGATTTCTTATCTCTTAAGATGCTGCATTTCCCTTTTTCCGTTGAGCAGAGAGAGAGCATTACGAATCATTTGATTACTTTTGCCTCAAATGGATACCGAACAGCACAGTCCTTACCCCAGGAGCCCTACATTGCACATAAAAATCAAATTAAATCCTGCAGCTTCTGTATTTTAAAATAATTAACTGAGTTAAGTGCTGTTATTGTCATGGAATGGGACTAAATGGAACATTAATTTTTATTTGTATTTGTATTTTTTTTTTTATGTATATATTACCATTATGAAATTCAAAACTATGCAATTTTCCTTTATGCTTGGAACTATCAAGCGTTGTCATTTTGTGTGAAACTGCTACAGTCTACTGTCACAGTGATGAGTTAATTGTATTTGGGTAAATGTCAAATAAGAATGGTAGAAAAACAAATCTAGTTAAAAATATGCGCAATATTCTATGAAATGTAATCTTTGCATTCATGTTGGTTTTATACATTTCTGTATAAATGACTTTAATCCATTTTCAATAAAAATGTTGATTGAATAACTGAAATGTCTAGTGGTGTAACCATAGAGTTGAAAGTAATACATTTCCTAGCACCTTGAAACTCTATCATTTTTAAAAAGGTTTTCAGTTATATTTGTTCAAGTTAAAAATTATAAAATACCATGAACATTTGAACCATGAATATCATACAGTTTTCTTGAGGTTGTCCCATTTTATGTTTGATTAAAAAAATTAATAAATACTCACCCACCCACACACACACACGCACACACACTCACACCCGCACGCACAAACTCACACACACATGCACACACGCACACATGCACACACACACGCACACACGCACGCACACACACATACACACACACACACACACACACACACACACACACACACACGCAGATTACTGCATGCACACACACTCACATACACACAGGGTTTAAGGGATTCTCTCTTTAAAAATGTAAATAATTTTAACATTTTAAAACCTTACAATTTATTTTTTATAAATATTTGTTAAATATTATCTTCAAATACATTCAAAGATGCTTTAGATGGTTTTTACCCCCACAAAAATGATCAAAAAGGTATATTCAACAATCGCATTTTTAATGCATTGTTAAATAACTAAATAGAAAAAGTCATTAACCCATATGCCAAACGGGATGACCTTGATTTTCTCCTCGGCTATTCTTCAGTAAAGCTCAAGGCAAAGGCAGTTTAGCAGCTGCTGGTCAGTTCTTGGACAGCTGATTTCAGGAAGATGTTTGCACCACAGGCATTGGTGAATATGATACGCCCTTCCTCCCTGTTCCATATGGCACTGCCCTGGAGGCCCGAGAACGGCCAGCTGTTAATTTCTGCACCCTCACATTGATTTAATAGTGGTAATGGGATCCCAGCATCTTCAGAACAATGTCGCGATGGCAGCGAGGTGTGGACCAGACTGGAAAAGATGCTTGCTGAGTGGTCCCGTGGACATCTCTTTATAATAACCTTTTGTTAATATCTCCTCAATGGCCCTTGCAATAATCACATTTTGAAGTGGCGTGAAATGCTGGCGTGCTCCATAACCGGGCTTGTGGCCACAGAAGGATGTAATTAACTCATATTGAGTTTCATTATTGTGGAGAGCTCTCAGCTAGCATGCGGTTCAAGTGTATAATTGTCATATTAGATCCAATGCCTTTGAGAGATCAAATAGAGTTTCAATCAAGTTGTCGGAGGTGGCTTCAGGCAGACACAGATGTGACTGACACGGATCGGCTTGTTTTTGTTGTTGCTTGTCTTGTTAACCAGGAGGAATCTGTTACATCTGTTTGCTTTAATCTTGCTGTTGCGTCTCAGGTGCGAGTGATGGGTATGAAGACATCATCTTGTGAGACTCTGATTTGGAAACGCACTGTTTATTACTCTTGGCTTCTGAAGATGAAAACGCCCCAGCATATGTTCAAAAGCTCGGCAATACAATACACAGCGTGTTCTTCCGCCTTGGTATCACTCCACTGCGAAACTCTTCTGGTACCATGCTAGATCCGCCTTGGTATCACTCCACTGCGAAACTCTTCTGGTACCATGCTAGAAATGTCTTGTACGTGACTTCATTTGAAGCCACTGTAGAAACTCGTGGAACAAGACTGTGACAACGAGAACAGATATAGCAAACAAAGTCTGAACGTTTTGTGGAACTGCTCTGTAGTGGTGCTTACATTGCTTGAGGAGCGACTTGTTAAAAATGTCTTTGGGTTTTCTCGTTCTTATTCCCATGTGTGAGGCAACATAAAGACGGGCATTGATTTCTGCCCTGCCTTGCCCTTGGGAGGCGAAGTCTGACAGATGGGAAAAACAACATTTGAGGGGGGCAGAGTAATAAGGAAAAGTTCTCCTGTAGCAGAACGTGCTTAGAGTTGCAAATTCTCACTTGCAAGCTTCCTGATGGCACCTCAGAGGATCCTCGCAATCTTTCTGATCTTCTTATTTTTTGAAGATCGAATTGCTGACAGATATTACAATCACATGGCGTTCTCCAGATACTCCTCTTCGCCAAGAAAGAGCTTCGAATTAAGCATTAGACTGAAAATGGGATCAAGGGAAGAAAAATGATTTGGCATCACTCAACCTTCTCATGAAGATTCAACACGCTGTAAAACGTCTCGTGTGATTCTAGCTCCAGATGAATAGGCAAAAGCCTGTAATGTTCCTTAAGAACATTTGAAGATTTCACTTTTACATTCCCTCTCAAAGAAGGAAGAATGCAGCACAGCATGGGAACGGCATTTAGAGATGACGTCAATGACAATGACTTCATCCCTCAACTTTGGTGTATAACTCATCCCATCAGTCATACAGACATATATAATACCTCAAATCACTGGACTTTTTGAGAAGATGTGTGCTATTACTTTTCCAAGTGATCTGACTCACAATTTTCACCTAGAAGATAAAAAAAAGGCCACAAGGAAGGATCCTGAGCCATATTTGGGGAGTAGAATATCACAGAGTCTTAAAGGTGGACTCTTTTAATTTGGGTTGGTAAGAAACCAGCTAGCGAACACTTATAACACCCTAGCAACCACATAAAAACACTCAACAAAGCCCTAGGATCATGGGAGCAGATTTTCAACAGGCAAACCATTTTTTTCTTCAGAAAATGTTAAAGTCTAGATTTGTTTGGTTGTATTGTGGCTCTATTAAAGCCATGGTTTCATTCATTGCTATTTGAACCCTTGTTTCAATAGAAAGGGGTTGGGGGCATCCTGAGTTTTGTGGAGGACTGCAGAGCAAGCAAGAACTGGCCCACCTCCCTGCTGGAGGAGTACAATGGCTCACCCTGGTTAATTTTGTACTTGGAGGTGGAATGAATGCATCATGTGACAGAGAGGCCCCAGGTTCAAATCAAAAGAGAGAGAGAGACAGGAAGAGAGTTGATCCACAGCTAAAGATTTTGGAGTTGGACTTTATTTTAAAGCATATTTGTTACAGTGTAATTATTCAAATAAGTACGGAGTAATATTATTTAACAATGTGTACCTACCATAGGGTTAGTTGCTTGTAATTCTTCATAATTTACTGTTATTGCTATAGTAAGTATTTTTAAAATATGTAACAAGCTCACTGTAAAATAAAGTGTTACTGACTGTGTTCATGATACGCTATATTACAGTGTAATTACTAATATATTACACATATTACATGTCATAATTATTAATAGTAAAAATGTATTTATTATTATCATTATTATTTAATACAGTATGTAGTTGCTAGGATGTTACATGGTGGTTGCTAATTTGCTAATTTAATCATTTAATCAATTAATAATTAAATACAAGAATGTTTATTTATTTATTTACATATAATGTGAATATTAGGTACAACAATTAAATATAAATATTTAATATATGAATTAACAAATATAAAATTCATAACAATCATTTATTATTATATTTAACAAATATAACAATATAAAAACCCATAAAAAAATACAAATAAAAAAAATGTATATGTATAAAAAAACACAAAAAAACAAAAAAAAAAAAAAAAGTCACTAAAGTAGTCTCTCCTCAAAAGGATCACTCAAGTAATTCAAACATAACTTTAGTAACTCAAACATTTTTACTGGATAATTCCAAGTGCTTTAACAAAACTACAAGCTTCAAATTTCT
The DNA here is from genome assembly GCF_018340385.1 of Cyprinus carpio. Lineage (NCBI taxonomy): Eukaryota > Metazoa > Chordata > Actinopteri > Cypriniformes > Cyprinidae > Cyprinus > Cyprinus carpio. The sequence continues at coordinate 4,777,920 of NC_056595.1, read as the reverse complement.
GCTTTTAAACTCTCCAACCTGCTAGCCTGTTTCCATTAAGTCCCTAAGTGTATTACTGTAAATGCATTTCCTGTTAGTTGGATAAACTGAGGGATACTGGAAATAACCCGAAATATAAAGTGCATATGGCTCTTTATTATTATTCAGCATTTGCTTAGGTACTTTAACATATAACATGAGCTCTGTCAAATGAAGTGTGACCAACCCTTTCAAAAAGCAGAGGAAATGTGGATTCTTCTCTGTACACACGGATAGGAAGGGGAACGACGGAGTTTATCAGCTACAGCTGGTTGTCTAACCCACTTCTCCTAACCCCCTTGGGCCAAATCCCAGCACGTCTGTGAAGTGTCGCTCCCTCCCCCTTCCTTCTAACATCTGCAGAGACCTTCGAGAGGAGAAAGAGAAACTAATGCAATCAGTTGCTCATTTTCTGCCATACAGATGGATGGAGAGACTCCGGTGGAGGGGAAACTTTTCTACAGCCGTAAATCTCTCTGTGCTATGTCATTTTGACCGCAAAATACATGGCTAATTGTGAATATATTTTTCCCAGCCCGCTCTGGATGCGTTACATCTTAAAGCAGGAAATGTTATTCTATAAAAGTAATTAAAGAGTTCAGGTGAGGTATAGCCTCATGCTTTGCTGTGCCAACAAGTCATTCTGAATGAAACTCTAACCCTTTAAATAAAAAAGAGCATAACTGCACTACTGCTGATATATGATATGATATGATATGATATGATATGATATGATATGATATGATATGATATGATATGATATGATATGATATGGGTAATGTCACAACTTTTAATTAATAATTTTAATTAAAACATTTTTTATTATTTTGTATTTCATATTGTTATATTCAATATTACAGTATATTATATTGTTTACTATCACTACTACTATTAGAAGTTATTATTTTTAATATTAATAATATTTATGTTCATTTTAATATGCATGAAGAAGAAGAAGAAAAATAAGAATTACTCAAATTGTATGCAGTACTGACATTTTTAATAACTACAACTTCTAACTTCATATTTTATATTATTATATTAAATATTGCAGCATATTTTATTGTTAATATTAGTAGTAGTAGGAGTAGTGAAATACTAATTTATTACATATATTATTTATTACAATATTTTTATTTTATTCATTTTTAACTGATATTCTATATTGATATTAGCTATTTGATATTATTATTATTATTATTATTATTATTATTATTATTATTATTACTACTAGTAGTAGTATTTTATTTTCATTTTTAACTGACATGCTGTAATGATATTAGCTATTTTAAATGTTATATTATTATAATAGATATTACAGTATGATCTATTATTAGTAGTAGTAGTATTAGTAGTAGTAGTAGTTGTTGTTGTTGTTGTAGTATTAGCAATAATATGAATACTGCATATTACTATTGTTAAAAAGATGAAAATACAATAATATAAAAAAATACTTAATATAACTATTAATATCTATATTATGAGTTGTAGTTGTAGAAGTAGTATTGGAATTTAATATTTAAAATTGAACTCGTATGATATGCGGTATTGCTGTTAGCTAATTTACAACATCAGAATTTGATATTTAACATCATCTATCTATCCATTTTGTAATGTTAGTTTTACGGCTTCCAAGGCATTGCTTTAATATTTAATAGGTCTCTAGGAATCCTTCCTTTAATGCAAGTCCTCACTGATCCATGTCAAAAGAGCCGACCCCCATGTCTCGGTGGATTTCTGGTCTCTAGGAATCCTTCCTTTAATGCAAGTCTATGGGATTTGCTTCACATCCCGAACCAAAATATTAACAAACACTGCTAATTATAGTTTGCGAGGCAGTAACACTGTGAAAAGCAGTCGTTCGCCTTTTTCTTTCTACTTCATAACAATAGTTTGATGATGCAATGCTTCTGGAGGACATCACTTCCTGTGAGTAGCTCCATGATGGGCACTTCCACTACGTCTCCTCAAAATGAGTGGCCAAACATTAGCTCTGGTTTCCTCCAATCTGTTTAATCCAATAGGGATCGTCACCCTGGTGGAAGCTTGAGGAAACAGATGTGTTGAGATAAGAGAGATGTTGACCTGATCTGGCTGAGGAACATGTGCTGGCAAACCCCTCACCCCCCTTATCTCTCTTTCTTGTTCTTTGTCTTCCCAGCTGTTTCCGTCCCATGTTTTGTCCAGGAACAGTCACCTCAGTTGGTTTAAAACCCTGACGTGTGCCGCCTTCATTTTATGATGGTGGGAGTGTAAATCTTTCATGTTTATTTGGATCTGTTAACCCATTCTTCCAGTTCTCCTGAATGTGATGGTATGTGAGTGATTAAAGGCACATGAGTTGAACTGCTAGTTTATGATCAGTCCCAGACTCCATAAGCAGTGCTTGTAGACTCGTGAAACCAATCAGCTGAAAGAGAAATGTAGTCACAGTATGTTTTGAAGAAACATTTTAAAATTTAATGTGCATGTCTGCTTGGTTAATTAAATATAATTTAATTGCTTAGTTTATATTCAGTAATAAAAAGTCATCATATGCAGTGGTTATTGTTAACTAAAACTGACACTTTGACAACTGCAGTTTGTACCATTTTTGCTTGAAGCCTTATACTTTTTTTCTTGAAATCCCATTGGAGAAAATGAATGTGCAACAAAGTTTGGAAACTCTATATGGCTGTATATGCTGCATGTGAAAGTCTGGATAAATTACAGACATAAACAAATAAAAGCAAGGAAGAAGACAAATTGCAATACAGTATGCAAATAAATTACATAAAATGCAAACATTTCTATAAAGTAATTTCTGAATGTTTTCCAATCTTGAAACAATCTAAATTATTCAGAACATTTGAGGAATATCAATTCTTTTTACAGTTTTCCTTTTAAAATACTGCAATACTATAAAATACTATTTATAATCTTTCTTACTGGTCAACATTTTGTATAAGTGCTAGGTTTTTCATGACAAAGTTGTATTTTCATGGTGTGAAAGTCTATTTCTGAAAAAGTGGAAATTGAAGCCTAAAAATCATGAATCCTCGGCTTTTGGAGGGTATATTTCACTGCTCATCTATTGCGCTTAGATAAAGATTCTAAGGTGAGGAGACCTGGAGGACATCTTCAAAGCGAGGAGGACATCAGAGGAAAGTGAATGAGGCTGGTGCCCTCTTCTCCACATAATTAGAATACATTTCATGTGTGACGCTGCTGGCCAGCCTGTCACAGGCATAACATGCCACCACATTTCACAACCATTCAATTAATTTAACTTGGTTTGATATCAGTTAAAACTCCTGAATCTGCCCTGTTAGCACTATATAATTTTACAAAGGGCTCCCTGAGCGCCTAAATGTACAATTTAAGGGAGACATGTTTTTACAAAAATGACATTAAAAATGAAAAAAAGTGCTTTGAGATATATTTAAAATGCTCATTAACATTCTACTACAATTACCTTTAGTTTTAATTAAGAAATTCCTTCAGAGCTAATCTTCAATATTCCTCAAGGGTTACAGGCTTTACTTTGTTTTGAAAATCAAAAGTCATGTAGTTAATCTTGTTTCCACAATAAGTTTCACACAAATAAATTAATAATACTGCTTAAAAAACAAATTAATTTTTAATATGTTTAAATACAGTATAGGTATTTGGAAACAAAGATTAATACCCAAATAGTACCGAATATTCAACACAATCATAATAACATTCTTATGTATTTGTATGTGAAGTGTAGCTATCTATACATACAATTAACTGCAGTTTCCAGAGGAAATGAGCACTAGAGGCAGTAAAACATCAATAACTTTTGTTCATTTTCACACAAATTATGATTCAAGGAGCAGATTATCGATGAATAAAGGCTTATTTTTGCATGGTTCCTTGCACAATACTATGCTATGACTTCAAAATGTTTTTACAATAGTGCATGATTTTTAAACTAATACATTTTAATGTTTGCATCACATATCTAACTACATATGGATGGATTTTCTGAAATAGTAAACTTGCTTGGTTGTGCACCTGGTACAGCAAAGCATTTGGGTATGAGTCCCATGAAACAAGTTGCGAAACGCCATTAAAAAGCTCAAAGCTCAAAGTGTTTTTTTATCTCATGCTTGCCTTTGTTAATTATATCAGTTAGGTTTAGGGTTGGGTTTAGCGTAGGTCGTACATTAAAGGGTTAGTTCACCCAAAAATTTAAATTAGGCTGTTTTACTCACCCCAGAGGCATCTTAGGTGTATATGACTTTCTTCTTTCAGACAAACCCAGTCAGAGTTATATTAAAAATTGTCCTGGCTATTCCAAGCTCTATCATTGCAGTCAGTGGGTGTTGTAGTGCTTGAGTCCAAAAGAAGTGAAATAAAAAGCGCCCATCCATAGAAAAGTGTCTCACACGGCTCCGGAGGGTGGACAAAGGCCTCCTGTAGCAATCAGCCTTGAAGTGGGCGTTTACTTCCGAGTCTACAATCCGCCATGCCTATTACTTCTAAATTTTGTTTTTTAAAGTAAAATGTTTGATAACATTATAAGTGGATCTCAGAGACCAGTAATAAAATAATAAAAAAGGCAATTCATGACCCCCTTTAATTCATCACCATGATATGTATTTTTTTCTTTTTGTCATGTGCATGGCTCCGTACTCAGTAACCTTAAATAATTTGCAAACTAATGCTTAAAAAAACTAGATGAGAAAATATTGTAGCTGCCTATCTGTTTTTGTGGTTTTATTTTAACCAGATAAAAGCTGTATTTATATGAATTTGGCCATGTTTTTGTTTTCTTATGAGGCCTACAATGACTAAAAATAACATTTGTCCCAAGAACATGATGTTTGAACCTTTAAATGTGCGGTCTTGTGTCTTGAACAAATCAGTTCCCATCCTCATGTCCTCAGCCACCACTCTTGAGACTGTCTATCAGATTATTCTGTATCTCCTGAGAGAGATTGAGTCTCATCTGAGGGAGTGTGAGTGAAAGAAAAAGCGCAGAGTTCTAACAAGACAAGAAGCCAATCAAAGCGCAGGGCTCTACTGGATCTGACAGAAGAGGTGATAACATCCTTTGAACCCAGGTCTGCCGAAGGCCCTCGGCTTGCCTCTAGCTTGGCCTTCCTTTGATACCGACCTCAGAGAGCCAGAACCTTCCAGATCTATCACAGCAGGAGACATGCACATATACACACACACTGATACTGATCTCAGACCTGCAGAGATCATCACACTGAACACCAGTTAGGAATGAGAGTGATGCCATGTTTGCGTCAAATCTCTACCAAGCCTTTTTTAGACTGTTGGGTAACACTTTACAATAACTTTCATTGATAACAAACATTTGTGGTCGTCTCCATTCCAAAATCTACTGTGACCACATTTTAAGGCATCATTCATACCACAAGGTACATGCTGTATTTGTTGCCTTGAATGATACCTTCTTGTGGCCAAATTCTAAGTATGAATCATATGTATCCTTCAGTCTGAAATGGCAGATGATTGAAATTATGTTCTGCACTTAAAGGGCAGCCTGCGTCTGGGCCAAAAAAAAAGAATGCTTAAACACTCTGAAAAGACTGCAGCCAACGGCCAAGTAGTGTGAATGTTCGGCGTCTGCATGAGAGGAAATAACTCTCCATACCAGCAGGAGGCAGTAGTCAGTTTGTGCCATTCTCTCTCACCACAGATGGATTCAATAAAAATTTTCACAATGGAGATGAAGAAAAATTAGAAGAACCTTATTGTAAGCCCTCTGTGACTTTGTCATTTGACTTACTTTCAGCATTTCTATTTTTCACTTGTGATGATTTACTTAGCTGAAAAGCCATTCAGAGTGATCTATCTTATCAAGTGCTGAACATGATTCAATGTGCTCAATCAGCCAAAAAGCCTACCAACAGGGATTCAATTAGTAAAAATGGTGTGGAACACAACCTATAACTAGATGCCCAACAATGGGCCCACATTGTCTTACAGGTGACCGTTGGTTTGGTGTGCCCTGGCGTTTACACTGATGGACTTCTTTTATGACACTTTTCAGTTTGACCGCCTCAGTCTCCTTTTACTGTCAGTATATGAAAAAAGAACAGCTAAGATGTTCTTTCATCATTTCTCATTTTCCATACAATAAAGAAAGTCATACAGGTTTAAGGCCCCGATATACTACAAACGAAATAGAAGAATGAACTCATATGACGTCATTTTGAACAAAATCAGGCCGAAACGAAGTTCATTTTAAGTTTGTTTCAGTAGTTCGAAACAGCTGACCAAAGCAAACTTTCTGGGGGAGTTCGTTTGGCTCCTAAACACCTTTTAGCTTCCATTGGTCTGTGGCAGTTACGCAATCGGTGGGTGTGTTCTGAAACTCCATCTTCTTTGCCCTGCGATTTTTTCCCCCAGTTTGTATCTCATTCAATGGAGGTCAGGCTAGAGAACAACAGAGCAACATGAATACAATGTGTCGAATAGCTGAGCTGGCACAGATATATTCGCATCTATATGATCGCTCGTGGACATACTTAAAAGATTCAGAGAAAGCAATTAATTCCTAGAAAGAAATTCCAACGAAGCTTGTTGTCGAGTTATGCAAAAAGCGACGCAGAAAAACATTCAAAACAAGTTTCCCAGTGCCATGAAAGAAAAGAGTAAAAGATATAAGGTAGCAAGTACCAAATACATGTGTTTCAAATAAATGCTACACCATGCTGTTGTTTTTCTTTCAATAAACAAATTATAAGGGTACACAACAAATGAAATGCCAAATGAACATACAATAATAAACCTTTGTTTTTATCAAAAGTAAATCATGACACCATATAAAATATAAAAAGGTATAACAATTTATCCAGTTTAATAAAATAAATGAACACTAATAAAATAAAGTAACAAACTGACTCCAATATTTTTTCCACATCATGCTAATGTTTTCAGACTATGAGACATTCACACTTCCCATAAAGGACTGATTATGGAAATAGAATGGTTCTTTTGTATTGCAAACATGATACTTGACTCTGAACTGCTGCTAATCATTATTCTTTTGTCTATAATATTCTGACCATTGGTGCCCGTCTCACACCTAGATTGCCTACACTTCTTCATTTCATAGTTGTTGTGTTTAGGGGATACGTGCGAGCATCACAACACGTTTACATTAATCTACACCCCGCCTCCAGCAGCGCGGGGCTGTAGGAATGTCCGGACACAGTATACCGTCACTCAGCTTTTTCAAACTTCTTTTTGCCCCCAAACGAAGAACGAAAACGAACTTCGTTTGAAGTATACCAGGGCCTTTAGGACGACAAGAGGTGAGAAAATAACGACGATTTTTTTGTGGTTGTTGTTTTTGGGGGAACTCTCTCATTAAGTGCCACACAGATGGTGACTTTCTGCAGACCTAAGTTCTAACCCTATCTCGAGTGATATGAGATATTTCTGTGGAAAAGTATACTACATGTCCACATTGGAAAAACTCTTTCCACCCGTATACAGAGTAAAAAGGAAAAGATGTCACACAAAGACGTTCATGTAAAGTTCATGGAACAGTTATTTTCCTGCTCATTTTGCACTGTTCGTTTATTCATGACAGATCCAGTCTGCAAGACACGTGCTCTTTGGCCTGAATGATGTTCCATAGTTCTGTTCCAACAGTGAGCTGCCTCGGTGTCTACTGTCTTTATAGCCAACTACTTTCTACAGCAGCTTCCTAACCGAAATGGAACAATCATAAGCAGGGCTGGAAATGGGGTGAAACTGAGTCTGGGAAGTAAGTGTAGTGAGGGGCGACATTCTGGTTCAAACTGGTAAAATTTTGAAAGAAAAAAAATTTAAGGTATTTCAATCCTATTAATAGCCCAAAGAATAAGTTCAATTGCATCTGGGGGTTGAACAATGTTGACTTTTGTGAATGCTGCCGGAATATTCTATCAGTGCATGTCCTCAGCAATAAGCTAATTTCAGAGTGAGAAGTTTCTTCAGACTAAGTTAACTTGCAGGGTTGGCTTTTTTTATTTTCTTTGCAAAGTATAATATCCATGGTTGTGTTAGCCTAAATGTCCACCTTAAATAAAAAGTATAGAAATGGAAACTGGTGCCTGAAATGCAGTTGGAATGTTAGTCGGATAATGCATTGCAATTTGGGGTTCAATAGTTATAATTACCAATAAGTATGTAAGCTTTTTAGCTGCCATTCATATATATATATATATATATATATATATATATATATATATATATATATATATAACCCCATGTCTCCCCAACTAGGGTCCCTCCAGTGAATCTTGGCAGTTTCCAGCACTGATCATAAGTGACTGAAATGAATCCACAGCAATACCATTAAATGTCACTTACGCAATATGTCATACAAATTGTGCTCCTATTGTGAAGCACACAAGGGACTCCACTAATGCTCACTGTTAAAGTCAACATGACATTAAAAATGACTCTGGTTATATTCATAATACACGCTACAGGTTATATAGTGCACAGATGCTCTGGTATGCACTTCCTACTTTACATATTTCAGTAAATTCAAGATACATTCATCCATATATATATATATATATATATATGTCATGAAAGAAAAAAGTCAATAAAATCTCTTAGGTAAAACATCTGTTAGCACTTTTGGGGAGAAACTGTCATGAGAGAAAAAAATATGTTTTATTTATTTTATTTTTCTTGTTGAATAGCTTGTTTCGTACTGAAATATGTCATGTTATGGAAGTAAAATGGTTTGCAAACACCATTTCATGCTGGATTTCAAATCCAGTTTTGCTTCTTTTATCCAAGATCAACAATTTATCAACAGAACTTAAAAACACGTAAATACAAGATACACAACCATGTGAAAATAGAGCCAAAGGATTCATGCCATTCCATCAGCAAGCCCACACACGCCCCCACAAACACCCACTTCCCAATTCACAAAGTGCATATGGGCTAAGAAGATCCAAAATAAAAAAAAGTGTTTACTGTCATATCTGTCAGGCCGGGCTGCTTTCTCAAACTTCACGTCCCCCTCTGGCCTATAGTTGAAGAAACACAGGTGAGAAAGGTTACAGGTGCAGTAGAAAAAAAAAAAAAATCACCTTGAGGGGAACATCGGAAATGTCATTGACGAGAGAGAGGGAGCAAACGTCCTAGCTGAATATAATCCAGCTCTGTACTGCAGTCGTGCAGAGAGCATATTCTGCATACACACATGCAAAACAAACAGACGCACACACATGCGCACTGCAATCTCGACATATAAAAAGAGCATCTATAATTGCATCTCCACCTGCGAAAAAGGAGGGCAAAATAACCTCAGGGCTTTTCTGGCAATATTGCAACGAAGTCAGAGAAAATTAAACAAATGGTGTTCTCAATGGTTGAGCACGCTTTTATTTAAAGCTCAAATCTGACTTGAGGTCCTATAGAGAGTGAGAGAGGCTGTGTGCTGGTTTTTGGCAAGAGCGTTAGCTCTATCCTGCTTTTGCCTGTGCGATTTTGTAGTGTTAAGAATACATTTGCTGCCTGCCATGAGTGTTTTACCTGAGAGAGTGGGGCTGAGAGAGAGAGAAAAGATAAAACACTGGGTAGAGCTGGAGATTGTCACTTGATATGTTTGCCCCGCTGATCTAGTGGCCACTTGGGAACAAACGACTAGAATGCAAAATTACCTAGATCCTTACACCTTTTGAAATTATGACCAATTATTATGTGCTAATAATTATATATGTGAGAGATGATTTCACATTCCATGGAACAAAAATGTTTGTGAATGGTGCTCTCTGTGAAAATGGTGTCATAGCTGAAACATTTCAGGAAAGTAATGCATTTATTTGTTTATTTGAAATGAATTAATTTGAAATGGATACTGCTGAACTCTCAATAAATCATTTATTTCTCCTCAGGCTCAAAGTACAAAGTGAAACTTTCAACAGCCATTATAGTAAATCACATGATCCTAATATGCTAATTGAGGCTCAAGAAAAATTTCGAGTTATTATCAATGTTGACAGCAGCTGTGCTGCATGATTTTTTATTTATATTTGAAATAGTGGAAACTATTATACATGTTATTTTCAGGATTCATTAATGAAAGTTCTCCAGAACAGCATTTTTCCCCCTTGTAATAAAATACTTTTGTTCAAAATAAATATAAAGGCTATACAAATATCACATTACAGAACTATTGAGGTTCATGAGGCCATTATAAGTGTAAACATAATCATAAATGGTCATAAAGAGTGTAAAAAAGGTAAAAAAAATAAAAAATAAATAAAGAATAAAAAATAAATAAATAAATAAATAAATGATACAATTAATTAATTAATTAAAATAAAACTGGCATATTCCTACTCAGTTCATAACTATTTTATGTTTTGATGAATTGGTGGCTAATTTGTATGAATTAGTATGATGTCATTTGTATGTTTACATTTCAGTGACAGTTATGTACAGTATATGGGTGGGCCTACATGCTTTTTTTTCTTCTTTCTTTCTTTTCTAAAAATTTTATTTAAATCAATTATCCAAAAATCATACGATGTGAATGGTACATAATCACCACCTAGTAAAATAGTTACATTACATAGTTACATTTCCTTTTTTTTATTATTAAGGGAATGTCACAGTCTAACGGCATTGAACAGGAAGTGCAGTAATGCATTGTGCAAATGTATAAAGCATTTTTCTAACACTAAACAGAACAAACACAATATGTATCATATCAAATAAAGGTCATAGGAGAACTACTGGCACAGTTTCCTGAGAATAACCCCAAGAATAGACAGAAATCAGTGTAAATTTTACTGCATCTAACTTATGAAAGCATTGAAAGGGTAGAGCAAGAATAAAAAGCAATTTGGCAAACATTTCATAAAGTAGGAAAGTGCACGTAGAAAGGCGGATAGAAAATGCTCTTTGATGCTGGTGAGCGCTGATGGCCATGGAGGGCAGACTGAAAGAGGAGACGTGGAGTACAGCAAAAAAATTTCCCAACTGGGGTGATTTTCTGCTTACTGAACACTTTGGCTGTGCATGTTTTCAAGATGTGAAGTGTGTTGTAATCGTGTGCTCCCTTCCCCTTACATGTGGCCTCAAAACTCTCTTTCTGCTAAAGCTTTTATTTGAAATTGAGATGAAAAGAATGTTCCGGACATCCGATTTAAGGCTTTTTATTTTTAATAACTCAGGCACTGATAAGCAAAAGGTGTTTTTTTGCATGTAAGAGAGTGTACAATTCAAATAAATCTTGTTTCTCTATTGAACTTTCTAGTTAGTATTTTTATTTATTTATTTTTTTCCCAGCCTGAGGGTGAATTAGATTTTCCATATAACGGAAGTACACTACATTACTGTCCTGCCAAGTTGAATGAAGGTTAATGGGAAATTTCATGGCCTTTTTCAAGGATTTAAAACAAAGAAATTCTGACTTTGCTGTTATGTGATATGATTGTTTGCTTTGGCTCACTGCCATACATGGTTATTGGAAACTGCTAGTGTGAGCTTGTCTTGACATGCTGCTTGATTTTCTGTCTAAAGCAAAGTAACAATTGTATGAACTGAACTTTTCAACTGTAATTTAATGTGCGGTAACAAGACCCACATAGACAGAGGTCAACATCTCAACGACTTTAATTTATTATACTTCACTGGAGTATAGAATTCAGGTCAATCAGTAACGGCGTCTGAAATGAATTAGCGTACGAGATGACCCATCACCGAAGGGTCTCCTGTGCTCTAGTATAATACAGCACCCACTCGTTTCTGTAAGCACCTCACAAGGGTCCTTAAAATCAAGTATCATTTGGCCAAGTAGTTTGGATGGGCAATTGGCAGCCACAGCTAGCCAAAATAATAGCAGATATGCACATGATCTACACCTGCAAAATGAAGCGAGAATTAATTTAAAGGATCATAACAGTTTTTAGTTAAGTACAAGCTCTGTTTACGACTTTTAAAATATTAATATATTAATTTCCATTTTGCACAATTCTGCACAAGTCAGTGCAGAAAATGTGGGGAAAATGGTAGGTTCCTTTAATGTTGCCATTGCTAATGCTAATATTTCAGGACCAGAATGTCAAGCACACTCTCATTACATTTTTTGTTTTTTTGTTTGTTTGTTTTTGAAGTCAAGTAGCATCAAAAGAGTTGAGTTTTCAGCTGTCGTTTGAAAACATTTGGATTTACGTTTATTGTGGGCTTGTTTTAATTAGCTTTTTTTTTCTAGCAAGATCTGGCAACACTAATGAGTCAAGATGTACCTCGCTCCATGTGATTTCTTGCAACGTACGAACAGAAAAGAAACACAACTCCTTTAAATACATCATTAAAATCTAGTTGTTCAGTTCAGTGCAAACAATTTTTGTAAATGCGGGTGTTGCTACCTCATTTTCTTGAAGGTAAATTTGGTTGAAGAATGCAGTTGTCACTCCCATAATTTACTGAACTTTGTGCATACAGAACAAGATTGAACAATAAAAGGTGAATTGACAATTAAATTTACCTGCAGTGTGTACATGGCCTTTCAGTTCCGTGTTCCAAATTGCATGTACAAAACAATAAGACTGTACAATTACAATAGATCATTGCAACACCTTCATAAATTGAATAAAATCATAAAAAAGCAGAAACAAAAACAATATGACTGTAAAATAACAATCTTTTTTTAGGGTTACAAGAATGGAGTTTAAAAAGCTGATTTTATATATTTTTATATATATTTGTATCCCATTGTGCTCTGTCTAAAGTGACTTTTGTCATAATTACGACTTCCGAAATCATTAATATAAAATTCCCTAGAGGAATTGAACTTACCATTACACAAAAACTTTTATGTGTTTTGGCCATGCATTTGCACAACAATGACATTTGAGGAGCATGAAAACACAAACTGAAAAAGTGAAACTTTTTGAAAACGGTACTGTTATCATAAACAAAAATGCAAATTTGTAAAAACAATGACACCATGCGCATGTGTACTGCACGATCAGTCTATAAGAATGTGTATGTGTAAACTATTGGCCTGGCATGCATAATACAGCACTTTTAGTCATTTTCACAAATCCGTGTGAACAGGGATAATTTGTTGTTTGTGAAGTTGGTTGCCCACAATCATTCCACATCTTTAATACTGTTTGTAAACAGATTTATAGAACTGCTGCATTGAACTTATTTATGCTAGCGTAACTGCTGTGCTTAGTTAACAACACACTCTCTTGTTTCTCTAAGGAGATGTGAAGGGGGAAGGGAGACAATGGCTCAGATAATCTGCAATGCATTAGCAAACATGCAAACAGTATGTTACTGCCCATTAGTGGTTAACAATGAGCGCAGCTTCTCAAATGCTGCAGATAGCCATTACTGTAATATGCCCCATCCTGGCTTCCCTCTCCCAAATGACAAGGTCCTTCAGGCACTGACATTAGATCAATAATGCAAAAGCCTCCTTAAGCTCCCTCCTTGTGGTTCTGTTTAAAAGGGCCCTCAAACTAATGATGCAGGTTAATTGGCTTGTCATCATTTGGGAGTTTACCCATATAGAGAGACACAGAGAGAAAGAGATCAGGTGAGCTCCTTAAAAGGTTTGTTCTCAGTGACTCCTCTTGTTGTCCATGTTTTATGTTTGTTTTTTTGTTTTTTTGTTTTTTTTCTGGCAGCCCACCAAACAGTCAAGGAGCCTTTTTTAACCATAGTTGGGTCGGCATCAAATGAACTGAATGCCTTCTTAAAAATAAAGAGACCTGCGAATAGGTCCTCTTGACACGTTGAAGTTAGACTGTGTTCTTGTGTGTGTGTGTACATGTATTTATTTTTATGTGTGTGTGTGTGTGTGTGTGTGTGTGTGTCACAGGGATTGATTTTTATTAAAGACAACACTTTTTACTGCACCGATTCTTTTTGCTGTATCAAGATTGTTAAAACTTTTTACCGTGCCTTAATTTCTTCCCTGCTGTTACACTACTGTTCAAACGCTTGGGTTGTAAGAATGTTTTCGAAAGAGGGCCTACTGTATATGCCCACAAAGGCTGCATTTATTTGATTAAAAAACAGTAAGAATATGAAATGTTATTACAGTTTGTAGTATGTGTTTTCTATTTCTATATGTTTTCAATGCAGTTTATTCCTTTGATACAAAGCTGAATTTTCAGCATCATTACCCCAGTCTTCAGTGTCACATGATCCTTTAGAAATCATTCTAATATGCTGATTTGCTGCTAATGAAACATTTCTTATTACTATCAGTGTTGAAAACAGTTATGCTGCTTAATTCTTTTGTGGGAACCATGATTCTTTGAATCGAAAGTTGAAAAGAACAGCATTTATTTGATATATATTTTTGTAGCAATATAAAAGTGTAAACCAAATAAACCAGTGTGCGATAAAAAGGTTTTAAAAGACTTTAAATTGGCCAGAGTTAAAGAAACACCCAGTGATTTCCCTGTCACTGATCCGCAGCAAGTGGCTGTTGTCTGTAAGACAAAAGCACACAGCTTAAAATCACCAGCTAATACAGGAAGGATAAAGCCATTCTACCTCGCTTCAATGGTCTCTAAGTGCACAGCCTGACAGTCTGAACCTTAGCAGGGATTTGCTATCTGGCCACATGGGTGACTTCCTCTTCATCAGCCCTGTTCCTGGTCAGTTTTACACCCTGAATACCCGGCACCCAATCGATTGACATGAACCCCACTTATTAATCTACCGGCCGGCCACTTTGAGCCCACCATCCGTTACAGACGGCATCAGGAGCCATTATGGTGACACAGCACTATGTCATGCTGAATAAGTCATAAGGGTGGGTGGTTAAAGCCTCTCCCCCAGTCCCTATATCAGCATTTAGGATAAATTACTTAAGCTAATGATAGGGAGACGAGGTAGAGTGTTAACCGTTATTCTGAGAGACTAGGGGTGAGATGAGGAAAGCCTTGTGAGAGAGACACATTTTGTCTATGTGTAATTAAAAAGCTTTCTTATGACTCATCTACTGGACTGACATTTAAACGTGCTGTAGTAAGCTGTTTAACAGATATACAGCATTGGAGGAGGAATTAGGAATGAGTCTTTAGCGCTGGAAAATCCATCTCCTCACAGTCTGTTTGAGTGAAGGATGGGTTAGTTTTGTCAGTCTTTCTACTTAACCCTGTTGGAATGTGAGCAGAAGGGAGTTTTGGGGCCCCCCACACACCCATCCCCTTTCTCTCTCTCACAGACACACACACACACACACACAGACACACACACACACACACACACACACACACACAATGCAGTGTTAGTTACATGTATGGTCATAGGCAGTTGAGGTTCATCAGTGAGGAGTGGGGGAACATCTGAGATGGAAGTTGACGTGAAAATATCACTGTGGCATTTGGGAAAGTTTTAGCTAAAGGTGGATCTGGATCCATGGGGGACTGTGTGGGGAATTCACAGATTGCATAACAGCCCCATAGTGTATATATATAGAGGAAGTAATATACCCTAGAGCAAACTGAATATACTGTTGACTTTGCTGAAATCTATACTTTCTTCAAAGTCAGTCCAAATCTATAAAGGTATTCATAAATAAATGAAAATGCATTTTGTACATTGCATACAGAATTTCAAATGTATTTAATAGTCATTGATTAGAATGAACCTCTTTTATGATTAACTTGTTTTTCATTTCTGAAATAAAGTACATTTTGATATTTTTGACAATGTGAAGAAAAAACACGATATTACAACAACGGAAACCGCAAAAAGGAAGCTTTAAATAGTTATAATAGCATAATCTTCTATTTTTATTTCTTAGGGAAAAGAGTTTAATTAAAACTATTTATTGATATGTAAAAACCTTTTGGTTCATCAATAATATGGTACAACAAACATACAGAAAAATAAGGTAGGACCCCTGCACACCCTCGTGACTATGTGTCAAGGTCCAAAAAACCTAAATAATTCATGAAAGTAAGTAAATAAGTACATATTTTTTCAAAATAATGATTAAGAGTTAATATAAGCTTTATATATATATATATATATATATATATATATATATATATATATATATATATATATATAGATATATATATGAGGTTGGGTATTACTCAGTGGTTGCTTACAGCTTCAAGTAAGAGGAAACCATTATAAAGTCTCTATGATATTCCGGTTACTAGATCCAACTGGGGCTTTCACTCCTTGTATCATCCAGCAGGGGAGAACCATATGCTTGATTAGTTAGATAAGTCACTGCACACACCAATATCTTGAAGCTGCAGACTCGGAGCCTGAGCCTGCTGCATCTACAGTCCCGCACCCAGAGTCCTGCATTCTTAGCCACCTCGTAAAATATGTACGAATTGGTCGATTTGTCTAAACCCCTGTGTCGGTTAGGTTTAGGGGCGAGGCAAGGTGTAGGTCATTCGTACAAATTCATACGGGTTGCAAGGGGTCTGAGAATGCAGGACTCTGGGTGCGGGACTGTAGATGCAGCAGGCTCCGAGTCTGCAGCTTCATACTACTCGCACACCCCTTCTCAAGAAGCCACATGATTTCTTGCCCATGTCTGCAGCACAAACTAGAGGATGAGAGAAGTGAGCAATAATCATCAAAACATTGTCTTTACAATATTCACTCAATATACACAAGTTATCTATTGCATATAGAAAGGTTGAGGTTAATCTAGCAGGTTTTGAAAGTTTTTCAAGAAGATCAGAGCAGTCAGAAAAGATGCTACCATATGCAGCACATAGTTTATGAGTACAGCAGTAGGAATATTCATGTGACAAGATAAATGCATTTTAGGCAGGCTTCTTGGAGGACTTCTGCTCCTTTTATCATTGTTTGAAAGAAGGACACACATCACTTTGTTGTCTGAAAAAGAGTCAATCACAAGTGAAGTGGGCTCATTAGAATTACTTGGATGCTGAAACTCTTCAGACAAGGACGCCAGCGGTGTTTGCAGCACACACACCTGCGCTAAGGTCGAAATCTCAAACGGAATAAATCAGAGCAGCACAGTGAGAGCGAGCACTTTCAGCGACACGCCATCATTTATCCCCTCGTTTTTGAGAGCTGCAGATTCTGCAAACACGATG
This sequence comes from Cyprinus carpio, assembly GCF_018340385.1. Lineage (NCBI taxonomy): Eukaryota > Metazoa > Chordata > Actinopteri > Cypriniformes > Cyprinidae > Cyprinus > Cyprinus carpio. The sequence goes on along the minus strand of NC_056595.1, from coordinate 4,760,839 downwards.
AAATGCAAATGAATGCTGCTTGTGTTTTTCTCGGAAGACTCTTTGTCATATTCACAAATGTGGTGGCAAACTCATGCTCACTTGGACTCCAAACGATAATGCCCCTTGTCTGAGATCCTGGCAAAGATCAGGTGATTGTTCTCCTTTCCCGCCAGGATTGATCGTCTCTAGAGTGCCACAACATATGCGTAAGCAAATCAATCAGACCTTGTTCTAATCAGTTCCACTTATATCACCCTGGAAATAAATGATCCGTCCCATACAGGAGGGGGCAGGACCAATCAATATGGGATAAGGTGAAGGTCTGTCCGGTTCCTGGCCCTGCAGGCTGAAGGTTGGGTGAGGGGACACTTTGGCTTCAGAGTAAACAGGTTGCTCTTTCCATAAAGTGATTTGTCACTGCTCCAGTTACTGCTGGCACACGGCCCCTTCGTCTTTCCTGAAATGTCAGTCAATAAACCTCCCTAAAGTGTAAGGAACAAGGGGGATGTGTTTGCATATTGTGAGGGGGTTGGAAGGACGCTGGGTGCAGAGCTGAATACATTACACCTACTTAAATTCCATCTCCCATCCTCCTCCAGGTCCCAAAACATGAGCTCCGACCCTTGAGCAGCTGTTCTTCATCATGGCTTGCTCCAGCCAGGAACATAACAATAGTTAACGGGCCACACCAAGAAGCAGGGTTATGACCGTCCTATCACCATATAGTCTGGTCCAGTGTTCTCAACCCTGTTGCTGGAGGCACCCCCACATTACACAGTTTTGAACTCTTCATAATCAAACACATCTGAATCAACGCATCAGTTCATTAGAAGAGACTCCAAGACCTGAAATGAATAGGTCAGTGTAACAAAGTTCACAGATCGGGGAAGAAAGTGGCGGGAACCAGCAAACGTTTAACATAAATTTATATTTATTATTAATTAAATAAAACAACAAAGAGTCCAGGCCTGGTCCTCTCTCGTCCTTCAATGTAGCCACTCTTTCTTTTATCCTTCCGGAGCTCCTCCATGTGACTCGAGACTGGTGTGGCACACAGGTGATGCTCATTATCACTCGTGTCACCAGGCCTCTCTCCGTTTCCATGGCTCTCGGCCCACCCCACTATTTATGTCATTTTGCTCACTTGGCTGTTTCCTTGATGTTAATTATATGATGTCATTATGTTGCTGTTTTGCCGCCAGCCAATCACTGCATTGCTGAACATGGTTTCGAGTATCATATATCTCCCCTTTCCAATGAACATGACAACACGCAGAAATCTCAGACAATTTAATCCAGATTTTTAATCTAATCCACTAGCCAGCAATCAGTTATCACAATTAAAAGATCTAGCATCTGTCAAATCATCTCAGATGTATTAAGCGAGGGATGAAGAACGGACTCCTGGAGGCTGCATAAAGACAGCCATTAACATTGAGACTGCATGTTTGAAGCAGTTCATACCATGAGACGGTAGGTGAACATACTGTAGGTGGTCAACTAGGTCCACCACCCAGAAAGGGCTCACATTCACCATTGTTGGTTTACTCTGTCCTGTAACCAGGAATGGTGCACCATTGTTTTCACAGACCACCTGCTCTGATTCATTCTTGTCACGCGGTAAAGCCTGGGTTTGATTAGAAATACGAGAGTTTGAAAACAAAAGGCTGGCAGGATTCAAAGTGACTCAAAGATTCACAAAGTGACTCATGTTTCTTTTTACCACCTTCAAACACTGTTTGCTTTCTTATTCATTCTTCAGCTATGCTGTGGTCTTCATCTGTGGAAGATGGTGCTTGTTATGCTTCTCGAAGTCTCAGGAAGCTCTAGGGAACATTTGAAGAGTGTCCAATCACTCTCACTCTCGATTAGCGATAAACAAATGACAGAGGAGTTAGTCTGAAACAGATGTGTTGTGTCAAAGACTTTTCCTCCCCAGAATGCTCTCTACAAAATTCAGTACATCAAAGTTTCATTGACGTTGCATGGGATTTTCACCCAGTCAACTTTTTAGGTGAAAAGACTGCATATGACAAGGACATTTTTTTATTGTAAGATGTGCAGATAAGATTTTCAAACACACACTGTTTTGTTTGTTTCATTGTGCAAGATGTTCATTGTGATCAAGTACATGTGTGATGTATAAGCAGTTTCTCAAAGTTTAGACTTCCCCACTAATATGAGAATACCATCAAATACTAGTCTCCATCATGTTTTTATGTTATTGTGGTTTACTCAAACATGCAATCAAACATGCAAATTATATATATTATCCATTCCATTCCAGTGCACAGCTAAACAAAAACAATCTTGAAATATATTCATATACACATCAGGGTGTGTATAGCATTGTGTCTGAAGACTTGAGTTGACTGGCAGCATGTACCATGCTATTAAAAGTCTGAAGAATGTGTTGGCAAAGCCATGTTTCATAGCTGACATGCTACATCTTTTTTCTTCATCTCCACAACAATGTTTGTTGTATTGGTGAGTTGTTTTTGAAAGATCACATCACAAGACAGTTTATGATACAATGTAGAGACTATCTAAATTCAAACAGCTTCACTTAATATTCCTCTTTCATTGAGATCCAGTCATTTGAACTTCAGGGCAGATTTATGATGTCCACGTATTTTGTAAATTCTGTTATGTGATGTTTAATGAACAGTGGAACATCTGGATATAAATGAATGGAACTGAATGTGTTAACTTAAATGATAAGATCAGTATGCAATTGTGCATGAAATCAAATTTTTTTAAAACTGCTGAAATCAATGTGGTCAGAGAATTATGGTCACTAATAGACTGCAGAATTTTTCTTTTTATTAATAAATAAATTAATTCATTCATTCATTCATCATGGGATGTGAAAAAAATGTATCTGTTTTAACGCCAGAATGTTCATTGTAATTATTATTATTATTATTATTATTATTATTATTATTATTATTATTATTATTATTATTATTATTATTATTAACAAAGGTGATATGCACAGTTCTTAAATAAACTTTTATTTTAAGCCATTTCAGAAATTTTCTTGGTTTGTCTTGATTTTGTTATATTCTAAAGCTTGTTGCACAAGGCAAACATCCTTCCTGAACAATATGTAGAATGCTCTATAAGCACAAATACCTATTAACTTTTGCCTTTAGCAAGAAAAAAGGCAGAAAATAAAGTCCTCAGAGTAATTCCACATTCAGACCAATATGTAGAATATTCCTTTGATCCTGAATATTTTGATCTTGTATTAGTTTTCATTGCTTTATTCAGGCATCTTTAACTCGCAAAGGCTTGTGGTATTTCCATTCCATTTTACATTAACTGGAAAATTCAGATGATCTCTGCTGAGACATTTAAAGACAATTTTATATAGACAAATTTATTTGCCACTTCCTACAAAAATGGTGCAAAATAGGTTTTTGTTCTGTTTTAAAGAAAGGATCAGTAAAAGGAAGTGCTCAGAATGTTTTTTTTTGTGTGTACCTCAATAATTCTTTATTATTGGAATATACAGTATATATATAATTTAAATAACTGTAGTAACATGGTTGAATGGCTGAGCTTCACAAATACAGTAAATGCAACAATTTGTGTAAAACCATAGCATTTACTGATATGAAATCAAATTATTTGTTAGGAGGATTTTGTCTCTGTATTCTGGTCAATTCTCATGATTGGATCCTCTCAGGTCACATTCCAGTAGGAGGATGCTAGTGCATTTCCGCTTTAGCATACGAGGGGTCACCAGTGCGGAAGCCCTATCCAGTCAGAAACTCCACTTTGGTTGGCTGGAAGGAGGGAAACCTCGGAGGACAAGTGTCCCTTTCCCATGCACACTGCAGCCAATCAAAACAGAGGAAAACAACACGTTCCCATCAGCCATGACTGGCGACTCTGTGACCCCGGAAAGTATGAGTAAATACTGACATCAGGCCTTGAGTTGGATGCTAGTGTTGGGAAGAGGGTTGCCAGCGTGGGCGATGGAATAATTTAGATTGAGAGTACTGATATCTGTTTATATCTTTATCTAAGCTGTGCTGTTTGCAAAATTATTAAAACGGCATTTATTGTTCAGTATTCCATGCACTCTTGTATTTGAACTCTTCGCTCTCAAAAGCTGTGGTTTCATTAGTCATCCATTAAGCTCATTAAAACTTTATGAGTGTTTTCGACTTGCGTTTCATAAGCATGCTGCTACAAAAAAAGTTTCATTCTTTACAGATCTGCAATTGTTTCTCTTCCTGACTTCAAAAAAAGTTGCAAAAAAATCTGTCTGGGATAGATGTACAAGCTGAGGGGGTATTGGAAACTGAAGAATAAAATGATGCTTAAATGTGAGACCTCAAGCCAGGCCGGACAGGAACAGATGTTTCTCATTACACATTGGCCAGCTCTGGGTTTGTTTGTCTTGTTTAAGCGCCACAAAAGCAAATTCATCCTTTATGAAGAAAAAACAAAACAAAACAAACCCTTACACATTTAGTTGCACAAAAAAATACTCTGAAATAATGTATGTTGCAAGATTCTCACCGTAACTTGCTTTTAAGGTCTTGTATGCGAGTGCTCATACTTTTATTTTCCATTTGTGCAGTAGACATTAATGATACTCTGAATTGTGTTGATTGACAAAAACATGGAATTACAAAGAGGAAAGTCTTATATAGAGACTAGAGACTTGTGGCGGAGCTTAGGCCATTTAGCATTCTTCCAGAAACTCTAACAATTATCTAACAAACCAAAAAGGTTTATGTTAGAAAATATTGTAGCATATACACCAAATCCTAAACTAACCAATAGTGTTAAAAAATGCAAATGTCAGATAAAAACCAATTTGCTGAAGCAATCATGCCATTTTAGCTTGCTTAAACAAGTCTTTGAACTCTTTTATTGTGACTTGTTTCTCACAGGACTCATAAACAAGGGTTCAGTGTGCTACCGAGCAAGTTTACTACAGTACACCAGAAAAGCCATAAATACAGGCCTGTTTTCTTTTTTCCTTTTTTTTTTTTTTTTGGATAAAAACCTCAAAATGTATTTCAGTCAGGATAAATCTGTTTGATTAAGATTATTGTAGAGGTCATGAACATCATTTTGGCGACAGGCTTTGCTCTGAAGGGTTCAGATTCTGAGCTGTCCACAAACAAACATCACTGAGGTTTGAACTTCTAAAGCCTGGAGGAGGGTAAGTGTATGCTGTGTGACAGACTAAGGCAAGTGTAAGTATGGATAAACTTATATACCTTTTTTAACTGTAGTGGGAGGAGTTACAATCAGTTGAGCTTCAGCTGAAGCTGGCAGTCACGCCGTGGTCTGCCTGAACTACACTTGAGCTCTATTCAAACTCAAACTAAATTTCAGTCAGGACCACTCTGTTTGATTAAGGTTATTGCAGAGGACCTGAACATTATTTTGGCGACTCAGATTCTGAGCTGTCCACAAAACAAACCTCACTGAGGTTTGAACCCCCAACACAATGACATAGTATGTTTAATTCTAAGATCAATCAGGGAGCGCTAGCAACTTTTTTGGATGCTCTCTTGTCTCAGCAGAGCAGAGATTGCATATTTCAGTTATAATTGGGAACGCTGTTCTCTGGAAAGGCGATTAATGAGGGTAGTGACAGATAACTGAAGTACATAAGACAAACATTTTGAACAGAGTCCATGAGAGGGGAGAATGATGCTTAGTTTATTATAGGTCTTAACATAGTGTAGCATTGTGCAAGGAAACAACCAAAATCAGTCTTCATTAATCAATATTGCTTCTGTAATCTTAATTTGGGTGAAAAGGAATACAAGTTGTAGGTGTTTTACTGCCAATAGTGTCCATTTCAGCTAGAATCTGCAGTAAATTGTGTAGGTATGTTTCTGGAATCAGTAGTTGGTAAAAAAAAAAAAGGTTACTGTGGTTAGCAGAGCAAAGCTTTTAGAAGCTTCTTTGTGTATGTGTGCAGTTGCATGTGTGCATATTTGATTGAGTGGCGTGATAGTGAGGCATTGCTACATCCTGAAATGGACTTCCTGTGGTAACGCAAACAGGACACGCAGTTCTCTCTTTCAGTAGTGGTTTTAATGACTCAAGCATGCAGCCATGGAGGGATATCCCTGCTCTGTCCCTCCCACACACACACACACATACACACAACCCCAACTAACCCAACCCAACCAAACCCAGACCTGCCTTGATGATTCACTGCAAAGGAACGGAGCCCTCAGCGAGTGGTGGGTGTGTGCTCAAGTGTCTGTCTTCGGTTTCCTTCAAAAGCACAGCTTTGTTTAGTGTTGTTTATGTTGGCTTGGTTTCTCTTATGTAATCGAGGATTAATTCCAACAAATAATGTTTTCATTCTCAGAAATTTATTCTCAGAAATTTTTAACTCACGTCTGTTTTGGGTGAGCACGCCATGTGCTCATCTCAAAAAAAATTACACAACATTAAACAATTTTTTTTAATTATTATTATATTTTTTTTTATTCTTGTTTATTATAAATGCATTTTTAAAGATGACCTCATTCATCTATACAGAAATTTTGTATTTTTAAAAATGTGTTTGCTGGACTACAAAACTAATTAAGTAAATAAATAAATAAATAAACCTTTGAGCTAAATTAATATATTTTTAAAATGTAGTTTATTTCTGTGATGCAAAGCAGAATTTTCAGCAGCAATTACTTGAGTATTTAGTGTCACAAGATTCGTCTGATTTATTGTAATATACTACAGTAGCTTTCAAAAGTATGGAGTAAGGAATGAATGAATGAATAAATACTTTAGTAAAGATATATTAAATTCATAAAAACTGAAAAAAACTGACATTACATAAATTTATCATTACGTACATTTTAATCGTTACATATAGAAAAAGTATTATAGATTTTTTTTATAAATAAACATTTTAATGCTAAATAATAATAGTAATATTAAAAGTTAATGCTGATGTTATTTGTCAACTATTTATTTACACACAATCCTCTGAGTGATTAAAGTCTGCTGACTATTTTTGTTACGTTAGAAAGAAATAACCTCCTTTTCATGAATGATTAGTAGTTTGAAGTTCACACTGGCAACAGTTATCAAATGCATATGACTTATAATAAAGGCTGTTCACTGTGCCAATGTTTCTAACATATGCAGCTTCCTGGAAGGGCAGATAAATGACTCCTGCACAATTTTTCAAGGCTATTAACTTGAGTGCCTTTTTATTCAGTCTCATTACTTTTTAAACAGCCATAGGAAGTCACAAGGAGGTTTCTAAAATCCAAACGTCTCAGGCAGGTATTTAAATACTGCATTTTTAACTTTCTGTAAATGTCTGGCAAGAGAGAGAGAGAGAGGTCCCAGCATAGTTCTGTCAGCTCGGTGATGAGACTCTACAGATCGTTAAATCTGAGCTTAAATGAGAGCTTTCCTTTTATCTTACTGTGCTGTGACAGACGCATTTCTAACTGATTTCTGAGAAGTGAATGTGACAGTGTGGTCTGGCACTGTGGGTGTGTGTGTGTGTGTGTGTGTGTGTGTGTGTGAGAGAGAGAGAGAGAGAGAGTGTAAAGAGAGTAGTGTGTGTGTGTATGTGTGTGTGTCTGTGAGTGTGTGTGTGTGTGTGTGTGTGTGTGAGAGTGAGAGTGTGTGTGTGTGTGTGTGTGTGAGAGAGAGAGAGATAGAGTGTGTGTGTGTGTGTGTGTGTGTGTGTGTGTGTGTGTGTGTGTGAAGGTTGCAAATAGATTGTCTGCGTTACACTGTGATCATCTGGAGTCAGGGCCCCTGCCGTTTCCAAGGAGATAAACTCAAAGAGACACAAACTTTTTTGATACACCGTTTCCTGTTAACTGTGTGACGGTCAGAAGAATTTCTTGGAAGTGAGATATTTTGTTTTGTGATTGCAATTGTGATTACAATATAAGTGCTTACATAAAGTGCTATGGTTGTACCTTTACTTAAAATATGGTGATACTTTGGTTTGATTTTTAAATAAATAAATAAATAAATAAAACTGCATCATTTAAGGACGCATATTCTAGATAACAGTTGCAGAGGCTTTTATGAGTTGCAGAGGCTTTTATGAGTGGTCCATGAAAACCATTCTAAGGTTTTGTGGGTGGCTTCTAGGGTGATTTAAGTGATTTTTTTAGATACTGTGGGTGGTTACCATGGTATTGCTGTTTGGTTATTGATTGTTATCAGTGTATTGCTTTGTGTTTATGTCCTTAATGATTGTTAACCTTTTAAAAAGAGAACGGTTTGCATAACTTGTATAAGCAATGATAATATATGTTAGCTAACATTTGCTACACTGTTATGTTTATTTCTGTGAAATTTACATCCATAAACTCATTTGATCATTTATTGCTGAAAACAGGGATATCGTCATTAACTAAAACTAAAAATATTTTTTGTTAATTTGAAATAATGCTGAAAATAAAATATGAATATAACATTAGAAATGGTGAATAGGCTACTAACCAAAAGAAGTTGAAGCACCAAAATGACTAGAAATAAACTGAATAATTGAAAAGAAATAAATGACTTAAACTGAACTGAAACTTCACCTGAGATAAAAAAGAAAATAAACATAAATAGTTATATCTATTATAAACTAATTTAATTACAAAAGCAAAATTTCAAAATACCAAAAAATATGACAATAAAAGATAAATATTAATAAAAACTATAGTAGTACAGGAATAATAAAACAACGCTGCTTCAAGTGCTAAAAAAAGGTAGTAAATGAAAAAAAAAAGTTAATTACACAAGATGAGGAAGCCTCGCTAGTTTAAGCAACAGACAATTATTTGCTTTGACAAAGTTGCCATAGTGATTTCAGCACGCTGCTACGATGTATAAGCAGCAGCAGACGGAGTGTGAGCAAAGCTTTCCACAGCACTGCCCTCTCACACACACACATGTTTCTTCCTCAGGCTTTATAAATAGACATTAGTGACCGAGACTGTCATTTCTGGATGGCTGTTTTGTAATAAACACATATCACCATGGAGACCTTTGTGTTTCGCCGCTCTGATGGACGATTACAGTAACAGTGAGGGGAAATCTCGGGATTCCCTTTCACATTACTGCAGTCACATGCTCTGACTTGAGGTTTCCCTGCTAACGGTTGCCATGTTTATGAAATCATCTAGTTTACAGTCAGATGCTAAATAGCAGCACTAGAAACAGAAAAAAAAAAATGCTTACTGCCAGAAAAATTAGCTAAACTCACAGTCCTTCAGGAGCGGCGGTGAGCATGTGATTTGAATTTGAGGCTGGAATACATAATTTGTTATGATACAGGGCTTTGGTTTTGCTGCTGTAAAGGATTTCAAGCAGCGCTGTACTTTCCCAGTCATACTTCAGTTATTTGTCTCAAGGCATTGGTCCAACGTGGCAGATGGCCACGGAATGGCAGACATGAGTGGAGGAACGGGACTGTGGAAGAAAAGAAGAGAGAGACTGGAAGGAACAGACAGACGATCTGAATCTCACACTCCATTTCTGTGAGGCTGCTGAACTGGACGGTTATCAAGATGGCATTGTATACTCAAGCTAACACACAACAGTCTCCAGTCAGTTACTCAACAGCACTCCTCCTGATTCCTGTCGCTACTGTCTTACAGTTGACTCACACCAACACAATAAAATGGTACGATAAAAGGAACATTCACAACCTCAGAACTTTCATCCAGGTTCCAAATACTACATATTATATTATATTATATTATATTATATTATATTATATTATATTATATTATATTATATTATATTATATTATATTATATTATATTATTAAAGATTGAGATAGCTTTGTTTGAGGAACTCAAATACACAGAAAAAGGGGATGGGGGGGAGTTAAGATTTATTAAATTATTACAAATAATTTAACATTACATTGTTATGTCTGAAATAAACTGAAATAGTATTTTCTAATAAAATGTACTCCATTAAATGACACACAAATTTATTTATTCATTTATTATTAACTTATTATTCATTTATATGGCAACATTTTATTCTAAGGTGACATAGTTGCATGGTGCATGCATTTACTGTAAGTAAATTAGGCATAATTACAAGTAACTGACCGTAAACAAAAACCTAAGCTTGACCCTATAGTAAGACCTTTAATTATTATTACTCAGTACTTATTTGTGGAATTATGCTGTATCAATTACACCTTAAAACAAATGTAACTTTATTTATTTATTTAAAATTGTATTTTCTATGAACAAAAACAAAACAAAACAAAAACAGCTTGGACTTTCTGCAAAACATATTTTTTTTTTCCCCCATGGAAGAATAAATATCAGTTTGTTTCATAATGACAGAAGGGTGAGTAAATGATGACTGAATTAGAATTTGTAGGTGAACTGCCCTTTGAGGGGGTTTTGTGAAGTCAGCATATCAAGCTTCACTTTAACCAAGACAGTTTTCTATTTTTAATAGAAACACCAGTACAAGATGGAAAATCCCTCTTGTTTGGCCTGTAAATAAGCCCAGCATTAGTGAATCACTTCTGCCTGGAAGAAAATGTACAGACCCAGAGACCCATGAATGAACCCTGAGGAACTTTAAGGCTCTGCTCCAAAAAAAGTGAAATGCATTACTGTCTATTCCTACATGGAAGCCACCTTAAAAGAAAGAAAGAAAGAAAGAAAGAAAGAAAGAAAGAAAGAAAGAAAGAAAACCACATTAGCAGCTGATTTTGAATACTTTACATAAGGACTTTACAAAATACCTCTAGCCATAAGATTTGGGTTCACTGGCTAATTCTCTAATGTCATGATTCTAATGACTCTAATGATACAGAAATACTGGCTAAAATAGTCTACTTTAAATTAGATTTTACTTTTTTTGTATACGTTTTGGGTATTGAATTAAATGTAAGTATATTTCGAATCAGCATTTGAAACAAATAATTATAAAGAAACAGCAAGTAACACACTGGAAATGCAAAGTTGTTGTTGTTGTTGTTTTTTTTTTTACAGTGTAGCTTTTTGAGTAACCTTTACATCTGGAGTGCACCTATGTTGCCTTAAAATGCTGTCTTGATAGGCAGGTCAAAAGGTTTTGTAACGGAGCTGAGGTCTTGTCTATATGTTTATCTAGAAGCGTGTGAATGAAAGCATCCTCGGTGAAGGAACTCCAAATATTCTGTGCATTTGTTCAGAAGATAAAATGAAGTCTGGGGGTTGGGTGGAGGTGGATGTGGGGTGGGATCAGCAAGAAATTGAATCACCACAGCAACTTTAATAATATCTATTTTGCAGCTCACATATGAAAGGAAATGAGTTTCAAAGGTGAGGTCATGCTTCAACTGTCACTTATATTTGATAGCTTCCACACATCAGAGACATGAATGCTATTTTATACATTAAAGAGAGATGTGTTAATGTGTGCTATACCCTACCTCCCATGCAATGTAAATTCTTTATTGCTTCTACCCAAGAGCAATGCGAAAACACAATTAAACACTTATTTATTTATTTATTTGTTTCACTGGCCACAAATGAAAATATACTCTTCCAATTGGTTTTGGCAGAAATATATGTAAACGGAATTGCTTATCACTGGTGGAACATTGCATGTGTGAGGAACACAATTCCAGACGCTCGGAGCCATAGCTGCTTACTTATTAGGAATGCCCATGTCATATTTCACCCTTAAATTAAGAGAGAAAAATAGAGAGGAAGAAATACTTTTTTTTTTTTTTCACCACATCGTAATATTATAATTACGGTTGTAATTGTGGGTTATTAAAGTTTCCGTTTATACTTCAGAAATAAGAAATATTTGGAAATATATAATAATTGTGATATTCATATAACATAACCCCCCCCCTCATGTTTTACAAAATCCTTAAAAAAAAATCTACAAAAAAATGTTTTTATTATTATTTTTCTTAGTAATCACGAGTTTTTTTGTTTTTGTTTTTCTCCCCAAAAATACTACAGAAATTTAAAAAAATCAGTTGTGAGAAGGGGGTTGAAAAAAAATAAATAAATAAAAAAAAAGCTTAAATGTTCATTTATTTTACTGTGGGGTGAAATATGATCCATATATGGTATTGATAGTGTTTGTGACATTCACATAAATCCCTGCAAGATTTGCAAAAAAAAAAAAAAAAAAAAAAAAATCTCTGCAAATATATCTCTGTCTGCTGATTCATTCAGTTTACATTCAGTTTGACTACATTTAAATTCATTGAATTAATAATGGGCCAATGATTTTGATCTATTTGTAGATGTTGAATAATTTACTACTAGGCGCAGCTTTAGGGATCAGGTTTCGTCATAAAAAAATAAATAAAAAAAATTGCAGAACACACAAACACCATCATTGCATATTTGTGATAGTTTGCACTCCCCTCAAATCAGCCTAAAACCAACGAAACACACTGAGTCACCCATAAAAGACAAAACATAGCTCTGTGGTGCTACACCTCCTGTATTCCTCCTAATGGGCAGGTAGTCTCTTTCAGGCCATTTTCCAGTGCAATACACAGTGTGATACTTTAAAGGCTAAAGATATTTGGTGGTATGTGTTTTGAATGCGGTAATAACCACCAAAATAACCAAAACTATAAAAAAGCACAAACAAGCTCCTCTGGAAGTCTCTATTCTGAGATGCCTTTTTAAAAAAGCATGTTGTAAGCCATATAAATCTCAAAACTGGGACTTATTTGTCAAACATACCCAGAACAAGAGAAAGACAGGGAGATTTTGTGGTTGAGAGAATGGCTGTCAAACCGAGAACTACTGGAATAACATTCAGGACTGTTCACACTGCAGCTCACTGATGAAAGACCCTGGTCTCTAGAGTAGTCAGAAAGAGGAGTCAGTCCATAGTGTTCTGCCCATGATCTGGCATGTGTTGTCTACACAGCATGTGGGAAGCTGGCAGAACTTGTCCTGTGATTGTGATGTCCCGGAATGTGCAGGAGTGGTGTGGTCCGGCTTTGTTTCAAGGAATTTAGGAGTCATCCTGGGAACTTAATGTTTCTCCTCCAAGCCTGTAATTTTCACGTCAATAAGCCATATGAGATTTAATCAGCCATACTGCCCATGTTTGTCTGAGTTTAAATATGTGTGCATTGACTTGAAGAGTAAGCCAGTGTTGAATTTAATTATGAAGTTCTGACTAACAATATATATATGTACAATATATATATGTGTGTGTGTGTGTGTTTGTAACTCTGGACCACAAAACCAGTCTTAAGTCACTGGGGTATATTTGTAGCAATAGTCAAATATACATTGTATGGGTAAAAATTATTGACTTTTCTTTTATGCCAAAAACCATTAGAATATTAGGTAAAGATATTTTGGAAATTTCCTACTGTAAATATATCAAAATGTAATTTTTGATTAGTAATATGCACTGGTACTTCATTTGGAAAATTCAAAGGCAATTTTCACAATATTTAGATTTTTTTGCACTCTTAGATTCCAGATTTTCAAATCTAATCTAATAATTTCCAAATATTGTCATATCCTTACCAACCATACATCAATGGAAAGCTTAATTATTCTTATTTATTTATTTTTGCAGGGTCTCATATATATATATATATATATATATATATATATATATATAAACACACACACACAATATTTAATATCTGTATATATATATATATATATATATATATATATATATATATATATATATATATATATAAACACACACACACAATATTTAATATTTCAATCGAAGAAATGTCACGGCCACACCAGGCTCATCCACCACTCAACGCACTCAATCTCCAGATTTCTAATCAGTATCACCTGTCACGGATCATCTCATCACTCAGCCAGCACTATAAAAGCACACAATCCTCACTACCTGGTCTCCCTTTTGGATAAAGGACTAAAAAAAAAAAAATAATAATAATAATAATTAAATGTATGCTCTACGTACCTGTGACCGCCTTCTAAGTTTTCCTTTGTCTCCCTCGATCTCCTCACTCCAAACCTACTATACTCACCTGTCCCCAGCTCCTGGCAGTTTCCATCATCTCATCGATTCTGTGTGCTCTCCACCTCTGGTAAAACAAGGAAAACACTTATCAGTATCTTCAGTAATTCACCCAAGACTGTCTGTATACTTGAACTCATCTGCCATTACCCATTGTCACAAAACTGTTAATAAACACACTTGTTGGGTTAAATTTCCTATTGTCTCGGAGTCTGGTATTCCATAACAGTCACAGTTGGTTTTGGTTTGTTTTCATGTCTTATTTTGTTCCCCTCATCCGTGTATAATCCTGCTATTTTTCCTGTTCATTTATCTTGCTCTTATTGTTGATTTGGTCATGTGGTTCTTAGTTCTGTTTTGTGTTTTTGGGTCATTGTCTTGATTGTTTACAAGTGTTCCTTGTTTAGTCATTTAGTCCTGTGTATAAATGGCTCTCATGTTGCCGTTGTCTTTTGGCTAGCTTTGTTTGTTTAACCACAGTTAGGTGAGTTTATGTACGAAGTCAAATCAAGTCATAGTCTGTTTAGTTTGTTTATTTGGAATTAAAACACGAGTTTTACTTCACCTTGCCTCAGTGGATTTATTACAAGAACATTTCACATACAGTATATTTGACAAATTGTGTCTTGTAACAGCTTTGAACACATTTGAATTAAAATAATAAACACTAAATGTAGGTTAGTGTGCTTTCCTGAAATACATTTTTTAAATGTATTTTGTTTTAGGAAGGTTGAACCTGAATATATTTCGTGTAGCTTTTTTAATTTCATTTTATTTTATTTTTGGCCATATGAGGAGTTTGGAACAACATGAGAGTGAGTAAAAAAAAAATTGCTTCAACAGATTCTTGCTGCTTGTTCAAACTGATGAGATGCAAATACAAGCATAACTTGAGTTGTCTAAAGTGTGAAGGTGGTCTTCAGTGACTAAAAACAGCTCAAATTAAAGGGAGATGGTAAAACGAATCCATCTTTATCAGTCCTTTAAGTTTAAACTCTGTTCTAGCATGGTTTCTCCTTTAACCTTTGTCCCCCGAGAGCACGACCTTCACCTCAATACTGTCAAACCTCTCCACAGGAGGTATGAGACAGTAACATGACAAAACACATGTGCCAAACCAGAACAATCTTCAAACTTAAAACAACAACAGCACCCTCACAAGGGAAATATAATGGAATTTTATATCCGTCTGCTGCTGCTTACTAAAGTTTTCCAAAACCCACTTTAGAATGTGTCATATCTTATGTGACACAATCCACATTTAATGCAACTGTAAATATGTGTGCTTTTTTATATATATATTACAATGACAGCATATCCTATTACTCATTTAGCAGATGTCTTGACGTGTGATTTAACTATGGGTGGAGTCATTATTGCATTCCTGTGATGTTTGATATTTTCTAATATAGTGCTACAAACCCTTTTATTCCGAAACACAGCGCTGAGGGAGATGAGGTGATGTCAGGAGGTTATAGAGAACAGACCTCAAAATCTGGTTTAAATAGTCTTCATTAGACAGACCGTCCCCACCCACAGAGCACTGCTGTCCAAACAAACAACTTGGGCTGTGTGGTTACAGAAGTGTGGTTTCAATCCCATTCGTTTGGCTAACAATGGCTTTATCAACATTGTCATGTCAATAACCTCACAGAGCCTTTTTACAAATTTCTTGACTTTAAACTTAATCACAATACTGATAGTTGTGCAATACATTTTTTCCTCGCATCAGTGCAGTATCGGAAAGGCTACTTTGAAACTGTAACTCAAGCTTTAATTTAATGATAACTACAGTAATGTTATTTAAAGGGGAAATATCTTAGTACTACAGTATATTAACTTACAGTATATCTAATACTGTCAACAATATTTTTGGATGAAAAGACATATACGTATCGGATATGTAATAAGAGATGTACATGTGGCACAAAACATCTAGTTTTGTGGCAACAACATTTATTGTGTTACATTGCTACTAATTGGTAAAAAGTAGATTGTTATTTAAGCTAATGCTAGCTACAATAAAGCTATTTAAAAGAGAATCTTACTATTGGCTGAATTACATAGAGATAAATAAACATTTAATTTTGTCATTTGTCATAATTTTGTAAAGGCTAGGATTTTTTTTAAGTGCAACTCAGCTACTGTCATGTCAAGCTACTTTAAAAATGCCACTTCTCAAGCTATAAGCTAATGCTAACTATAAAAGTGCTATTTAAATGGACAATACCTTATTATCAGATGATATTAGGGATGTATATGTGGTACAAAACATCAAATTTTGTAGCAACAGCATTTTATTGCCTTACATTGCAACCCGTTAGTGAAAAGTTGCTTGTTGCTGTAAAAACTAGGTTATTTTTAATGCAACTCAACTGCTGTCATGTCAACCTACTTTTAACATTTCACTTCTTAAGTTATAAGCTAATGCTAACTACAACAGAGCTATTTAAAAGGGCTGTATCTTACTATTGAGTGATATTTTGTAATTAGAGATATATATGTTGTACATAAACATCTAATTTTGTCTCATTTTTGTGTGTGTTACATTGCTACTCATTGGCAATTTGGTAACTTAAGTTGCTTTAGTTGCTTTGGAACTAATTTTCAATTTTATAAGCTAATGCTAGGTACAATAAAGTTATCATGTCTTACTATTAAATGATCCATGTAATAAAAGTCACATGTGGCTAAAAATACATCTCAGTTACTGAAAAATGTAGTTTGTTAGAAATGATAGTTATTCCCCAACATTACAACAGTTTCGTACTTACCATTATTCAGTACAATAAAAAACTCAAACTATACTGCAAAAGCACTTGGGTGAATTTTAATTTTGACAAGGACATGGACTAGTGATGACAAATGTCAAAATGTGTACGAAAGCGAGAAAGTAAGAAAGAGAAGTAACATTCAGTTCATCACAAAGTAACTGTTTTGAGGTTATCTGAGGGAAACTATGAATGTCATTGTTCGCACCTGTCAGTGTGTTATGTAATAGTCTTTGACCTAGATCGCAGCTCTCTGGAGTCTGTACTTTTCCACTGCTCTTTTGCACCCTGGGCAGCCTGTTGATCTCAACGGTTAGGTGAGCTTCTTTGCCCGTAGGAATTATAAAACTTTAGTGCAAAATGCTGACACATGAAAGTTGAAGATATGAGTTATTACATGCTAACACAAGTCACACAGAATAGATCTTGAATATCTCTCAATCTGCTCTGCATCAACCAATTATGATGGATTGGCCCTCTGGCAGAAAACTAATTAGCACGTCAGAATGGGGAAGAATGCAGTAGTAGAACAGTGTTTCTCAACCTTTTCTCTAACCTTTATAAATACATTTAGGTTTAACAAAGCAAACCCAACTTTTTTCCTAGTCGAGTCCATATACTCCACTGGTTATTGCTAAAAACTGTGAACATCAAGGTAAATAATCAGTTGTTCAAACAACTTCTTGATTGGCCCACCAGACTGGTTTCCACCAGTCAACAGTGCTAAAGCATATTTTCATGCTTTTAATCTTGTCATGGACTCGGGAGCATTTGGACTTGGTCTTGACTCGACTTGGGACCAAGTCTCGTCTCTAGTGCAACAACACAGTGGATAAGTTGCTGTGCCGGTTCTTGCATACAGTATGATCCATTCTGTGTGAGTTTTTGTGTTTGCTGCACAGTTTGCATGACACCCAGACTTCAAATGCATATGTTCAGTGTCTGAATCATTCATACCCTCTTCTGGTGTCAGTCTTGACTCGGACTCAACCTACTCAGGCCTGGCTTGGACTCTGACTAGAAATGAGCTGGTCTAGTTTGATGGTTTGATAGGGGTTTTAGGCTTCCCAGCTGAACATGAACTCGAACAACTGAAAACCAGCTTGACCAGGCTGGTAAACAAGTTCAACTAGTTTAAACCAGTTAAGGCCGGATAACCACCATTGGTTGGTTGGCTGGTCTTTTTAGCTGGGAAAAGAAGTGCAAATATGACCACCTCCTTATAAATCACAAGTGAACAGCCATACTTTAGGAGCCATTCATCATTTTCTTAAAGGACGCTTGCTCTTTGTAAGGCACTGAGGTTATGGGGTCATGGGCTGAGTAATGCAGCCAGATCTTTCGCTCCCTTGAGGCAGATTCCAGACATCCCTTGAGGAAAGCAGAGAGAGTGAATGGGGTGAGAAACATCGGTGAACCTCTTTTACTCTTTTGTTCTATCCCTGACCTTCTTGTGTCCAACCTGCTGGTATTGACCATGTTGGGAGAGCTTACGTGTGTATACAGACACGCCATGCCCATTTGTCTTGCGTTGAGTGACGGGTCAGTTCCTCATCGTGGCTTTTAATCCAGACTCACTGTATGGTCACAGCTGTTTTTCATGGTGAAGAAGCTCCATGTCACCTCCTACCTGGTTCCTCTTTGCCATTTCTCACCTGCCAATATTTCTAATCAGGGTTCGTTGATGAATGAGGCCTCTGATGTTGACCTTGTTCTGGGGTTGATGGTGTCCCAGAATTGGTTTAGATGTTAAGGAATATGATGCCTTAGGGTCCTTAACAAGATAGTTCAATCATTTACTCTGCCTCGGGTCATTCCAGACCTGTATAACTTGCCTTCTTCAGCAGGATCAAAAAATATATATATTGAAGAACACTGGGTCCAAAACACTTCCTTTCTTCTTTGGTATTCCAAACAACAAATAATATCTAGAACTGTCCATTTTAGGTGAACTATCCATTTAACTCTTGAAAATAAAATTTGTATGTCTTATCAATGGTGTTTAAAAGCTGGAAATATACAGGAACACAGGTTTGGACAGTCTTCTATACACTTTTCAAGGAAAGTTTCAATTCAATTAAATTCAAGTTTATTTGTATAGCGCTTTTTATGGTACAAATCATTGCAAAGGAACTTTACAGAAAATAAAGTTTCTACAATATTTAGTAGTAGCTTATAAGTGATGACTGTCAGTTTATGTGCATATGGCAGAAATGTTCGGAAAAATCAATTAAAGATGTAAACAAACAGACGATGAACACTATTCACAGCAATTATGCAATCAAACTTATAGCAACTTATAGCATCATCTGAGGTCCTCTGAAGGGTTGGCATCATCTCTTCTCAGGTGTTCTGGATCCAGACTGGAGCTTGTGTAAATCCTAGTTAACAAAAACAGAGAAACAAACAGAGACATAATAAGCGTAGCTGCTGTTCCAGCCAAGTAAAATTAATTAGTTTAACCCAAGCTAAAGAATAATAATGCGCATTTGATCAGAAATAACTGCAATCCAAAATTATGAGATTCATTATTTGAATGCGTGGCCAAAGAGATTTGTTTTTAATTTAGATTTAAACAGAGGAAGTGTGTCTGAACCCCGAACATTATCAAGAAGGCTATTCCAGAGTTTGGGAGCCAAATACAAAAGAGTTCTACCTCCTTTAGTGGACTTTGCTATCTTAGGTACAACCAAAAGTCCTTTCACTGACCTTATCACTAACCTTAGGGAGTGTGATGAATTGTAGCATGGTAGAAGACTAGTTAGGTACGCAGGAGCTAAACCATTAAGGGCCTTATATGTAAGTAATAATATTTTGTAACTGAAACACAACAAAAAACTTAACCACATCAAAAACAGTTAAAATGTTTCAAAACTATCAATTTCTTGACGTGCTAAGGACTCTATCCGCTGCATTTTGGACTTCCTGTAGCTTGTTTATTGAAGATGCAGGACAACCACCTAGAAGTGCATTACAATAGTCCAGTCTAGAGGTCATGAATACATGAACTATCTTTTCTGCATCAGAAACAGGTAACATGTTTGCGTAGCTTTGCAATGTTTCTAAAATGGAAAAATGACTTTATAGTAACAAACAAAACATCATTCTAAAAACAAAATTTAATCTACAATATAACACCCAGATTTTTGACTGTAGAGGAAGTAACAGTACATCCGTCTAGTTGCAAATTGTTATCTACGAGATTCTGTGTACTGTTTCTTGGTCCAAAAAGTAATACCTCTGTCTTATCTGAATTTAATAGGAGAAAATTATTGGTCATCCAGTCTTTTCCATTTTTAACACACTCTGTTAGCTTAGATAATTTAAAATTTCCATCTGGTCTTGTTGAGACATGTAGTTGAGTATCATCAGCATAACAGTGGAAACTAATTCCATATTTTCTAATAATACTACCAAGGGGCAACATGTATATTGAAAATAGCAGTGGACCTAGGACAGGTCCTTGTGGCACTCCATATTTTACTGGTGATAAATGAGATGACTCTCCATTTAAATAAACACAGTGGTAACGATTGGACAGGTATGATCTAAGCCATCTTAAAGCCTGCCCTTGAATACATGTATAGTTTTGTAATCGATCTATGAGTATGTCGTGATCTGTGGTGTTGAAGGAAGCACTAAGATCAAGTAAAACTAGCAATGAGATGCAGCCTTTGTCTGACACAAGAAGCAAGTCATTTGTAATTTTTACAAGTGCAGTTTCTGTGCTATAGTGGGGCCTGAAACCCGACTGAAATTCTTCATAGAGAACATTTTTTTTGCAAGAAGCACAATTGAGCAGGCACAACTTTTTCTAAAATTTTAGACATACAGTAAATGGAAGATTTGAAATGGGTCTGTAATTTGCCAGTTGACTAGATATATAAATATATCCTGATATATTTGTCTATTGTTAGGCCAATGCAGTTCATGGACATATTAACACATTTTAGAGAGTAGTAGTTTGAGGACTTTTGTATGTCAAACTATTTTGCAAGTGTGTTGACTCACTACTTACTGTAAATTCTGGATCCTGAAGCAAAACCAGTTCTACTGGTGTAAATCTCATCTTGCACAAATGAATTCAAGCCTACAAAGCTGCTGTGCAGATATGAACCAAATACATAGCAATATCTGAAGCTCTTTAATTTTTGAAAGATGTTTCGCGCATACTCTGTGATGTATTATGATTAGCTGAGTAGGGCTTTTCCCTTGCTGATAGGGTCATCACTCTGATCAAAACCTTCTTGTAGAGCACACACTCAGTCAGCGGGACTGCGGACATTCTGCATAATCAGCATTTCAAAGCAGCACTGTCAGTATCTCTCCAAAGCTGAACCGTATGGCTTTCATTTGTCTGGGCCACACAGGGTCAACATGAAGAGTGCCTGCAGATGACATCACCTTTGCCAAGGGGGTTCCTGCTAGAGGAGGTTCTCTTTGAGACGGTGCAGGAATTGACAGGATAAGAAATGTGACCTCAAAGCTTCCCAGTAGGCATATGGAAAACAGTAAGTTTTGCAATAAAAGCAGTTACTAAGAATGCACATTGACTCCACCAGACTTATTTAGAATGAAAATATTCCACTGAGAAATTTCAGCCGCATTAGGGCTCAGCTGCCAAGCTATTTCAGGCCATCCGTTGAGCTATTTCACCAGAAATTGCACTGGATGTATAATTCAGTTGGTCCCAGTAATGTGGACCTGCTATTAACTTGGGCTGCTAAGAGAACATCATGAAAGGAATTGCCTCTCATTTCTAACTCATTGTGATCCATTGTTCCCCACTGCATTCAGCGCCATATGTAAAACAATCCAGTCCTTTTACTTTTTTTTTTTTTTATCCCTTCAATATCAATAAATGTTTAATTGAAATCTGTACAGTCACAGTAGAGTGATTTTAATGGGTGGAATCTCTTTAGGATGTTATTAAAATAGTAGATCACTCCAGCATGGGATAACTCAGCCTTCATATATTATTGTACATAATACTATTTAAAGTCATAATTTGCTTATGGCCAGAAGGATAAGACCTGGTTCGATTAAATTATTGCTCTGACAATGGCTTTGCTTTTTTTTTATGTAACTTCTACTCAATCTCATTCTGGCACTTTCCATGAATACAGAGCTACTTTGGCACCTGATGATTTGTTGAAGCACACTCTCATATTTTACAGTATGAAATAAGTCGGATACCCAATTGAAAAGTAAAACCCTACCTTACTTTAGAGTGGTGATTTAGCCCTGCTTCACCATTGAGGTCTTGACCTTCTCTATTGTATCTAACAATGAAAATCATACAACAGTGCAATAACCTGTTTCATTGATAATTTTAGCACAGTTTGTTTTAGATTAAGTGTCAAACAATATTTATTTCCTAAACATATATTTATTAATAACAGCTCTATCTAAGCAACATCTTTATTAAATAAATAAATACAAAAACAAACAAATACATACATGCATGCATAATATTATATTTTGTAATTTTAATGTTCATTTAAGGTTTATTGCTCAACAATAACAAAACAATCACTCAAATCAGGGTTTTAAGCCAAATTTAGATTTTAACAGTGAATCAAACATGACAAACCTCATAGATAACAAACATAAAATAAAGCAGCTCATAAAATATTTATTTTGACCTCCCTAGGTTGACGTTTAACACTTATTAAAGGTTAACTGCCTGCTTTCGCACACCAAAATCTTCTAGTGTTTTAAGCACTGTTCTCTACCCTATTCCTAGAAGTGCCTTCTGTTCGTAATTAGTATTATGCAATAAACAAACAGCACTAAAAATGGAACAGACATTCTGACATAATTTATTTCACTTGTTTCATCACTATTTTGTTTTTTCCACATATTCAGGATTCTTGTGAAAATGCCAAAACTGGCATCATACTCTCATCATCACCTCCTTATTAGATGGCAGTTGTGTAATTAAGATGTTTGGATCTTTCAGAGGAAACCCATACTCCACCAGCATTGTTGAATAGATTACTTGTAAATAATAGATAGCTTTGGCTGTATAGACTCTGGCTTATATGGTCCCATCAAGGCATAGAGAGAGAGAGGGAGAAAGATGAAAGTGATTTTCACCATGCATGCACACCCCTGTATTCCATTGACTTTGAATTGTCATTTGATCTGAAAATAAAAAGGGATGATTTTGACATCTGTTGCTGATCAAAGCATTGGTTGGTGAATTGTTTGCCTTGTAGTTCGTGGCATCCCATTCTAAACAGGTATTCCACACTGCTACTATCATTAGTGAAGGTTAAGACCGTTCCCAATACACTTTATAGATTCAAAACCTATAATCATATGCAGATACTGCAGTCCTAAACTGCCTTTTAAACTAGCATACACAATGATTATTTCACAGCTTTGCTCCAAAGTCAACATTAAATCAAAACCTACTCCAAACTTATTCTTTCTTGTTTTTGTTTTTTTTCCAAATAAGAAACTTTCTTAACCATTCTTAATTTTTGTTTTCATTTTCTTTCGTCAGAATAAAATCTGCTCCCCTTCTAAAACAACTCTCTTTTTTGGCTGATCTCATCTAGGCCAGGTCTTACTTTAACTAATAGCTAAATACCAATTTAGACAAGATTTTAGACTACTGTTGTAGTTGATGCCATTTTTAAGGAGTCATTTGTCATTCATCAAATATCTTTCAAAAACATGTAAATGTAATAAAATGTAATAAAAAGGTGTAATGTAATAGAGCTAAAATTGACAGTACATTATTAAATATAAATAAATGAATATTAAATCATGTTATTATAATATTTGTTATTTATATTTTATATTAATATTTATAATATCCTTTTGTGTGTGTGTGTGTTACATACATATAGGGCTGTCAAGCTATTAAAATGTTGTTAATTTAATAATAAATAAATAATAATTACTACATGGTGTGCTGATTAATTAATCACAAATTGATCATGTATCAATTTGAGCTGAGAAATTACACCCCAAAAGATCATTTAAAGTCACCATTGTGTTAAATGATAAAATCATTTAATAGACTCTTCCAAAAAAGTAGCATTAGAAAGAAACATTTTTATTAAAAATATAAGTTTTCAGTTTTCAGAAGCTGCATCTGAAGTGGCATTTGGGTATATTTACCAGACTGTTCAGATGTGGCATGAATGCATGTACACTGCAATTAGAATTTCATAAATAATGCCACAAGATTAATGTGTTTCTAATGGGCATTAATGGGTTTTTTTTTATTTCAATTTTTAAATTTATTTATTTCAGAATTAATTTATTTCTTTATTTCTTTATTTATTTTTTCCCTTCAAAAATCCATTAGCTTGAATGGTGTATTAGCTCTTCAGAAGAACTTTTCATCAATTCATTGATATTCACACGAGCTAATCTAAATTATGCTTGCTTCACCAAGATGAAGCTGCATTGATAACAAATAAGCACATTAATTCGTCATACGTCTCTTTCTGTCCAAAATGTGCAGGCCAAGTTTGGCATGCCACACTATCAACATTTGATATACGATCAAACTTGGTATTTACCATCTAAATTGCCTCTCCACAATGCTCAGATGATGACAGTGATTAATCCACTAAAGAACCGAATCGTCCTCCTTCAGTATGCTTTCACATTCTCAGCCACCCATCTAAGACTTAAAAGCAACATTTGTATTCCCCGTGAGCGGTTCCCCCGCCTATTTGACAATATTACCTCCAAGAGCGAGGCCGCCCGGACAGCCGCTCGTGCTGTGTGGGCTCCAGTTTTAATGTCATATATTTTCTCCCTA
Source organism: Cyprinus carpio (assembly GCF_018340385.1). Lineage (NCBI taxonomy): Eukaryota > Metazoa > Chordata > Actinopteri > Cypriniformes > Cyprinidae > Cyprinus > Cyprinus carpio. The sequence continues at coordinate 4,736,332 of NC_056595.1, read as the reverse complement.
TCGTCTCATCATTAGGCAATTTAATAAATGTGGTGTGAGCACGCTAATGTTCGATCATACATCAGAGGCAGCTGACCCAGGGTCAGTACACCGGACAGCGTCCAGGATCCCGCTTCTCTTCCTCCCCCCACATCTCTTTATTTCTCTGTTTCTTTTTCCCTTAGGTGAGCACATTTTCATAGCCTCTCTCCTGGACTATTACATACTTTGTACAAAGGCTGCTCCAAGTATAAAGGCCATTGGCAGAATATCTATCAGACCTTTGCCAAAAACTCAGCAGGAGTTTGTTCTACTAGAGAGCCCATGTGTGTTTTTCGTGAAAATAATAATACTAATAAACTCTATTTTATTTCTTTGTCCAGGATAGAGATATAGAGACATGAGGATGTGTATTGGACATTGTTTGTTGTTTGTGAGTGTGCTAACATATATCCTTATATCCTAATATCCCAAAGGTCCCCATGATGGCAACCATTTTTAAAGGAATAGTCTACAGAAAATTGTTATTTACCAACCCTCAAGTGGTTCCAAATGCAATTTTTTTTCCAACTGTAGGACACAAAATCTGATTTTTTGAAGAATGATCATGCTGTCCATGCTGCATGACAAATAAATAAATAAACAAACCAATCAATCAGTGAATCAATCAATCAATCACAGTATATTTCTCGCAATTCTGAGAAAAAAAGTGAGAAATGCGAGACAGAATTCTTATGTAAACTCCATCATTTTGCAGTTCTCCATCCGTCATCTCCACCATCCATTATGTAAATTCTTGCAGTTTTGACTTTTTCCACTAAATTTTGAGTTAACATCTCACAATTCTGTATTTCTTTTTTAATATAAATAAAATACAACATATAATATATATATATATATATATATATATATATATATATATATATATATATATATATATATATATATCTCACAGTTTTTCTTGCAATTTTGAATTTTCTTCTTAAAATTTTAAGTTTATATCTCACAATTCTAAGAACAAAAACAAAAAATAAATCCAGAATTGTGAGATATAAAGTTTTGACTCACAGTGTTGACTTTTCTTCTCATAATTGTGACTTTACATCAACATGTCCTTAGATCATCTATATAAACTTCAAATTGCAAAATGTTAACTTGCAATTGTGAGTTTATAACTAATAAGCATATCACAATCGTGAGATTATCTTGCAATTCTGAGAAAAAATAAACTGAATTTTGAGATAAAAAGTCACAATTACCTTTTGTATGTATGTATTTTTCCATCCATCCATCCATCCATCCATCCATCCATCCAGTGGCATAGCTGGCCTTCCATAATATTCATTATAGAGATAAAAAAAAAAAAAAAAAAAAAAAAAAAAAAACAATGACAACATCTGACTCTGTACAGGCTGTAGATTTTCAAACAATCTTGCTTTTGGAAGCATTGTGTCAAATTAGTGACATTTGGTCATGACAAAATGGTTTAACAATAAACACAGAACAGAAGTCATATAATGGGGCTAATATTTCGTACAACGTGAGCTTTATTCATATGACAACATTGGGCTTTATAGTTCAGTTTAGATATGGGTCATATATGTTCATCAGAACTTGTAACATTTCTTGTGATTTCACCATTATGACTTCTTGTGACTTTTTGACTTCTCTTCTTGCTTGTTCCTTTTTAATATTTCTTCCAAAATTCTCTTGCATGGATAAAAACAACAGTATGTTCCAAACACAGAAATAATGGCAGAATTGTCATTTTTGGGGGAAATGATTCCCTTGAAGGCACTAGAGAAGGCTCAGACATTTGACTGATAGGAATGCATAAAATGAAATCTGAGGGTGAGGAAAGAGCTGTTAAGTCTGAAATCATACATGCTTTTTAAAACTGCAACTTCACATTCTTCTTTGAAATTCACTGTGGTCAGTAGATGTCAATCTTGTTGATATTATGCAGCTAAAAAAAAAATAAAAAATTACTTGTCACTATTGCAAACACTTGCATTTGGCCGTTTTAAGGTACATTTGTAGCATAAATTTGAGTGTGTACAGAAAATGGACCCAATAATGTTGCACTTTCCATTATACATTAACAGACATTGTAATTTAAAATGCAGATAAAAAAGCCCATGAACACATTACTGTATGTGTCACCTACCCAAAAACAGGCATGAGTTTATCAGTGAATGAGTGATCGTTCCACCATTCTGCACTTGATTTATGGGAAAAGCAAAACACTCATACATACCCATTCACACAAATATACACACAAAGGTATTCTAGTGCTGGGTTGGATGCGTCTCAGCTGTCTAACAGAGAACACGTCCTACTGCCTTTTCATGATCAGTCACCAAGTCAAAGGAGACGCCGCATACATGTGTGCCGCTGTGGCGTTCGTCTGCGTCTTCACTCTCATGCGTCTGTCGTGATTGTCTAAGGACAGGAACAAGGCAAGCAAATCAAAGAGACATGGTCTGCTACAACGCAGAGTACAAATGGCCACATTATGGGGCGAGCTTAAATGTGTCCGAGACAGAGCTTCAGATGAAAGACAGCACTATTTCAGAGAGGGAGAGAGGGAAAAACAGAGGCACTGAAGAGAGGATATGACAAGCTGCTCAAAAAAG